>NC_051159.1:164588951-164910201 GCF_013339745.2 Dermacentor silvarum
GGTTTCTGCGTGATATTAATTTTTTGCTTCTGTTAGCATATTTCGTAGTATCGCTGACATACTTAATATTTTGTGATGATCCCTTTTCGTTTTCTGTCTTTCGCCACTGATCCTCCGCTTAAGGTGGATGATCTAGCGAGTAATCCATGGGTTCCGTTTGTTTTTTTTTTTCTTTGTAACTAGTATGAAGCTGTCAATGCAATGAAAGATAATACCTTTAAATTTAGACCACATTATCTTGACATTAGCCTCAGTGCTGAAATGGCTTAAGGAGTATGAAAGATAATGAGATATGCTATAGTGTCATTGGCTTTCGAGAAATGTGGCACATATACGGCGTGTTCTTAGAGTTTAGTACGCACAGAATCGTGCTTTATTTGAACTGATACTAGCTTGGGATCCGATATTCCTTTTAAACTGTTCATTCTTATTTATCAAAGCACCCGTCGAGAAATACTAATTCTAGGATAGATCCCGCTGCACCTGCCATGCGTGTGCTTTCCTGAACCATTTACTATAAGTCATGAGAGAAAGCTATATCTATGAGTGATTCACACTCTTAGCGCTCTTGTGAACCTATAATGAAAGACTCTGAGTCGATATTGGTCAATTGAAGTCCCCTGAAAGAATAGTGAGACCAATTCGCGGTTTTCGTTCATCTAAATAATTCTTCATATCCTGTAGGTACGAAGCTGACTTATTGGGCTGTCTGTAAATTGCCCCGAGAAAGACTAAGGCATTGTCAATTCTAACGCTGCACCACACACTTTCGTGGTTTTAGATACCTTGCAAACGTATGCATTCCACATATTCTTTAACCACTATGGCAAGACCACCTCCTTGGGATTCTCGGTCATTCCGGATTATCTTATAACGGGGTGGTAGTAACTCATCGTCTCTTATGTCGGGATGTAGCGACGTCTCAGCAACTGTGACAATGTGTGGGCCACAGCTGGCTAAAATGTATTGCAGGTAGCCAATTTTATTTACCAGGCTTCTAGCGTTTAAATTGACAAGCCGGAACTCATCTTTTTTCTTGTGCGCACACCTTCAGCCCTGCCTTCATTGCGCTGGTTGCTGTGGACTACGGTCAGGCGGTTTCTAGAGTAGTCCCAATAAAACGCCTTTTTATAGATATATAGTTTGTCGTAGTGAAGACGCACGCACTGTCCCTGCGCCCTATCGTTCCCAGCGGAGGTCCAACGCAATTTACGTTTAGCAAAGGTTGCTTTTGAAAAGTTATCTGAAACTGAAATGCCAGTTCCTTTCAGTTTCTTGCAATTTCTGTAGATTTCTGCCTTTTCTCTGTAATCGTATAACCTTAAGACAACAAGGTGAGGCCTCGCGATCTACTTTTTTTTCTTTGTTTCATTCTGTGCACACGCTCGACAGTGCTTAGAGTGATGGGAAGCTTCTTTTCCATCACATCTTTTAGTAGTTTACTGCGCAGGTCATCCGGTGTTTCACTTTCCTCCTCCGCTGTTCCAAATACCGTTAAATTGTTCCGTCTGCTCTCATCCTCTAAGCTAACAAGCCTTTCCTGTTGCCTTTGAATAGTTGCATCTGATGCCTTTACTGTTTTCAGCAGCTGTGAGATAGCTTTTTCGTGCTCTTTGAGAATTTGTAGGCCGTTTTCGACCTTCTTAGGCCGCGTACAGATGGTTCTCACAGTGGGCCTACTGTGAGACGCATCTGTAGGCTTTACGTGGTGCGCAGCGCAACGGGCGGCTCATCAAATACTTGGGAGATAATATATTTTTTTTAACACGAAAGTGTTTTATGCCGGGGTCCACCAAGACTTCACTGACGTATTTCCGTCACGGAAATACGTCATAGAACATAATACAAAGAAAGAAACCAGAAGAAAAAGTTCCACAATCATGCAAAATTTGGAAATCGAACCCACGACCTCTCGGTCCGCGACGATAGATCGCCGAGCGTTTAACCCATTGCGCCACAAACGCATTTGCAGAGAGCTACACAGACGCGCCTTATATATCTAACACTCCTCCGTGTACCCGCGCTCTTGCTCGGGGCGGTGCCGCCGCCTACGAGCAGAAAAGAGAAGTACTGCATTATGACACTAACGCGCACCGACAGTGAACGCTTCGGTGGTCTCAGCACTACGACGCCTCGATGCCAGCATTCGAAGGGACGCTGGCATCAAGAAGCACTACCAACGCCACCTAGGTGGCGTTCACCGTACTCAGCACAGCGGAGCGTGGCCTCCGCAATTAGCTCTGAAAATGTTTCTGAAGTTGATCGCGGAGGCTGCAATTACGACGCGCTGTACGCGCTGATTTGACTCGGTGACGATTCAGTTACGTGCTTTGTCTTGCGCGTTGTATTAGTGTGTCAGTTACGTGCTTCGTCTTTCGCGTTGTGCTAGCGTGTGCAGCGTAGTGCAGCTTCCATATGCACGACGGTTGCTCATGGTCATCGACGTTGGTAGTCGTGATGGAGGAGACGTGCCACCAGGCGTCAGCGTGGGTGCATCAACGCCTAAGGGCGCTTTAGCCACAAAACACCAATAGACATTATATATCAATGTGCAATAAACATTACACTACTTCTGTGAAGACACGTTTCACTTTCGTGTTCTATACCGATTCCTATATAAGAGGGATCAACCACATGTTTTTTTTTTAGTTTGGCAGTTTAGGCCGAAGGGCGAAGCATTGGCAGCCATAGAGCTGTGCTTTGACTCTTGACACTGTATTTGAACGATACTTGGGTGTGACATGTTGGCGCAATATATATATATATATATATATATATATATATATATATATATATATATATATATATATATATATATATATATGATGAACGAATGTATGAGGGTCTTTATTATATATGCGTCGGAAGACGTAATGCGCTTGCGTACACCTCAGGGAGGCGGCCCCGTGTCCGGTTTATCGTGTTAGTAGTAGATTGTATGCAGTTGACCGAGTGTACGTTTATTCAGCCATGTACATTCTTTCCTCGCCAGACGAAATTTCATCAAACCCTAGACTATCTATCTATCTATCTATCTATCTATATATCTATCTATCTATAGATAGAAAGATAGATATCTATAGATAGAAAGTTACCAAGTTAACGAAACGACCATGAGAGCACCAAGACATAGGTGGCTGTTCCATGACCTACACGACACACACACGTCACGACATTTATGTCATGACCTATCATTTATGTTCGTCATACACTCTTGTCAGTCTATGCTAATTGTGGTACCTACCGAGTTAACGGAACGACCATGAGTGCACCAAGACGTAGGCGGCTAGATCTATCTATCTATCTATCTATCTATCTATATATCTATCTATCTATAGATAGAAAGATAGATATCTATCTATAGATAGAAAGATAGATATCTATCTATAGATAGATAGATAGATAGATAGATAGATAGATAGATAGATAGATAGATAGATAGATAGATAGATAGATCTAGCCGCCTACGTCTTGGTGCACTCATGGTCGTCTATCTATCTAATATCTATCTATCTATAGATAGAAAGATAGATATCTATCTATAGATAGATAGATAAGATAGATAGATAGATAGATAGATAGATAGATAGATAGATAGATAGATAGATAGATAGATAGATAGATAGATAGATAGATAGATAGATAGATAGATAGATAGATAGATAGATAGATAGATAGATAGATAGATCTAGCCGCCTACGTCTTGGTACACTCATGGTCGTTCCGTTAACTCGGTAGGTACCACAATTAGCATAGACTGACAAGAGTGTATGACGAACATAAATGTTAGGTCATGACATAAATGTCGTGACGTGTGTGTGTCATGTAGGTCATGGAACAGCCGCCTATGTCTTGGTGCTCTCATGGTTGTTTGGTTAACTTGGTATGTAACTCGAATGGGTTCGGACATGGGTACTAAGTGAAAGAAACACTAAAGGATGATGGTAGAAGTCATAGTCCTGAGCATGACTCAACAAAAATTACAATGACTCAGCGAAAAAAGATTAACAATCAAAAACCGCTGGAATTGGTTCGGACGTAGGCACTAAGTGAAGAAAACACTAAAAGATGATTGTAGAAGTCATAGTCATGAGCATGACTCAGCAAAAACGACAATGAATCAGGGAAAAATTATTAACACTCAAAAGCCCCTGGAGTGGGTTCAGACGCGGGCGCTAAGTGAAATAAATGATGGTAGAAGTCATAGTCATAAGCATGGCTCAGCAAAAATGACAATGACTCAGCGAAAAAACATTTACACTCAAAAACCACTGAAATGATTTCGGACATAAATATAGGTGATGAAAAGAATGTCATGACATGCGTGTCATGTACGTCATGAAACAGCCGCCTACGTCTTGGTGCTCTCATTGCCGTTTCGTGAACTTGGTACGCTCCCCGCACACAACTTCGCATAACATCGATTCCTACAGGGCGTGGGATCTGCCGGCTTTTTTTTTTTTACTCTTTGCACCATCGGCCATTTTTGGTACCACCGCTCGGTCATGCCGTTGACCACGACGCCGAATTTTTGCGTTATTGGGCACATAATGCTTGCGCATTTAAAAAAATTCACTCACCATCCGTGCCCTGGGAAAGTGCATGTCCAGCCAAGCTGTGGAAAACCGCCACTACAACTGCTGAGGGTGGTATTCTTTATAAATGCGAAAGCGTTATATGGCTCATGAAGTGAAAAATCGGGCGTTAACATCCAATGGTACCAAAACCCATGTGACCAAGTAGTGACGTCACGTTCGCTAGGACGTAACGTGATTACGTCATCACGTCAAACATGACGTGATGACGTCTTCACACCAAAGGTAGCGTGATAACACCACGTCAAACGTCACGTTACGTAATAACAGCACCGTCACGTGATGATATCGTCTGATGAAATCATATGATGACGTCATCACGTCAAATGTAATGTCACGCGATGATGTCATCGTCAAGTGATGATGCCACCAGGTGACGTCATGTGATGCCTCTTGGAGGAGAAGCACACTGTGCTCTTCCCGTTTGCGCTTTCTCCGCGGGTTAGACCTACATTTTTGCCTAAGCACGCGGCCATGAAAAATCCCGGCCAACTAGAGGCTAACAGCTTCGCTATAATAAATGTTAAAATCAGCCATCGCTTCGTCTCAGCTCAAGGTGAGGCCAAACTATCGGCGTTGTCTTGTCGTTATTATTGAGATCAGTTTGTTTTGACGCTGTTAGGCCTGGGGCGCCACCTAGAGCCGTGGAAGTGTTTTGAGTTTTGCTCGCCAGATGGCGCCACGCCGTTTCACGCCAGTGGTATAGACGTTTTCACGAGGGCGCTTCCGACGGTCTGGCGTGGAGAGTATGCGTCAGTGTTGCCTGTTCGGTCTGGACTGTGAGCTTGCCTTGCGCTTGCATTACGGAGTGGTAACTTTCCTTCGATGTTTCCGTTTATTTTTGTCACGAATGACTTACGCTCGTAAATAATAGCGTATATACTCATCAAAAGGCTACAGGCCAGCACTGTGCCGTTTATGGGTGCACAAACAACCAGCGGAAAATATTGGGGACTAAGTGTGTCCACAACACAGAACTCCGCGAGACCACTGCCGATGTGATATGTTCACGTTTCGCCGGTTTCCTGCATCACCTGAGGACTTGCCATTTCAGTCTAATGTGAACCAATGCACACAGCAGTAAAATAACGCATTTTGGTAAACCTTTTCCGGCACATTTCCCAATAGGTTGCGAGAATTGTCAGCTCTTCGATGCAATATTTTCTCGTATTTAGTGGCAGAGGCTACATTTGTTATTCTTTCAAACACGACTTCATTCCAGTGCCTAATACGGGGGCCACACGGCGCACTTTTGATCGTGATCGAGGCCGATCTGGGTCGAATTTCTTGGTCGCGATTGGCTTCTTTGCTCAATCTGCGGAAGGGAGCCAATCGCGGTCGAACATTCTGATCCAGATCGGTCTAGATCGCTATCAAAATGGCCGTGTGACACCGGTATAACACAAATTGAAGCACTCTGCGAGAGAACTAGTCGGTAAATACACTTCGCAACGATCTGGAAAAATCGTGTCCTATGGAAGATGTATGCAGACCCTGTGTCCACCAAAACATTGTCTCTGCGTTCACACGCACCCTGCGCGGCCCTGCCCATAAAGGTAATAACTTCAACAGTGTGGTTCTGCATCGAGATCACCCATCTTTGAGCGTTGTCTATGTGCTTGAGCAGCAAGAGAATGCAAAAACGAACGTGTCAACCTCATCAGCGCGGCCTAGCGCCAGTGCTAGATAGAGTTCGGGAACCGTAATGCGCTAACTACATGTGCATGGCGTAGAAACGCGCTAAATGAGCCCGCGCAAGTTAGAACGTAAAAAATGGTATTCGTATGGGTACGCGCCGACAATAGCATCATACTTGAAGAATAACAGTAACAAAAAAAATTATTCGCACAGTCGATCAAGTGAAATACTTACGTGCGTGCAGTGACCGCTTCGCTGACCACTAAGCGCTTTTCACTCACGGTCAGTAGTGGTTTACAGTCATACGCATATTTATTTATTCGACAATTGTCAAGACTCGACATTACTTTATTATGAACATTGCACAGAAACTAGACAAAGAGCAGAGATGGCCCTAACGCTGCAATTTTATTATCTTATTTCGCTTCAGAGATAGCGCACATGAACAATTCTTTCCGTACGCGATATCTTCAATACAAACTTCGCGCACGATCTACGTACGTTAAGGTTCACTGTGAGCGAAGCTTGTTCCAAATTCAGACATTCGAAAGAAAAGCCATTCCAGGTAAACAAACGTAAAAATAGGTAAACAAATGTATCTTTATAACAAGTCATGCTATAATCCCTATTGGGATTGACAGTATGTATAAATAAATAATTACTAAATACTAAAAATAAAAATCTAGCACCTGGGCTGAATCAGTTGCGCTGGCATATCTGTGATCACTGTCGCGCGTCGGTTCGCTGCAGGTATACCGCCCTGCTCGATCGCCATGCTTATGCTTTGAAATTTGGTTATAAGCACACTGCACCGCACCAGATCCAATAAATTTTGCATGATTGAGCTGTTCAGTTGCGTCGGAAGCGTATGGAGTAACCGCCGCATATCTACCAACCACTGACACGCGTCGCCGGGCCGCCGGCGCCTGGTTCTAAGCATTGCCCGACAGCTACGTACGCGCCTGCTTTCGCTAAATGATGCAACCCTCAACCGCGAAACCTAATGGTGATCAGATTCAATCAACGATACGGTCACATGTGTCCAGAAATAACAATGAAATATACCGCTGATTAGCACGCCAGGTCTCGACGAAGCAGACGCGGTGCCGCCGCTACCGACGACGAAACACCACATCCACTGGCTGGGCTTGCTGTTGCCATGGCACACCACACTGAGCGCTCACGAGAGCACGTGAAACATGTAACAAGTCAAGCGGCACAAGACAAGCGAAACGGAAGAAAACAATCGAAATAATGCGCGGCGAAGATCACACAACCGAAGTGCGGCCGGCCTGCTCTCGCAAGGCGCACAGTCCAAAATGGCTACATAACATGTTCTGACGCTAGACGTCGCCCACGTCGGCAAATGGCGCTGCTCAAACGTCGGTTTGTGAAAAGGTCTATAGAACGGATTTCCACTGGCAATGACAGCATATGACAGCATTCTAGTAGATCTAATGCACCTTGGCGAAAACACTGTTTACAATTTCTTTATGTGCGTACGATTGAATTTATTCGGACAGCAACGTAAATTCATCGCTATATTATTTTGCATTGTCGCGTCCATGTGGTTGCTCTACGCCGCGACGCGACGGCGCGACAAGGTCTGCCTGTCGCGTCGCCTAATTGTCGCTGTCGCTTGGATATCGCGCGCATGTGGTTGCCGCTTAAAGCACTGAAAGTGGTAGAAAGGTTTAAAGTTGCTCTAACATGGTGTTCCGAAATAACCGGTGGCCACAGGTTATCGCGGCGCAGCACGCTAGGCAACTTCTGCTGTGTGGCGCAAACAGCGCCCGGACACTGGCATGATGAAGAGCGCCGCCAGTGGCATTGCAGGTGTCGCAACTCGGTGATGCACGATATGAGACTAATAGAGAAGCCGTCAGCTTCATAGTAACGCTGGTTGGTAGTTTCAAGCTTGCCGTCTAATTTGCGCTCAGGACACTGCACACAGCCACACAGCAGGAGCGCTACTGTTCCTGCCAAAAAACCCCGGCCGCTGGAAAAAAAAAAAAAAAAAAAAGGTCGTGCCACAACACCCATGCCCGCAGCGGAAAGTGGAATCCTGCCCTGGCTCAGCCGATTATGCAGATCTTGACGGTGCATTCAGTTGGTATCGTCATTTTTTTGAGAGCCAAATGAACTATATTCGTCTGTGGCGTCTCTGGAGACCTTCTAACCCTCGACGCGCATCTGCCGTCGATATCATGACAACCCGACGGCAATGACAGCGACAGCAATGGTGAAAGCGTGCCGTGAGCGTCCGTATAATTTCTATCGCTGGATCATATATGCTCGGAATGCTCGAGAAACCGGCCACGAGATTTATTAGCAAACTCGGCGTCTGCGGCCAGGCAATGAACGACGCTGATAACCACATGCTGACCAGAGAGCGAATGATTTGTCGGCGAAAGGGGGCGGTGAGGCCTCGGTTTGTGTGTGCGAGATGTGTGCGTTCCCCGAATGTCGGCCGTTCTACGAGTTCATTTTATTACCAGCAAGTCCGACGCCAGAAGCTCGCGGTCACGGGCGTAGTCGTGCAAATGATCCTGGCTCCAATTTACTACCATATCATTTATTCGCTTCAGCAACCTGACCCATTTGCCGCTTGATCACTTACGCTTCCATTTATTGCTGCTCGCGTATCATTAAATACACGCCTTCCTTTCTCCGTTTGCGCCAACTTTTGGTTTAGCGAAATTCGCGTGGCCGATGCCTAATAAGGCATCGTTTCAACAAACGTAGCTGTTTATTACATTTGTTGACAACGATAAGATTTCTTCTAATCCCATTACTCATATCAATTAAGGACCAAAAGAGATGGTATTAAAATAGGGCTCGAGGATGACTACTGTCCTGCGCTTCATACCTTTTGAAAGCGTGTAGCTTGGACGTTTCGTAAAAGCGTTGCGTTTAGTATACTGTCAAGGGCGTCACTGAAGTAATCGTGGTTCTGAGTGTCTACAGCATTCAAACGTCAGTTCACAATTGTTCTATTGAGATAGAAACTGTAATACGGGCGCTTGAAGTTCATTTGCGCCGTCTTCGTTGACGTTGTCATGCTGTCACAGTATTTATGCGCATGCGTGCCCTGCGCGTGGACAACTACAAGGTCTCCAGAGAATCGCAGTGCGTTTGGCTGTCAACTCGACTTACGATCGCGCTGCGCTCAATCGGCTCTGCCTGAACCAGGGCAGCGTTTTGGCTTCCGCGCTGCTGGTATTATATGTTGCGCGCACACACAATGACGTCCCTGTTGAGCAGCTGTGTGCGAACGACCCCATGTTGCATACACTAGTCTCAGCTAAACGTCAAGGTAAATCTATCTAATCCTTTCCGTGTATGCTGAATAACGCAGATGGTTTTACTTCGGTATCATCTTGCGCAACATCGAGATGCGACGTTGGTGACGCCGTTGGCGGTTTTTCCTCATACCGACAGCTTTCCTAGAAGCCTTCAGCGCAATGCCAAACCTTGCTGTCCCTTTCAGTGCTTCGCTATCGGCTGAAATGGCCAATTTTTATGCGAGAAATGTTTCCTTCCGAAACAATTTGGCGAGGCAAAGCTAGACCTGCAGATAATATAGGGACATATTCAGTGACATCCTTACTTTAGACTTCGAAGCCCGCCATCTTTTTGTGTGGATTTTTGATTCCTCCTTAGTATATTTTTATTATGAGCAGACCATCGATCATCTTCTGTGCCACTGTTCTCGCTTCCATAATCGACGCCAGACCCTCCAGTGTGCCTTGAACAGACTGGACGATAGGCCATTTACGGAAGCAAAGGTCTTGGGAGAGTGGGCTCACAGCTCATCAGCCCAGAAAGCCATTCGAGCTCTTCTTCAGTACCTGAAGGTGACAGACTTGTGTGCCAGACTGTTGACATGCTGCACCTAGCTTAGTGCATGTGAAAGTGCGATCAAGACTCGTGTCTTCTGGCTTCCTTTCACTCAGTTCCCATCCCCTCCCCGCGTGTAGGGTAGCAAACTGGACTAAGTCTGGTTAACCTCCCTGCATTTCCTTCCTCCCTTCGCTCTCTCTCTCTCTCTCTCTGTGTGTGTTTGCGAAATAAACGTGATTGTGATAACTGCACAACTTTCACGTGCGCAGTTGTTTAGACGTCGTAGCTGTCTAGATTCCAACGAACGCAACAGTTGAACTCAAGAAAATTTTGAGCATTTTTCGCTTGAATTAATATGCACATTTTTTCATGCTACCACCTCTTAATCTCCTTAATCTTTGTATGCTTCGAGAAAAAGAGGAACGGCTATATTTTATGGAACGTCACGGTGACTTTTTTTTTCGCCTACAGTAACACATACATGCGAATGTATGTAAAACATGTAAACGTAGGAAGAACCGCGGAAATACTGGTCAATGAGCAAACGTCCTAGGTGAGAGCAGCTTAGTAAATAGAGGCTCTGGGGTCATATTTTTCCTTTCTCTTTCTTTTTTTCCCCCTTCACTATTGGCTTGCACAAAGCAACGTCCCCTCAATCTCTAGAATCGGTCACTCATCGGGAAGGGTTATAGGTGCATAGAATCGAACTCACAGAACCCATACAATATACGGCCCCTAGTATACGTACATACTTGGCCTGTTTGCTACTACTCAGTGAACCACGACCTTCACTATACCGCTAGGCTTATACTCCAAAACTTCCGGAACGACAATAATGGTTAAATAGATTTCGATGGGGGATGAAAAGGGGGAGAAACCAGTGATTAACTAAAAAACAGACACACCGGCGATCAAATCAAATTGTCACAAAATTGTTGATCAGTGGTAGAATGAAGCCACTCGGCCACCGCATGAAGGGTATAGATGAATGCAACGGTTGTATGTGATGCTTTTGGGGAGGAAGAACATTTTAATATATTTAGGTGCTACCCATAAACTTTGTGAATTTCTGCTCAAAACAACTTTAGATAAATCTGTATGTACATTCTGAGAAGCTCTTGAGTAGCTCATTTTCCATATGTTCATTTCTAAACGCATTTTGTGAAACATCCTGCGTATTATTGCATTTGTCTATATATATAATATGCAGCAAGAATTCAAGTCTAACCATCTGACTCGAAATTATTTCTACGAAATATTCCACTTGCGCAGGTTGAGGTTTTACCTTTCGCTTGTATGTTTGAACCAGCTCACATGTAAAGCGTTATAGGGTTCTTCGGTATCTCACTTTTCCTGTCTTTCTTTCTGAAAGCATTTTCTGAAACGCACTACCTAGTATTTTAAAAATAGCAGTTGTTTACACATATGATACGCAGCAAGAAATCAAGTCGTACCATCCGAGTCGAAGTTATTTCTACATGTTACTCCACTAGCGTATACGTTGAGGTTTTACCTTTCGCATGCATGCTTGAACCAGCTCACATGTGGAGCGTGATCGTGTTCACACCGTGCGTCCTACCTCGACCTCACGTGCTACGGTTGTTTGCCCGAAGGACGGATCCTTATGTCTACACTGCCCGCAATTTCGTCGGCAGCCACGCGTGACGCAGTCACGTCACGAACAGCACCAGCGCACGAGCGCCGGAAAGAGATGGACGTTTGCGCAGAAAGCAGGCGAAACAAACGCCGGTGGCCGCAATAAAAACACTGTCCGGGCTAATTTCCCTAAATGGGTTAATGACCACGGGCCGTGTTCAGCAGCGCTGTCGCTTGTGAGAAGTCACACGCTATTATACGTCTATACTGTAGAAGCACGTTCGGTGCAGGTCTAAATGCATGCCTGCATCTACAAACAAGCACGCAAGAGTATAGTATACGAAGAGGCGACAGCCGTGGCCGTACACATCGAGTCTCAGCGCACGCTCTGCAGGTCTCGGTTTCGGTTCAACCACTCCTCGGTAAAGAGCGCGGGCACTGTTTCCCGAGGTGAAGCGCTCGCATTGTATTTAGGCGCACCCCGCCCAGAGGGAGGCGTACGGGCAATAAACGGAGTGGATCTCTCGGCGCATGGCGGGTGGGCCTTGTCGTTACCGGGCTCATCGTTTGCCGTACGTGACAACGACGCCGGTGCATGTCCGCCCAAACCGGCTGCATCTCTTCATTCGCTCTCGCCACCGCTTCCCATCGTCGCTCTTTAGATTAACGCGATACATAAAAGCACACGACCGCGCTTTTCGCTGCAAAATCGTTCGCCCAGCTTTGTTGTTTTTGGGGTGGGGCTGAGAGATACGCGGTGTGCGAATGCCTGCGCACCGTATGCGCACTTTCCCTCCGCACTTTCTCTCCAGAACCGTGCAGCGCCAGCATAGCTGCAGTGCTGGAGTCGGCTAATCGGGGCCCGAATTAGTGAGGCTGTTCTTCTTTCTTGGGATCGCTTCATTTAGGTCCGAGACGTCTGATACTGCAATTTTCACTGTCGTCGCAACCGGGGTCACGTGCATGCGCAGGAGACAGCCGTGAGATCTCTTCTGTCTTTGATGAGTTGGGGGTGATCTATAACTTCCTCAGCACGTGTGGTTTTTTTTTTTTTTTTGCTTTGAAAATGTAGCGCGTCCTCTGGCGACATTTACATGTAAGGCCTTTATTCGTCTTACATGTTCTAGTCACTGGCCTAGTCATTTTCGTGTCAAAACAATTACATACAGTATACAATGTGTATGCTTTTATTGACACGGACTATATAATGTCTGTGTTAGGTCATCGATAAAAATTATATTGAGTGAGGATGCATTCGTAGGCGTATGCACGACAATATAAGTGCAAAGCCATGGCCACACTAGCGCTGAAAGGCTCGAGGCTCACCGCAGGCGGTAGAAAGTGTGCGGCATTAACAGGCACTGACAGAAAATAACAGGTATTAACGTCTCTGTGTTATTTTCACCTTGACTTGGTCAGTGACCGCAATTTCTTCATCATCATGATACCTGACCAGACAAACTTTCGTCGAACTCTTGACTACAAGAGTATACAGGGTGTTTTAGCGAACACTTTCAACAATTCTTAAAGGTTGCCTGGGGCAGATAGCACAATTCTAGTTAATGAGCTGGTCTACTCGAAGAGGTGGACATTACTTGCACAAAAAATTGAAATGCATAATTGACTAATTACCAAAAATTCACTAATTATGTTTTTAACTAATTACCTGATGGCCCGTATTGCAATTTACAAATTGTAGCCGTGGAGTTCGCAAGGCGGATACACTTGGAACGAATTCTCGGGATGACACCAGTTCCGAAATATTAATTCCCGAACTTTGCGGAGAAATGCATTGACGTTCCAGTTAGTTTTGTGCTTCAATGCATAAAGCGACGTTTTGTTAAGAACCTAACTGGAACGCCAATGCATTTCACTATGCATGCATCTCACTACAACACACAACGTGGGAAAGCCAGCTTACAAAGACCAAGCTTACACTGATCCCCTTAAAGTTGGCTTCACTTTTAGACACAAATGTATTGCTGAGAAGTCATTTTTACAGGAGCAATTAAACCGTCTTATATGGAAATGGGAAGGCCCTAGGACCTTTTTTTTTATTATTTTAATAATTGTCTGCTGTTGCCCCGAGGCGCACGCGTATCCGAAATTTAGAAAGGCTCGGTTGTCAACATTCCCCTCAATGTTGCCTAGAACCAAAGTACAGCCAAACACCATCAAAATTGGAGGACGCATAAGCTTCGCCTTTAAGAGTGGAACGCGATAGCATTCAAAGATCACTGGCGGCTTATCAGGCTTTTTTCTCGTATATTCAAATTACAATCCAACGCTATCACGCCTGTAGGTTGTGGTTAAGTCGTACTTTATGATTTTTCTGACGAATTTTACTTCGAGAAATTCAATTTTTGTTCACTAAGGCCTTGCGCCACGCGGAGGGCCTGTGTGGTCGGGGTGGTTCGGTATGATGAGATTCAGCATGATTATTTCCGCCAGACGCCGATGCTTATTAACGCCGACGCCAGATTTTCTGCGACACGGGGCCCTTAACGATATCGCGTTAAAAGCATGCTGGAAACAGGGACCACTTGGCTATAGCAAGCTCCTAGATGGACGTGAACCACTATTGAATTCTTTATACAACGACTCGGAGGGAAAGCTATCGCACCAGAAACTAATACCTCAATTTTAGCACGTCCACAACTAAAATGCCACGTACTCTGACAACCGTGAAAACTTGCAGGAACGACTAAAAAGGCAAACTTTCTTGCTTCGCGAATAAGAACGTGAAGTGAGATGAAGAAGCTCAATGCATAAATGTATTTAGCATAATGAGACCGTGAGAAAAAAAAAGTTTCTGCCGCGAACGACACTTTGATCTGCTACAAGTGGCTCAGCGACACATCGAGCGGCAGCGACAGACCGTTCCTCGCAGCACCAATCTATTCAGAAATAAAGACGGCGCGAAATGCTAGTGATTTTTTCCTTTTTTTTTAACTTCCAAATTTCAAGCGATACGCTTTAAAAAGAAACATAATAGAGTTGACGACTCTCCCAGCATGCAGTAAGTCGTACCGTCTTAAAGCTCATTCCGCGATGCGGTTGCCTCAGGCACACGTATTTTCCAGGACAATGGCCTTCGATTTTCTTCACGGCTCGCAAGCGCAAAAAAAAGAAAAAAAAAACATCAAATGATTATGCCGCACGTATCGTTGAAGTATGGTTTGAAACGCGACACCACGAAATCATTTTCGCGCGCTTTCCAGGCAACAAAGAAAACGCTGTATAAGTTTCCGCGCCGGTCATTACGTGAAACGGCGATGATCTCGTTCCCACACCCGTCGCTCATTGCCTCTTTCTCAAGTCCCAGGAACCAACACGACGCATTCCACGAAAACAAAAAAAAAAACAAAGCTCAAAATTATTCCGCTTGTTCCGGCCAGATCGCTGATCGGCTGTAATTTGTTGTTTTCTCGAAACACTCGATATTTACGGGCTTCGGCCAAGTTTCGAAAGCGTGTGGCGCCGATACCCTTTGCTCGAGAGTTCACCGCGGCCACGGGCTCCGCGAGAGGGCGTCACGTTCTCGCTCTCTTCAGCCTTTGCCTTCTCGCTCGAGGTAATCAACCATGCCGCAATCTCGAGTGCGCCGCGGGGCAAGAGCACGCAGCCAGCGGAGCGACTAAACAACCCCGCACGACATTGCAACATCCGCGACACATCAGTGGCGTTTGGAGTACCCCCTCCCCTCCCTGTGATTTGGCTTCTGCCTGCTCTTCAGATGCTTCAGGGAATAATATATGCGTGACGGGCTTGGGCGAAACGTGTTGAGGGTGTTTGCTGCTATGGGCTTTCGTAACATGTGGCTTCCGCAACGCCTTGACGGATGAAAACCACGTCGTTATTTATCAGCGGAGCGTTCCCATCTCTATGGAAAGAGCTTACGTGGACCTTGAAGTACCTTTTCTTGAGGCTAAAGTATGCTGTGGTCGGGGCACTTGTGATCCCGGTCTTCACCCAGCCGAGAGAGCGCAGCCAATCTGTCACTTTTGCTAGCAGCTATTCCCGTAACTGTGCCTGGCAGCGTGCTTCATTGTCTAACAAAAGAAAACGTCATTGCTGACTTACATGCTATGTGATGCAACTGAAAGAATATTAGCCCTCCACAATCGACAAATTACTATAGGGCTGAAATAAAAATAATACACGACACGAGTTTCATCACCTCTGAAAGCGGTATCGTCCATTTGGGACTCTTTTCCGAAAAAAAAACACACTTTTTTATTCTTTTGACGTGTAACGAGCGTAGTACAGGCATAACTGCGTACTCAGTGCATATTAGTAATCTATAGGGTGTCCCAGCTAACGTCAGCCAAGATGTTCAACAACAACAAAAAATAATAATAATATTAATAAAGCATGGTGCAAGGTATAATTATGAAACCTACGGTGTTAGGTTGTAAGAGGTATGACGACCAAATACTGCAGGTCTTGTGATCGTATCTTTAAGCGTGTGTTTTTAATTTTTTTTTTTTTTGGCATTGTTCATCCGCTTGGCTAACGTTAGCTGGGACACATGGTATTTGAGCGTAGTGACCTATAGAGCAAGAATGTTCTGACATTCGCAACTGCCATCTCCACATAAATCACTGAAAAATGTTCGGCCGGCATGCGACATCAATGCTACGCTTAAGGTATTCATCTTATATACACATTTTGCTACGGCGCGTTCGAAAAACCTGCAATCTTACTGCTCTACGGGAAGTTGCGTAGTTTGGCCGCTTGAGTTCTAGAACATAGCATAGGGAAAATGCTGCTTTTGGAAATCGCTACTACTTCTTGACAATGACAAAAGACCAAGAATGTACTACAACATGTATGGCATCTGAAAATCACATATATTCTACTTTTGTTTCGCACCTCAGCCATGACAAACAACATGAATCTCACGTGATTCTCTTCTGTTGTGTTATTGGTACGGGGGAATTGAGTCAAAGAGTGCGTCGGGGGCTCCTGCATTTCTCTGTTCTTTATAGCGATGAATAGGTAACCAATATTACTACTAATAATAATAATATTAATAAAAATTCAGGCACAACCCATCTCACGATGACTTTCTATGGCAATGCGATTAGCATTCAAGCATTGTATAGCAACACATCGTATAAGCCGTGCACCCGCAGACGGGTTCCTCTCTCACGTTTCCCTCTGGACACGCTTAGCCATCTAGCGGCGTGCCTACTAAGTTCACGCGTGGCCCCCGAGATGCGTGGCGCGCCAGTGCGTGCTAACGCTGAGAATTATTTCCTCACTGCCCATGGGCATTCATGGCACAGTGATAAAGCTTCGGGCTGCTGTGTTTGAGGAAGAAGCCGTGGGACCTTGGTTCGATTCTACCCAACGATATTTTTTAGTAACAGGTGTTGCGCTCCTACAAGTGATGTGACAGCGGCAAGAAACCCCGTCCCGTACTATACCGCAAAGTAGGTGAAGTTCCCGAATAGTGGTAATCGCAAGAATAATAACATTGATACTAACACGCCTTTTAGGAGCAGGAAGAGGAGCTTAAGGCAGAACTACCTCAAAGCGGAGAGAAAAAAAAACACCGCATATCCACGAAGTGAATGATGATGAATGGGCGAAGCACCGGGGAATCATTCGGGCAAAACGCCGGAAGCGTTCTCCCGAAGCCGGAAGCTAGCTTCCGGAACCGGAAGCGGAACCGGAAGTAGAAATGGAGGCGGAACCGGAAGCCGGAGCTTGGCGTACATATACTATACATATACATATATATATGTATATATGCATATACATACATACATAGCGGTTTCCATGCCAACCAGTGCTACGGACTACGAGGGACAAGGCTCGGCCCTAAGGTGCTCCGCCCCTAAAAGATATGTGGCTAATATGGGCATCCACTGGAGCCTTAGCTTTTTTTTTTCAGCTTTAGTCATGGAGGAAATAAACAAAATAGGAGAGGTCCTGACGTCACGTGTATGAAGCCGAAGTGCCGCCTTGCTGGTGTGTCATGTCTCTTTGCGCCTCCAATAAGCTCGCCGGAGCAGATAGGCGCGAGCAGCGCGCGAGCTTTCAAATTGCATTGTTGCCAGCCGCCGGAAGTGTGTGCGGGCGACGTGCGTCAAAATAATGCCTATGAAACTTATGTAACAGTTTTAGTGAACTAGACACGCTCAGTGTTTTTCCGTAGCACGTTGAAGAAGACGACGAAGACCCGCTCCGTTATTGCTTGAGTGTATCTGTTGCTGGTGGAGACTCACACTCACAGACCCAAAACACAACCTTTAAGCTTACACACCACACTCCAAAGTCAGCTTTTCTCGCGAATAAAATGATGATGATGTATGGTGTTTAATGGTGCAAGGGCGAAGTATGGCCAAAGAGGGTCATGCCAGTGTTTGTAAGTTTGCAGTGGAGCAGTGAATTCTGAGAAGTAGATGAGGCGTGGCTGTAAAGGGGCCTAAAAATAATCTCTGTAAAATGCGTAAAATATACATGTACTAAAATCATGGCAATGACTAATGAGGTGTACTATTAAATGAAAAATGCATTGAGAAAGAATGACACGATATTTAAAGTATTTCAGATGCAGTAATTGGCAAGAAGCACTACTGCCTAAACTGAGCCCTTGAACCACAAGGGCCTGGAGGCATGTGCTGTAAAAAACTACTATCACAGCGGCAGCGCTACGAACTACTTGGCCTAATACCATGCAGGACCACATCGTTCAAGAAATCGATGACTGCTTTGGTATTAAAAAGTGGTTCTTCACCACGAAACATAATGGGGTGAAGAGGGACATGATATCGGTACGCTTGTGGAAAATATTTCTTTCTCTCTGTTTCGGCTTCCCGACACTCCACGAGGACATGGAGGACGGTCAGCCTCTCACCACATTTACCACAGGTTGGTCGTTCATCACCAGTTAGCAAAAAATTGTGGGTGCCATATGTATGTCCTATTCTGAGACAACAGAACAGCACATCAGTTCGTTGTGTTTTCGTTATGGGGGGTCAGAAACATAACTGTGGTTTTATCAAATGAAGCTTATTATCTGTTTCAGCGTCCCACAAGCGCTTCCACTGGCCTCGCAGTTTCCTTCGCAAGAAAGGCTTCAGATCGGTTGAAGGAACATAAACTGTATGATTAGTAGCGTGTGATACAGCTGATGTGGCCATTTTATCTCCTCGCACATTACCCTCAATGCCTCTACGACCCGACACCCAGCATATAATGACATGCCGGTTTGATATATACGCTCTGCATAGGATGGAATAGAGCTCAGTTAGTACAGGATTTTTGTGTTTGCATCAGGGCTTTCACGACGCTTAGGGAGTCTGTAAATTTAATTACTTTTTGAAGTTGTGATTTCCTGATATGATTCACGGACGACAATAGTGCATTGACCTCAGCCGTAAAGATACTCGTTTCCGGGTGCAGTACACCGGATGCCAATACAATGTTCTGCGAGAAAGACACCGGCGGAAAAATCTTATCTCACTTTTCAGAGGCCGAGAGCAGCAGCGAGAGCTTCAGGAGCGCGGTTGCTATGGCAACGTTTACGTTTGGGGTACCAGTCCCAGTACTCATTTGCGAAATACACGACGTCACTCCCGCCACACTTTCTCCAACACGTCCGTGCTGGCCGGCGCTTCTCCTACGCTTTCCTTCCTCCGTGGCTATAGTAATATTTGCTACGCCGTCCATGATATATTCCTTCCTTCTAACGCTTTGTCTTCTTAAATCTATACTTTTGTTTTCTCTCCCTCTCATTTTTTTTATTTGCCATTCCTTATTTTATGGTTCCTATTACCTTGTATATTTTCTGGCACAACGTTTCTTTTTTCTACTCTATCCCGTTTCATACATGCTTTGATCGCATATTTTGATTATTTTTAATTTTATCTTTGCCAAATACTTCGACAAAACGCCCCTTTCTTTACCAATCCTCCATAACATGTTGCCGCCATTGCAGATCTTGTCAACATCTACAACAACACCCTGGATTGTGGCCATTTATTCCACCTTCGCGGAAGCATTGCAAAACAAGCAAAATACAGCGCAATTCTCCAGCTTCGGGTGGTGTTCTTACGGCCTTAACCTTTCGTTTTCTTTTGCAACACTGCTTAAACAGGGGACTTCAATTGGTCGTTCACATCAATATCGGCTCTCGGCTCGTCTGTCTTGCCCCTGGTTTCTTTTTTTTTCTTTTTCGTTTCTTTTTTTTTTTTTTTGCGCTGACCATCAGACAGTAGCACGCCGGAATATATATATTTTTTTTTCTTCGACATCAGCAAAGTTACAATAAAGCGTTGGAAGAAAGGCGAGATAAGTCACGACAAAATCAACGTTTTTGTCTCGCTTTATGTGGATCATGTGAAGTAAATACTGCTATTTATTATATATGTTATATGTTTATATATTATATATATATTATATATTATATATATTATATATTATATATATTATATATTATATATTATATATTATATATATTATTATATAGTATATATGCTATTTATTATTGTTAATTTTTATTTATTAGACACGGTGGACTCAAGGTCCAAGCCGGATGGGTCACACAATTGAACATAGAACAGCACTAAACAAAAAACAAGAACAGTGATGTAGGCGCAATAATGTTAATTCGAAGTCTAATCATCTGATTCAGTGAAACAATTCCATTCATGTATTGTCCTTGGGGAAGGAAAAGTCGCAGTTCCGCCCAAAAGGCGAAGCATCCATTGCGATAGCAAATTAGTGGATAGGTATGTAAAGTAAGGATAGTTTTTATCGGCCGTGTAAACTTGTAAACATATGCACACTAGTTAAATTAACAAGCATGGTGTCACGCGCGCACAAGCAAACATGAAAACGCTGTGAAAACGCGGGAGTGAGTCAGCGCAGCAGCAGCAGCGAGCGAATTGAGCTTCGTGCCGACGCTTCGTGCCTTAGCCGCGAAAACACAGGGAGGTCGGACTCAGCTCCCGCCTCAGATGGCTTTCAAGGTAGCAGCCGCACGGGCGAAACTGATCAACAAGAAGAAAAGCAAGGGATACCCGAAATTATAACGTGGAAAAGATTGAGGAAGCAGTAAAATATGAACGCAGCATGAAATCAGTGAGAAGAAAACTTGGCATAGGACAAGGCAAAATGTATACACTGAAAGCTAAGCAGGGTAATATCATCAGCAATTTCGATGACATAGTGAAAGCAGCCCAAGAATTATATGCTGATCTTTACAGTCCCCAGAGCAGCCAAGCTACTTTCATTTGAAGTAGTGATGAACAGGGTACACAGACTCCTTCTACAACTAGCGGTGAAGTTAGAAGGGCCTTAGAAGGCATGGCCAGCGGTAAAGCTGCTGGAGAAGATGAAATAACAGTAGATTTAATCAAAGATGGAGGATACATCATGCTTGAAAAGCTTGCGGCCCTTTATATGCAATGCCTCACGACTTCAAGTGTACCAGAAAGCTCGAAGAACGCCAACTTTATTCTCCTCCATAAGAAGGGAGACGTTAAGGAATTGAAGAATTATAGACCCATTAGCTTGCTTTCAGTATTGTATAAAATATTCACCAAGATAATTTACAATCAATCAGGGCGACACTTGACTTCAGCCAACCAAGAGAACAGGCTGGCTTCAGGAAGGGATATTCTACGATGGATCATATCCATGTTATCAATCAGGTAATAGAGAAATCTGCGGACTACAATCAACCTCTCTATATGGCTTTCATAGATTATGAAAAAGCATTTGATTCAGTAGAGATACCAGCAGTCATAGAGGCATGGCGTAATCAAGAAGTACAGGAGGCATACGTGGATATCTTGGCAAATATCTACAAGGATTTCACAGCAACCTCTGTTCCCCACAAGAAAAGTAGTAAGATACCTATCAAGAGAGGGGTCAGGCAAGGAGGCATGATCTCTCCAATTCTATTTACTGCATGCTTAGAAGAAGTATTCAAGCTCTTAGACTGGGAAGGCTTAGGAGTGAGGATCAATGGCGAATATCTCAGCAACCTTTGCTTTGCAGATGACACTGTCCTATTCAGCAACAATGGGGACGAATTACAGATTAAGGATTTTAACCGAGAAAGTGTCAGAGTGGGGCTAAAGGTTAATATGCAGAAGATAAAGATAATGTAAACAGCCTGGCAAGGGAACGAGAATTCAGGATCGCCAGTCAGCCTCTAGAGTCTGTAAAGGAGTACGTTTATCTGGACCAATTACCCACAGGGGACCCTGATCATTAGAAAGAAATTTACAGAAAAATAAAATTGGGTTGGAGTGCATACGGCAGGCATTGACAAATCCTGACTGGGAGCTTACCACTATCGTTGAAAAGAAAAGTGTACAATAATACAACCTACCGGTGCTAACATATGGGGCAGAATCTTGGAGGTTAAGTTAACTCGAGAACAATTTAAGAACCGCACAAAGAGCGATGGAACGAAAAATGTTAGGCCTAACGTTAAGAGACGGGAAGAGAGCGGTGTGGATCAGGGAACAAAAGGGGATAGCCGATATTCTAGTTGACATGAAGCGGAAAAATGGAGCTGGGCAGGCCATATAATGCGTAGGATGGATAAGCAGTGGATCATTAGAGTTACAGAATGGATATCAAGAGAAGAGAAGCGCAATCGAGAACGGCAGAAAACTAGGTGGGGTGATCGGAAATTTGCAGGCGCAAGTTGGAATCGGCTACCGCTAGACAGTGGTAATCAGAGATCACAGGGAGAGGCCTTCGTCCTGCAGTGAACATAAATATAGGATGATGATGATGCTGCTGATGACTGCCCATCCCCATTATTTACATGATTCCGGTATATTATCACGACTATTGCTGTGGTCATTGTAATCGTTAGTGCAAGTAGTTTCTGTAAAAAAACAGGATCGTCAGCAAATATTTTAATTTGTACAACAGGATTAACAACATCAACAATATCATTATTATGCAAAAGGAACGGCAAGGGACCTAGCATACTGCCCTGAGGTACACCATAAGTCACTGTAAAACAATTCGAGTGTTGACCTCCCTATTCTACGTATTGTTTGCGATTAATTAAGTTGAAATCCAATAAACAAGAATTTATGAAATAGATATGATTCGCAGTTTTAAAATTAGTTTATTGTGAAGAACCTTGTCAAAAGCCTTATACAGAGATGTAAAAAAAGCATATCTATCTGACCGTGTCTATCGAGGATTAATGCAAGAGGACGAACCAATGTGACAAGTTGCGTTACGGTTTAACATCCTTTCCTAAATCCATGTTAATACTTGGTATGCAGTGCACTTCCAGGAACTCGTTTATGCTAGCAGCTGTAATGTGTTCAGTAATTTTATAACATGAAGTTAATGAAATTGGATGGTACTTTCCTAGTGCGAGGCGGTCTCCCTTTTTAAGGATAACCACGATTGGGACTGTCCTCCAGCCACTTAGCAACTGGGAAGTCAACAAAGAAGCAGGAAAAATAATGACCAAAAACTCAGCAAGGCACAGAGCATGTCATTGTAGAAACGCCTTTGGAATATAACCTGGACCAGACTATGTTTTGGTTTTCAAGTTCAGTAGCATAGATAACACACCAGGACATCAAAATGAAGTGCACATCAGCATTTTAAAACATTATCGTGTTACATATACAGTTTGAATCAGAAGTGATAACCACACTATGAAAATATTCATTGATATTGAGTGAATATTGATGCAGAGTAGTGTTTATCAGTTGTGCAGGTAAGCGAACACGTGGCTAAGGCAAGTTTTCTTTTTTTTTTATGTACGTATGCATTACTGTGGAACAAATAGGCGTACAGAGGTAGGAATTAGGTGGAGCCATTGTGGCGGGAATAAAAATGACATAAAGAATAGAAGACCGGACACCACAGGTATGCTAGTATTATTTTAAAACATTTTGGACCTACATAATGAAAAATTCAAGGAAGGAGAGAGAAGATAACTTATTACAGGAAAGGCAGCGACATGATGGTGAGAACAGGAACAATGGATGCGTACGTAAAGTAAACACGCAACACTATGGCTTCCTGAGGTACACCACCATCTGGAGTCCAGGCCGTTGTTCTGCAAAGTGCCCATAACAGCCCTCGTAGCTGTTCTAGCGCCATGTAGTCACAAAATGAGACCGAAATAGAGGTTTCCGACAATTCTCGCCTTCCAATACTTGTCAGCGTAGAAGTTTACAAACTCTACTTATGCATACTGCCCTCCTTTTTGCTGTGCTGAAGTATTAATTTGGCTATAGCCAGTGTATCTCACACTTGAAGCAGAACATGCACCGGCTGAGCCGTCGTTCAATAACATAAACGAGTATAAGTGCGTATACGTACTTTAAAATCAAGCTGGGAAGTTCAGCGCTATCACGGTTAAATGCATGGCAGACGCGAAGTTTCGCTTGTGTGTCTTTTTGCGCTCACCAATAAGACACATGAAATAGCTCGATGTAAAAATCGTGAACCCATAGACATCGCTGATGCATGCATCGATGTTCGCATTGCCGAGACTCGTTAAGGTCAAATTTGGATGACTGAGCAATTTCCGTGGTATTAAAGTGCACCGGAAAGAAATAAAGAACAAAATTTAGAAAGAGGAAACCAGGGGGCTATCTAAATTGTCTAAATTGAGCCCTATAACGTAGAACTATTCCAATCTGTTTTTATTCTAATCTCCTGACGTCAAAATTACGTAACCGCCGACGCAAGCATCCGGCGGTGACCCGCAGCACTGTCTAAACAGCCCAATCAAACACTCTCCTCGTTTATAATAGGTCTCCTTTGTTCGCTTTCAAAACGAATAACATTGCCTACACTGAGCGGTTTTTCTAATCAAATTGGCTGACAAGAGGTAAGGAGCACGCTCAAGTGGAGAGGGTTTCGATGGGACTGAGCTAGCGCAGTGAAAGTAGATAACCGGATGAGGAGGGTGGTGCCGGAGTCTGCGATTCGTCCGCTTCCCCTTACTTAGCTTTCGGTGGCTGGTCGAAAATCAAGGCGGCGACCAACGGAAGGTTAAAAATGACTATAAAGTGGATCCTCAGGGAAGAAGTGTTGGCAGAGCGGTATCGTAAACGTGCCGAAAGGGCTTGACAAAGGTATATTGCCACGCAAAAACGTTTATTATACGCAAATAAGTTCATGCTATCCGGCAGCTCTGAGTAACCAGTGTCCGAGTGGTCGGTAGGCCGACATCATCTAATCCTTTCATAAGGGGGCAGTCTCCGGCTATTCCGAAAAGAACTGAGTTTTGTTCCGCATAATAATGGCATCTTTAATGCGTACACGTCATTGACGTGGCAAGTTTTCACAGTTTTACGTCGCGTTACAGGCAGCCAAAGTGGGCGACCTTCTTTTGTCCAATCCGGGAGGGGTTAGGGGGAAATAGTTGTAGAATCGGAAATACTTATTTTGCTTGTGTTTGATCCAATCATGTATAACAAGTGTGTACACGTCATATCAGATGAGGAGTTTTCACGGTTTTCGTGGCATCGCATGACAGACGAGCAAAGCGGGGGTGGCCCGAAAAAGTTTTGACCAATCGTGGACGCTGATTGCAGAAATGGAATAGAAACAGTTTGGAACAGCCTCACGTTATAGCAGCCTTGTACGTTTAATTCGAGTTATGTTATATAAAATTGCAGGATGTTTTACGGTATCTGTATACTACTGCTTCCCATGCCTGGAGAATGACACATCATTTATTGTCCCCGACCTGTCTCCAGAACTTCATTGCGTTTTATTTATTATTTCATGCTACATATAAAGTTTAAAGAAATTCGGCGGAAATTGAACGCTAAGCGCCACGCGAATATTGCTGCCACCTCAGAAATGGCAACATTGTAACGGTCAACGGATCGCTTGAAGACAAGGTGTGATTAAGTACTAGTACATATTGAGAATGAAATCCAATCATGGTGACAGCGGCAGTACCACGTACAAACTGAACAATGAATTAAGCTGTGCCGTCTCCCACCATGCAAGCTCCGGTGACATTTCGACGCACAGCGTCGTTTTTTTTTTTTTTTTTTATGATGAAAATACAACAACGTCGCTAGGTATATACAACACGCTTTCATAACATTCGTATTAATCACACAGATCATAAATACTTTCTGTCGCTATAGATTGCCGCGTACCACCTGCAATCACGGTATAGAGTTCTGGTTACGTGTTTCTTTCAGTGTAATTTACCGAGAACAAATAGAGGTGGGAAGAGACTGGAATGCGCGTATGGGCGGTGAACGACGGCTTTCTACTGTCTTTCTTGGTTGCTGTATTCAGCAGGCTGGTATTTGAGAGCAAGTTAAAAAGCCTGTAACGTTTATTTAATCTTTTTCTTTTATTTGGTAGACAACGACAGATTACATTTATATTGATTTTCTGTCGTAGTCACAGACTGCAGTTGTCGATGCAGATTTTAGCTAAGTTTGTATAGATTTAGGCTGATGCCTCCTACTTTGCAATGGAAAATGTTATGCGCGTTTGTCACCGAACTTTATTGATATGCCATACAAGTTTTGCAAATCTGGGTCCGTATCATCTACAAAAAATTTTAATGTTCTTGCGCTAATGAACAAAAAGCTTCACGAATTCGGTCCCTGAATATCTTGTGTATACGTACAATGTAGATAATTATCGCCAAATATAACAGAGCGGGTAAACATTGCAGCGTCATGTGCATATACGACGCAACCTACTAATGTTTTAATGTAATTAAATCATCGCGTGTACGGAGCGGAAGGTCCTTCACCTTCCAAACGCGAGCCATCCAATATGATTCAACAAACACATTTTGCACTTCGAAGCACTTAATGGTGTGAATTTCCGCCCGGTGATGGCTTTTTGTTAGAATAAAATGCCGGGGGGGGTGGGGGGGGGGGGGGGGGGAGGGAAGAAGAAGGAAACTGTTGACAGCAGGATTTGCTTTGCCGGACGTGATAATCTTTATGGAACCCTCGTTACGACTCGGCAGCCTGCGTGCATCTCAATAGCGTTCGCGTTCAGCATGAGAGACTGAATCGTGCAGTCTGGCCACCCCAAATGCTTTCATCGGGTCAGGTAATATTCCTTTACTCTATGTGTTATTATTGTGACCTGTTTAATGTTTATGCTTACTTTCCTTGGCTACGTAATTCAGCGTACTTGTACATGCATTGTCCGCCTTGCCTGTTTTGAAATATTTTGCATTTTGTTTGAGGCTAAGCAACCATCAGTCTAATACTAGTTTGGCGACATAAATTTGTGGATGTCTTGCGGCTGTGCTGGGCTTTGATTTTTTCACAGCTGTCGTCGTTTAGTGGCTTTGAATAGTGGATCTGATTTCATAGTGCAGATGACATAAATAGTGAGACAGCTGATTGTGCCTGTCCACAATTGCAGTATGAGATTTTGATAAGCAAATATTACAGTTGAAAATGAGCCAGAGCTGTAAGTTTATAATCTTTTCATCTCAGTCTTTGTCATTCCCCAAGTAACTAAGAATATTTTGAACAATAATAAATATGAATTCATCGCGGAATAACTCTAGATAAATATGACATTCCTCATATTCACATATTTCATGGCACCAGCAAAGTATCAGAAAAACTGATCGTTGAAGAGATATTCGCAAGTGAAAGTAAATGGCAATGGGAAGCAGCGTTTTTGTATCTGTGTTTATAACAAAATCTGTACAGCATTCACTGACACCAGATAAGCCAAGAAATAGGTCTCTTGACTCCAGCATAGTACATATTTTTACTTCCTTGATCAAAACATCGCCGTGAATTTACGTGTTGTGAAGCTTCTAAACTAGTGAGATTCACGACATAGCTGTAAAAGTGTTTCACAATATCACCTAGCACTTTCAGATTTGAATATTTTTTCCAAGTGTGTTTTTCTTCGTCTTGATACTTTACTTATAGCTTCTCATTCCACGCGTGAGCTCGAAAAGGGCCATAACGCATAAAAATGTATTTATGACCTGACGTAGACTTCCCACATTTGCAGATACTGTACCAAAAAATGGGGAGATGGAGAGAGGCTGGTATTCTATTCTCGGCCCTGCTAATATGGACTGCGGCATCTAGCGATGTGCTTGTCGCCATACGTCAAGGACAAATACGAGGGCGCTCTGGTACAATACTCGGACACCCTATTAACATATTTCTCGGAATACCATACGCAAACCCACCTGTAGGACAGCTGAGGTTTCGAAAACCTGAGCCAAAGACACCATGGAGTGGTGTGTACGACGCAACCTTTCGTAAGAGTTCCTGCAGCCAGCCCCGACTTCCAACCAAATTTCCTATCCCGGCGCATCTTTCGGAGGACTGCTTGTATCTAAATGTGTGGACTCCCAGCACGACAGACGCTGTCAGGCGGCCTGTTTTTGTGTGGATGTACGGAGGCATCTTCATTCTCGGTTCGTCGTACCAGGATATGTACAACGCCACAGTCCTGTCAGCCGTCAACGACCTCGTCGTCGTGAGTTTCGACTACCGTTCATCCGTATTCGGCTTCCTCGACGCCGACAACCCGGAAGGACCGGGTAACGTCGCCCTCTGGGACCAACGACTGGTGCTCGAGTGGGTTCAGAAAAACATCGCCTCTTTCGGCGGAGACCCCGAGACCGTCACACTCTCTGGCGTCAGTTCTGGCTCCATGATGGCCCATGCCCACGTGATGTCGCCGCTCAGCAGTGGGCTGTTTAGGCGGGTGTTCTTGATGAGCGGCACGCTAATGACCGATACAACCGTCGACGCCGTGCCGGAAAGCATCTTCAAAGGAAATGAGGTTGCGAGGATTCTCGGCTGTGCCAACTCTTTCCAGGATCTCACAACCCATACCGAACGCGTGCTGGACTGTCTTCGAAAGGTGCCGACCGGGCTTCTTCTCCGAGCGACAGTGTTAACCATGTTACCGAAGTTTATTTTTTTCATACCCACTTTCAAGACCGAATTCATACCACTGCTTCCCTCGGCCGCAAGTGAAGCGGGAGCCTTCGCGCCCATCGACGCGGTCGTTAGCGTTACGGCTAATGAGGGCACGTTCCCTTTCACATATCAGCCTGACCGCAGGCTGCTTGAACCGGACCTAAGGGATGTCAGCATTGAATATTTGCGGTCTTCACTCAAGGAAATGTTGAATATGTGGGAAAAGGATAAAGTCGTTCCACTGGGTGTGGCGTATCTGGAACGCGCACCGCCGGATGACAAGTTGGCACTGAGGGAGACAGCGTGCGACTTTTTTGGAAAGCAGAACTCTTACTGCCCAAGTAGGTTATTTGCTGAAGGTCACTCGAACAAGGGAGCTAAGGTGTACGGGCAAGTGTTTGCGCACAGATCCAAAATGGCTACGACTCCTGAATGGATGGGGGTCACGCACATGGACGATGTGCCTTACAATTTCGGAATTCCTTTCCTGGATGTGGACAGCTACACCGATGAGGACAGAAATGTTAGTCTGGACGTAATGAGGAGCCTTGCTAACTTTGCTAGAAGTGGGTGAGTGTGATTCCTTTACTTGGCCAATTCCTTGCGTGAAGTTGTGCCGAAGGCTCTGATAGCCATTCGTGAGGGAAACTTGTGACTTCAAGTGTAGAACTGAACCAGTAATGTACGTGTATGTAGTGTAGCATGTCATGGCAATGAAATTTAAAAAAAACAGGTTTTATCAAACACTAGAAAATCAATGCCGCAGATGATTGCTTGCAAATGAATATAAACAGTGTCACAGAAACTCTCAGCCGATAACGCTGAGTGTAACAGCCCACATTACACTTATCGCAAAATTCAGTTTCGTCCTCCTTAGCGCTGTGCGCATATATGAAAGCTCATGCAAGATAAGCAGAGAACAATACTCCGTGCTGCTGCCCATGCACATGTTCGAAAGCACATTTATTCATCATCGTTGAGGCTTGGGCTAGTCAGTACATACACGACAGGTACATATTCTTCATATTCGCAATCGTTACCTTCCTTTTGTTTGCATATTCTGTTGCACAATATTCATCCCCCTTTTGCAAACGCCGTCTAGTTGCTGCTGACTACACACACCCAAAATAAGTTCATCCTTGTGGGTGTGTAGACTGTCAAACCACCTTTCCTGCATCTTTAATTCTTTGCAATTTTTAACAATGGGTGTACTTGTTAGCAGCCCAATGTTACTGCGTCTTTGCCTTATCCTCAAAGTGCTGAATAGGTGTGTGCCAATCTTATACCTTACGGAGTTTAAGAGAGATCTGGTACTTCACCTTTTTTAAACAAGTTAAAATCCGTAAGAGCTTTTTTCGTAGAGTAGGCTACGGATGCCATCCTGCAGGTTCATGTGCATGACGTTTAGAGTATTGTTCCATGCATTGTCTCATCATTTTATTAGAAACATTATGTAACATGCATTATTTAGCCACCTAATTATAAACAGCGCAGGGTCAGGGAAGGTGTGTGTTCATGAACTGCATTCCAGCACACAAAGGCTTTTTTTTTTCTTCCTCACCTACTTCTCTCTATTGATGGGTAAAACATTCTTCAAGATTCATGTACGTACATATGTAGTACAATTTGGGCAATTCTGCCAGTGTTTATCTTGAATTTTTTTAATACAAGACGAAAGAGTGTAATTGCAGCAAAACATTCTTTTCTATCACTGTAAGGAGAAGAGAACTCTCTTTAAGGTGGAATTGCTTGCATGTGCGCTTTTCAGTTTTCCGGACAACTCATAACTAAGATGACTCCGAGAATTCTCTTGCGAGTTTACTCTGGTTCGGAGCCGAAAAATAACTCAAAGTCATTTGTTCGTCTCTATTATTTTTTTGTGTGTTGGTACGTCATGCCTATTTCCGTGCGTAAAGCTATGCCCATTCTCTATATCAGAACTAATTTTATCATAAAGCATATCGCCTATAAAGCATTCTTCTATACATTCTGCCAAATCAGGATGCTCCAACACGTTATTTGATGTTGAGCAAGATGCCTGGACAGAATATAGTTGAGCGCCTGAGCAGGCGAGTGAGTCAAGTGCGTTAATGAGTGACCAAGTGAGTTAGTTATGCACAGTCAGGCAAAGCCTTGCAAAAGTCATACTTTATCACTATTCGGCGGGGATCACCTTACCTATTTGCAAAACTAAGCTCACTAACTCGATGGTACTTGAAACCAACATGTAATGGTTGAAATCGCCTATGAACTTGGTTGGCTACTGCCAACTTATAAGACACCGCGTTTCCGATAAACCTAGTTTGAAAACTGTATGAACATCTTGTTTTCATTTCTAGGACTCCTGGTCTGCCTGGATTCAAGAACTGGCCTCAGTTTTCACTGGAAGATCCGAGTTTCGTGTGGCTTCAACCTGGCAACTACGGAATAGTGAATGACTTCTATAGCACAGGATGTGAGCTTTGGAGGAAGTTTCTCTGAGTTCAAATACATAAATGGTTCTACTGATGGATGCTCTCTGTTCTGTCGTTGGCACCAGGGCAGTCAATTTTGTGAAACCAGAGGTCCAGTGAGTCACCTCAATAAAGCTTTCACGCTGCAAGTAATGCAAGTAATGTTTGAAGCTGGCAGATCAAATATGCGCTGCCAATTTGACTATATTCACCAAGAAAGTAGCCTGTATTAGCCAGAGCAATATCGTATAGCAAGGGTACATTGAATGATTATGGATCGATGCAGTAGATGGTGTAATGTTGTAACATAAGAATACGACATGGCGAATATGATTGGGGAAGCCATGCGAATCTTTACAGTGTACAAAATGTGGCATTTCTGAGATGTGACGAAATTCGCAAACTCATGTTTTCACTTCTCTATCACTTCGGCCATTTCCTAACGCTATACTGACATTCGAAATTGAGTCTATTTTTGTTTGTCTTTCTTTTTCGTTGTATTTTTTATTTTACTTTTTGTACAGTTCCACAGTGTTCCTGGGTGTGCTTCGCTGATATGCCTGCCCACCCACAAGCACTGCGTTCTTAAGTGCGGCCGTAAATGTGCTTTGCCTTTGAAGAGCAATAAAAATATTATTACTACTATTTCTATAGGTCTAAGACTGTAGTCCTTGAGAAGACGCACACGTGGGCGGGTGTGGTTCATAACTGTTGCTGAGTTCATTCCGAATCACAAGAGTCTCACAAACCCAGCCATAGTGTTATAAAAGCAATAAAAATTTCTACGCGTTCCCCCACTCTTCATGCGCCGGGTACGCTCACAAAGCAGACCCCACAAAGTTTTTTTTACGTGACTGTATCTTGCAATTAGCCATCTGCGACACTTCATAGTATGCTTTTTGCAAAATGTATGTTGGTGTGAGAAAGACTCGTTTACAATGACAGTGCTCATCGCTCGCAAGTTTCCGAATGGGTACACTTTCCGAAACCTGAAAGTCATTTATGTGACTTCGTAAGGCTTGTATGTATAGGAATACATACAAACGTATACCTTCTCTAGAAATGCGTTCACTAAATAGTAGTGCATAATGCTGTCGACAGAAGCGCAATGGAAGCATAAAAAGACTCGGCGTCCTACTTAGCGGATAAGGCATTATGTGCATCCATGTGAATTAGCAAAACGGACTGCTGGGCTAGGTGATATAGTACATGTTGATATGTACTGGACAGGTGCTAGTGTCCCGTAGCCTTTCTTGTCTTGTTTTGTTCTTGAGCTAGATTTTAGCTATGAAGATTCATGTGCATTGTATTTTTGCTTCATTTCACTTACAATGCAAAACACATGGCTGGAAGAAGCGTTGTAGACGCACAGATTAAAATCGGGAGAGTTTGGTTGCAGACAGAGAAAAGTCAGGAGAGTTAGCACGGTATGAACGTGGTAGCCCTGCATACGTGCTGGTAAAATTGGAAAGCATTTCATATCACGTTTCATTTTAATCATTATTAGCAGCGGAGCTGTTTAAGGTCGAGGTTGATCCCTACAGAGCGATGGTGTTCGCAGTTTCGAACGAAGTGGAGAGAGTGTGAAATGAGGAGAGGAGGTGCAGAGAGAGAAAGAAAGAGACACAGAGAGAGAGAGAGAGAGAGAGTAAGAGAAACAAAGAAATAATTAAAACATAATAAAATTTTTGGGCGAGGCGCGTACTCACGGTCCGAAGGCGAGCGTCATAACCACTAGGCTCCCACGCGTGCAGAACATGCATTTATGGGAACCATATGATTGTGTTGTACCGACGGTTCTAACTTGCTATGAGCGAGAGAAAGAGAAAACGAGAGCGGGAGAGACAGAAAAATAAAGAGAGACAAAGAAAGAGAGAGAGAGAAGCGGGATTTTAATTCGGGTATTCACGATCCGAAGGCGAGCGTCATACCCACAACGCTATGCACCCACGCTTGCAGCGCTCGGCTGGTTCATCAAATTTCACAAGCGTGGAACTGGCTAAATTTTTGCTATACGAACAGCGCCACAGTGGTGGGATAATTACACATCGTATAAAATATTTGCTTAATAAACTGCAGGTAATTTTATTTTAATCACTATTGCTATAGAAACAACACATCAGTAGCACGCATATAAAACATGTTGAAAAATTATTAATAGCCACGTATCCGGCCTGAATATAAATTCAATTCCATCAAAATTATAGGACATGTTGTTTCTTCCTCGGATATGTTCATGACTAGCGAGACCAACCTTAACGTGCTGTTTTGAACGACCTACCAAAATGTATCTTTCTCAGTACTGTTATAAACAGTGCATTTACTGACAAGCCTAAATACAATTAAAATACAAAAATGGCTCTTATTAGTACCAGCCCGTCAATTACATAGAGTGTCGTAAAAAGTATCATTGAGGAATTTAGGCCACACAACGAAAACTCGAAATGGCTTGTTCTACAATGCACACTTGTCCTTGCCGCACTCGCCACAACCCAGATCGCGGCGGACGGAGCTGGGGGCCACGGGGACGCCAACCGCGATGTCGAGGAGTTTCCGGCCTCGTACCGAGAGGTTCTTGGTCACTACAAGAAAGAACGTAAGAAATATCCACAACCCCACGGGCTGCTGGACAGGTCCCAGGCAGTCGACCTGAGGCGGTTGCAGACAGGCACCAACCCCTACCACCTGCACCACCTGTGGCCCGCGCGGCACCCATCGCCCGGCTGCCCCTGGGGCGAGCACGAATGGGCTCGTATGGCCCATATGCTTTGGGGATGTCAACGTCATGAGCAAGAAGCACCAAGAGGAAGGCAGAAGACAACAGCAGGACCCTCTGAAGGCGGGCGCCTCGCTGAGAGATGGCAAGCCGCCCTCCTCAGCGAGGCACCCGAGGACCAGGAGTGGGCCGTCCAGCGGGCTGCAGGGCTATTGCCGAGGATCTCGAGAGATTTTTCTCCGGAGATGGACCTCTGGCAGCCTAGCCCCGGGCACCAACAGCCATAACCGTTTGGACATATAAAGTTTATTCCCATCCTATCCACTCGCCACGGATGCTGTCCATTTTCAGTCCATAACTCGAAACCCTCGTACTTTAATGAAGTTTTAAAATTCGGGTCTAATTTGCAAAGCTTTTTGTTTGCAAGCGCTGTTTGCCATTGTCTGACCTTCGTCGCTAATATTATGCCTGACGTCATGATTGGCTGATATCTGTTCTTTAAAAAAAAACGTTCTATCGTAAAAACTATTTTTGTGAGTATGAATACGGGCGAATATTTGTTGAAAACTGCGCAACTTTTCAACCGCCAAATATCGTAGACGGGCCCCTGTCGCATAACTGCATTCCCATCGTACCTGATTTATCACTGCCTTATGCAGCACGGTGAAAGGCCGATGTCTCTAGTACGCATGAAGGAAATGAAAAAAAAAACTAGGCGGGAGCGTCACCTGACAATTTGTACCTCACCCGTAAAGATTCCCGTTCAGAGGAACCCGGTGGTAAGCGGAATTATTGGAAATTTCGGGTTTCTGGAATCAATGTGTGATCATTTGGTTGGTTTCCCACAAACCAAGTGGCAGAAAAAAAAAACAGATCAGCTCAACACGAACTGCCAATTAGGTTAAGCTGAACTTCCGCTGACGACTGCTACACAGCTCAGTGAGAGACCTGGCTAGGCAGCCCTGGAGGAGGCGAACTATATTACCTACACGAGAAGGAAGTCATGTTTCCGTGGACATAAACAGCTTAGCCAGCGTCGACAATAACGTTGAAACTTGCATGGCTGACACAGTAAAAAGTCAAGGGCACTTAGGTACACACACCTACGTGGATGAATGCAAAAGCACTGCGACGGCCTCGTTCGCGTGCTCGTGTGGACGTCCAAACGAGCTGGGCGCAGCTACTGACTTAGAAGTCGAAGGTTCGTCAACCGGAACGGACGACAGAACTCACCGAAATCACGCACCGACTGGCAGCGCCACGACGCGCGGTGCTATATATAGACCGGCCACTGGCGCGGTCTGTCTCTGTGATGACTTGTTCGTCCATCGGAGCCACTCCTCTCTCATTGGCGGAAGCGCACGTGGGTGGCGTCGCGTGCACTTCCACCAATAGAAGCTTCACCTGGCGCGTGGTCTATGTGACCACGTGACGTAGACGTACGTTTCCCCTAATACACTTGTATGCTACCATCGCCGGCCACGCCGCCGGATTTTTCCACTTCATGAGCCATATAATGCTTTCGCATTAAAGCTTTAGGTGGCCCCACTTGAAACGAATTCTCAGGACTACGCCAGTTTCGAGATGTTCATTTCCAATGTGTCCGACGAAATACATTGGCGTTCCAGTTACTTTTGTGCTTGAATGCATAAAAAAAGCATTTTCTTAAAGCAGGGAGTGCAACAACAGTGTATTATTACTACGTTTGACGGTGCTATCTCAAAATTGATGTAGCCCTGAGTATTCGTTCCAAGTTTATATTCCTTGCAAAGGCAAATTAATTCGTAAAAGCTTAATTAGTGAATGTTTCTGAATTAGTCAATTTCGCATTTGATTGCTCGTGGAAATAATGTCCACCCCATCAAGTAATTTGGCCCATGTGTTAGAATTATGCTACCTACCACAGTGATTTTTCTTTCCTTTTTTGGTGCAGCTGAAAAACCACCCTATATAGCTACGACCGTACGGAACAGCTTCAAAATATTGTTAGATATTTTTGCAGGCCTCGTATAACAAAATAAAACCACTGACTCTGCATTGGGTACGTTAATTCAACTTAATCTGGTGGCTGGTAGGTTCTACTTGCAAAAAAAATTATAAACGCAACAATCCTGGTAAACCAATCATGAAGAAATAGCAAAGGTGACAAGAGAACCTCTCACGGCTACGTGGATAGGCTCCCATCATCTATTGCTTCCACGTTTTCCTCGCACATAAACGACACGAACCACTTTTTAATCAAGATCATTATTGTGCACATTCATCACCTGCCTCTACTGGTGGTACGCGATGTTTGCTCGCTGTAAACAAATATTCTCCACTCTTATGGCACTCGGGCTGTACTGCACAGGTATACAGGGTGTCCCAGCTAACGTTATCCAAGCTCTCAGAAGTAAAATACAGAATATATGAGGACGCAACCAATGGGATTCTGTCAGCAGTAACGTACTCCTCCAGGAGGATTCTTTTATTATTGAACAATCGATAATTAGTTGAGATTACTTAACGAACTTTTTAATTACTAAATTGAGGGCGGAAATGTTTATATAAAAGTAATAACTGTGTTTTAAAACACCCGATTAAGTTGTTTTCTGCCTGCTATGTCTCGTGTAATTATTTTTTTTCGTGTTATAATAGAGACGCGCTAAATATGAAAATAGCCGCATGATTAAGCGTCCGCGCGCCGTGACACCAGCGGTCCCAGGCCTCACTCGGAATCATCAACTCTACTCAATGCTTTTGTCCTCTTCCTCAATGCCACTGCGCACTGCGTTGGCTACGCGCTTCACGCGGAAAAGGCAGCTCGCAGATTGTGGTGACCAACGCTAAGACCAATGTCTCGCCACTTTCATGTGGCAGCCAAGCCAGGCATTGAGCACGTATAATATATACGCGTATATACAGCGTGCCGTCGCTTTTCGTAGATGCCTGGACTAAAACGAATGTAATTGGTGTATTATTGCAAACGCCGGTCCATTAAAGGGCCGCTTCCGCAGCAGGTCCGGGCCGCGCAGGAGCCCCGTAGTACTGCGATTCTCGACGGGCAAGCATGTGGTCGTAAGCGGGTGGTGGACGCCAGCTGGCTTTTGATGTCATCCGGCTGACGGAATAGTTGCGCCTGCGCAATCGTTGAAAAGGAAACGATTAATTATTGTCCAACTCACTTGGTACACCGCAAAAGCCTCTTCCGTAGCTAAGGCTAATGAACATACAAGCACGTTTTGGTTCTCTACATTGTTTTCTGCGTTTTACCTTTCGTACTGCTATTAAAGGTGAGACAGTCGGGGTATTTTATCTCCCGCATGAGTTTTATCTCCACCCCCCACCCCCCACCCCCTATCATCACTTTCACTTTGGCATGGCTTCGCCACTCCACATCAGGTGTAGCGCGAGCACCATACAAAGACGACAAATTATTTTCCGACTTCGCTGTGAGAATAGCCCCAGGCGTGCGTGGGTTCATCTCGTGACTCTTCATAGCCCTTGCTTGCCTTGCTGAGACGAACCGATGGCTTCATGAGTCAACTCGTAAGTTGTCATACTAAGGTCGTTAGAATGAACTATTGCGCTATTGTCTCGGTGCACCTATAATGTGGTGGTCAATCGAGCATGGTAATAGCAGGCAGCACATTCATTTATCTCAACTTTTGTCCTAATTGTAGCTTCGAACGCCCATGTTACTTTCAACTTTCTTTAAGCGAATTGTTTCGTTGCAATAGTCGCTCAATGCTGCAATGCTGCAAAAGAGAAGCATCAAAGTGCTTCCCCTCAGAAGCCATGCCAAATTGTAGAAAAATCTATTAGACATACAAACTGAAGTTCTTAGGCATATTAATTGAAAACACAGGCTTTTACAAAAATTACTGGAGAGAACTCTGGCCCTTTTGTCCACGGGAGATACAAGCGCGGCACTTCATTCACCGTGGGAACGATTATTAGTAAATGGAATTTGCCTAAATTTCGTCTTTACGGCTTCAAATGGTGTTGTCACTTTGCACACTGATTGTTTTCAAGAAAATATTGCGTAATATAAATGCCCAAATTCACAGTAATTATGCACATAGGCAGTCTTATTGCCTTCTGCATTTAGATAAGAGGGATGGCTTTGAACTTTAGGCTAATGTAGGCAGATAAAACATATTAAACAAAGTCACAAGAACATCTAAAGACACAATTAAGGACGACGATCAAACAAATCCATGTACTAAACTTAATTCCAATGGCATAGCTGAACGTTCACTCTAGTAATATTAGTAGGAAACACTGCGGTCTTTCGATGGGGGCGAAATGCGAAAACACCTGTGTACTTAATATTTAGGTGCACGTTAAACAACCGCAGGTGGTCCAAATTTCCTGAGTCCCCCACTACGGCGTGCCTCATAATCAGATCGTGGTTTTGGCACGTAAAACCCCATATTTTTTTTTCACTGCGGTCGAAAGATTGCCGCGCCAGGCCTATCCAACTCACCCTGGCTTCGAGTGTTTCTTGACCAGGTGGTCTCTGGCGGCGCGCAGTTGTTGCAGCGCTTCCCGCTGTGCCAGGGACTTACGCGCGCCCTGCGCCCTCCTGCGGTAGTACTTGTCGTAGAGGCGCGTCAGCGAGACGACCTCGTCGTGGACCGTGTTCGCCATGCTGCTCAGCACGCTGAGCACCGCGTAAGCGACGAAGCCAATGCCGATCGTGATCAGCGCGTTGGCACGCATGAACGACACGCAGGCATCCACGCAACTGCGCGTGTGGATCTGCGCCAAATGGAGAAAATATTTGCGTTGATGGAAAGCCTAAAGGCCGACTGCATCAACATTTTTACAGCGACGCTGTTTATGGCCAGGGTTCTATGCATTTTTCGTCTCCGTCAAAAGACCTGCGTGGGAAAAACTCCCGAATTTGATGCAGAATCGCTTCATTTTATGCAAAAGCTTATACGTCTCATCACTTAGATATGCATTTTCAGTAGATTAGTTATAAAAAGGCACGATTTTAAAAATCAGTAGACTCTCAGGTAGATAATAACGGTTTCTCAAATATTTGCCGCTGTGCGACCCGCGTGGGCCATGTGTACGCTCGTACAACCCTCTCTTTGTCGTCGTCACAAGCGGTTGCATGCCCAATTTCCTTCCTCTCTCCCGGCGGGCGGTCCCGTCGTGCGTGTCTACTTTCCTTCGGCTCCCCGAGGTGGCGGTAGTCTTCCACGCGAATGTACGCCGCCGATCAAAATAAAAATATCCAGAGCCCATCCCCTGTCGAGAAAATGGGGGTAAGCGAAGCTTGTGGCAAGACGACGCTGTCGCAAGCGTTCTGCTTTGTTTGCCCTAAAATCAGGGTCGGCGGCTCTTCGCTGACGTTTGGCCTCAACATCGCGCTCCCGCAACTTAGGTACCGCGGCTCTTCGCTGATGTTTCACCTGGGCTTCGGGAGCCCTCATTGCTAGAATCGGCACGTCGACGACGAGCCCTTTCCCGAGCGAGTTCGCGGCGCTGTTGCTTCAACGCAGCCTGCTTCTCGGCGGAACGCACCACGCAAGATCTTCCCATCCGGGCGCCGAAACTGATCTGAGGCGAGGGAAGCCCGGCGGAGCGCGCGCCAACTCTATTTCCTTCCCTTTCCCTCCCCGCGACACACGAAACAACCCTGACTGGTCGCGCGCGTCACGTGATTATGCGCCGGCGCAGCTTTCCCCGCACCTGATTTCTTTCTTTCCTTCTTTCTTTCTTTGTTTCTTTCCTTTCTTCTTTCCTTCCTTCTTTATTTGTTGTCACTGGCTCGTACACGCATATCCAATGCGGGTATGCGCCACACTTCACTTTTTGCGTGACTACGCCGCCACCGAAATCGGTAACGCAATACAAGCATGTGCGCGTGTAAAATGTGTGTCCGCGTGTCTTTCTTCTGGATGACCACCGTAACCACTGAAGAGAAATAAAATTTGCTCATACCTTTAATCTTAATTCTGTGTCACCTCTATGTCGTGTGCTAAACTGCTTCGCTGGTAATCCCCCTTCACATCAGTGGAAATTCTTAATTGCAATAAACCTGGTGGCGTCTTTACGCCACCAGGTTTATTGCATATAAAAGACAAAGTTAAAATGGAGGGACCATAGCAAGTATAGATATATAATTTAGGCCATCTCTTTCATAACAAAAATTGTTGAAAAATATCTGTATATTCGGCGCTTTTTCTTAAAGAAGCTGAAGTATAAAACAAAACACTGCTAGCAGCCATCGCTATGTATATTTTTATGATTCATAACGCTTTATGTAGAAATTATGAACTGAACTATTCGCTGCTTACCAAGCAAAATTTACTGATTTCTGACACGTCCAGCTTCAGGGCGTTTAATTGCTTCAGGGCGTTTAATTAAACTTTTTATAGAGAATAGTTGCTTTTCGATCAATGAAGTTGCGCTGCGTTGATGAAACGCGGAACAGCTGAATAGAGAAGTTGTGACCAACGCAGTGTAACAAAGTCTTTCTGAAAATAAGCCGAGCGTCAGCGTGTTTTGATGGCCTTAAGGTATATACGTTCCACCTATTTTGCGAGAGAGAGGCTTCGTTACGCACTGAGGAAGCGTGTGGTTCAGTAATATATGTCGTGGCAGATTTGACGTGCAAGAATCTCAAAATAGGTGATCGGCTCAGGATTTCTGTATAACCGAATATCGCGGGAATTGAATACTGTAACCACGTTTAACTGCACAGGAAAAAAAGGGGAGGAAAGGGGGGGGGGGGGGGGGAAGAAGTGCAGGTAACAGAAAGAGCAAAATAAAAACGAAAAGAAGATCTGAGACTTGTTTTTGTGCACAAATCACAGGACATGTGTGTTAGTTCATTCTTTGTGCATGGCTGAGATTTGTTATATTATTGCGATAGCAATTATATGGACTATTCAACCGGATTTCTGCCGTCGGCGTCGCCGTCGCCGTCGCCGTGAGATTCCGTATAGATAAAATCTTCGCCGCACGCCGTATGCCCGAGCGGAAGCGTGCGGGGACGCACGCTATCTCGGAGAGCGAACGCACTCAATCTCCCACGCGCAAGGAAGGAAGCGGGAAGCGAGCGCCGGAGGGAGCGGGGGGAGGGCGGGGGGGGGGGGGGGCGCATTTCTACTCTGCCTACAACCGCGCTCGTCGCTCGCCCGCACCGTCTCTTATCTCCACACGGCTCTGACCTTTATGCGCCGTGCATTGGCCGCTCAGTTTCCCTTGAAGCGATAGACCGCACGTACCTTCGCCCGCTGCGGCGTATGCGCTTGCTGCCAGCGCTTTGACAGTCGTTGTCTGCAGTCATTCAGTGTGATCTATTCATGTTTGTTTGTGCGCGCTCACACCACGCTTGTTCATTCAGTTAGCAATAGTCGGGCCACATTTTCCAACGCACGCTACACATGCAATGCTGCCCGGATCGGCAGTGCAGCGCTACAGGTGTGTCCCTTCGCACGCGCTGCCCACGGGAAGCGCTTCTCATCAACACCACCGTTGCACACGCGCCATCTCGTGGTCATCGAGTCTCTCTTCATGTCGGTCTACTTACGCCGCAGCACACCTGCTTACTTAATCAGCTCATGTTTACTACAATTCATATTGCTACCAAAGCCGCTCACCTTACTTCGTATGACATTGCTGTGTTGCTATCGCATTCATTGCTTCGCCCTTAGGGCGAAACTGTGACATTTTTTTTCGACCACAAGTGACATGGTTATTGTGTTCTTGCATTTTGTTTTTCATGAAGGTGACCTGCCTTTCTTACGTTGTTTTGCGATGCTTCATTCTGTCTACTGAGAGCATTGAGCTCTTAAGGGACTTTAATTAGGCTCGAGGCTTTCCTAAAGAAATTTCTTTTGAAGTGTTGTTCTTGAGAGGAAGGTTGAGCAAAACGCCAACTCCGATTGACCTATTCAAACACATCAAACCCAGAAATGCTTTTCTGAGAGAACCGCTGGAGCGATTTGAATGAAATATTCTGCATTTGAGAAATAAAGTTAAAATCCAGTGACTCCTTAAAGCAGAACTTTGATTAATTGCCTTGAATGTTTGCAATGGGTCCAGAAAATTGGTAAGTTTAAAATAAAAGTGTCACAGTTTCGCCCTAAGGGCGAAGCAATGATTGCGATAGCAACACAGCAATGTCATACGAAGTAAGGTGAGCGGCTTTGGTAGCAATATGAATTGTAGTGAACATGAGCTGATTAAGTAAGCAGGTGTGCTGCGGCGTAAGTAGACCGACATGAAGAGAGACTCGATGACCACGAGAAGGCGCGTGTGAAACGGTGGTGTTGATGAGAAGCGCTTCCCGTGGGCAGCGCGCGTGCGAAGGGACACACCTATAGCGCTGCACTGCCGATCCGGGCAGCATTACATGTGTAGCGTGCGTTGGAAAATGTGGCCCGACTATTACTAACTGTATGAACAAGCGTGGTGTGAGCGCGCTCAAACAAACATGAATAGATCACACTGAATGACTGCAGACAACGACTGTCAAAACGCTGGCAGCAAGCCCATACGCTGCAGCGGGCGAAGGTAACGTGCGGTCTATCGCTTCAACAGAAACTGAGCGGCGAATGCACAGTGCATAAAGGTCAGAGCCGTGTGGAGATAAGAGACCGTGCGGTCGAGCGACGAGCGCGGTTGTTGGCAAAGTGGAAGTGCCCCCCCCCCCCCCCCCCCGCTCCCTCCGGCGCTGGCTTCCCGCTTCGTTGCTTGCGCGTGGGAGATTGAGTGCGTTCGCTCTCCGTGATAGCGCGCGTCCCCGCACGCTTCCGTTTGGGCATACGGCGCGCGGTGAAGATTTTATCTATACGGAACCTCACGGCGACGGCGACGCCGACGGCAGAAATCCGGTTGAAGTGTCCATATAGTTGCTATCGCAATAAAAATGAAGCATGTAGTTTACAAATTTGTGACTCCGCATCAAAAACAGATGTCCCAACTCTGTAAACTGCATCTGCTAGAACGCCTACAAAGAACAAATTTGATATTTGAATTTGCAACTTGCGTAAAATTGGTAGAATGTTGAGGAGAATGCTGCAAAAATTCTACACAGAAAGTAGTCTTATATGTCAAAGCGGCGTAGAGTACTCCTACTTTGTCCCCTTTAGATGTCTTGATAAATGTGGGTTACAGAATAGTGGTGTCTTTTTTTTTTTAGTTGAGTTCGGGTTGTAAACTTGATAAATCAGCTTGTTTCTTTTTTTAATTTGCAATGTTCAAGCTTTTTTGGGAATTTATAAAAAGCTAATAATCAAATCTGCTTGTACAGTCACTATACTTTAACTTTTTATTTTATATGCAAGAAATTTCATCAAAATCAGTGAAGTGGTTGCTGAAAAAAAATTATTTCTCTGTTCGCATGTATTTAGATAAGAGCTCCTTTGTAAAGTTCTCACTTTAGCATATGCGCCATTTTTTTTCTTTCTTACCTTTTTTTTCTATGAGCTACGATTAAATATGCCTAGAATTCCCACAGAGCTGACAGACCTGGAGCACTGGCCTGCTTCGGTTATGTGCTTGCAAGTCATCCTTTAAGGTAAATAAAATTCGGGTTAACCTCCAGATAAATAAAGAGTAAATCAGTAATTAAGATGGATTTTTATATCTGTCATCGCGAACTATTTGTCAAGAAAATGAAGTAAACGTCTAATCTTGCCGCATTCCTTATAATTGCTTGCTGTCACCGCTTAACAATTTTTTGTGCCGAACGTGCCGTGTGCGAATTAATACGAGCAAAGGATTCGAAGTCTGTGCGGGTGCCCAATGATGGCGCTTCGCATACGCAGTAACGGTTGCGCCTGAACAAGGCCTGTGACCGAATGGCTCGTGCCTGCCTTCTCAGTGGCTACTGTGAATGACCAGCATAGGGCACCGAGGCACGTTTGATCTATTTTTGGGTGCTAGTAACTTCGCGTATATGGCTCTCAGTGAGTGAGTGAGTGAGTGAGTGAGTGAGTGAGTGAGTGAGTGAGTGAGTGAGTGAGTGAGTGAGTGAGTGAGTGAGTGAGTGAGTGAGTGAGTGAGTGAGTGAGTGAGTGAGTGAGTGAGTGAGTGAGTGAGTGAGTGAGTGAGTGAGTGAGTGAGTGAGTGAGTGAGTGAGTGAGTGAGTGAGTGAGTGAGTGAGTGAGTGAGTGAGTGAGTGAGTGAGTGAGTGAGTGAGTGAGTGAGTGAGTGAGTGAGTGAGTGAGTGAGTGAGTGAGTGAGTGAGTGAGTGAGTGAGTGAGTGAGTGAGTGAGTGAGTGAGTGAGTGAGTGAGTGAGTGCGTGCGTGCGTGCGTGCGTGCGTGCGTGCGTGCGTGCGTGCGTGTGTGCGTGCGTGCGTGCGTGTGTGTGTGTGTGTGTGTGTGTGTGTGTGTGTGTGTGTGTGTGTGTGTGTGTGTGTGTGTGTGTGTGTGTGTGTGTGTGTGTGTGTGTGTGTGTGTGGGTGTGTGTGTGTGTGTGGTTGGGTGTGTACGTGCATACGCGCTAGTCAGCCAGCCAGCCAATCAGTCAGTCAGTAAACTCGATTGTCACCTTTTGCCAGGCTTGCTGTTCGGTCATCGAGAGCACTCCGGAACCACAGAAGCGGCGCTTCAGGCGAGTCTCAAGGCTCGGGCTCTCGCCTTCCAGTGGCCGACAACAGGAGGCGGGAACCGAGCAGCGCTCCGTGCTCGGGTTAGACGGTGAGCAGTTGAAATAGATGTTGTGGCCCCAATCATGGTATCGCTCGGTTGTGATGCCGCAACAGCTGAACGAAGCCTGCGCCACGTGGCAGCCAAGATAACCGTTTTCAACTGTTACTTATTTTTTGTGAGATACACTGCGCCGCAAGACCCTCGCTTCTTTAACCTAAAGAAAAAAGAGGCTGCACCACATGCTCATGTTCTAGACATCGCAAAAGGAAAACACAAGCCTATATAACACAGAGAATGAATAACATCCAGACCTCATTCAGACTTAGCTATTTTTCGTGGTCATGTGTCGCACGTGGCGCAGGGGAGATGTATTAACACCGTTTACCAATCTGGGGTTTCGGTGGGCGAGCGGAAGCCCTGAACCCCATGGTAACGAGGCAGCGGAAAAATTGCTGATCCTCTGTCACTGTAAATGTTGCACTGCCCATTATCATGGGATCGTACCAACTTTCCTGATCGACGTGCCACCAAACACTGGTGCAGAAGGAGCCTATATGGCTCATTGTGCTCGAGCCTTTTGTGGCGCACATTAACTTATACGGTTAGAGACACCAACCAATGCATTGCGAAGGCTGACGGCCAGGCGACCTTCCTTGCTTTTTCTTTCGTTCCTTCCTACCGGCGCTTGCGTGATGTTGCGAGTCGTTTCAGCATTTCCCATCTCCCAGTGATCTTTCAAAGGGATTAGCATTTTTGGGGCACTTTACCTACTTTGCGGCGTGCCTGTTTTTATATAACCTCTTTCACCCAGCGACCCAACTTGTCTAAGTACCTTGGGCCACTTGCTATGAGCTGGCTGCTGTATTGCCGATCAGAAATCATGGGCCACTGAGTATGTAACCCAAAAGGCAACTTGCCGCTGGCTGCTCTCTGGACTAGTATACTAGGCCAGAGACTAGGACCCAAATTGTCTATAGACAATTTGGGATATGGGTATGTCTATAGACGTATGGCATATGGGTATGTGTTCATTCTTGACCAGTCCTCCAAAACTAATGTGCCAAGCTGACAATTGGGTTTGTAACCTTGGAGTATGAAACTGCAATGCGCATGTCTCGACGGCTCCATAATCACGTTATCATCAAGCGTATCTTTGGCAAAACACAAGCGTTTAACTCATCAGCGTTGCCGCGTGCCATTTCACATTGGAACGATCTTCGTGGTGATATCGCCTCCATTACAGATCACGGAACATTCCATATCCGTCTGCATGAACATTTCATGCCTGCGTTCTAACAGTTCAATACTTGTCGAATACCATATTTACTTGTTTTGGACATGTTCTCACCTGTTTTTCTTTTTCCATGTTGTAAATAATTTTATGTTAAGCATTGTATAACTTGTTTTAATCTGTCGAACTATATTCTCAATTTAGAAAGAGCATTGTGATTATAGTAAGCACTTTTCATAGACACTCTAGCTGAAGTTCCTATTTTTCCCTTGTTATGATGCCTTGTAGTTCCACGGTCACTTTGCTTTTACCGCACATATGTATGATATCATTTTTTTTCTATATTTGTCATCATATGTTTTGTTATAATTAACCATGTAAAGCCTCCCTTACACTATGCTCCGATGAGAAGCCTGTAAGGAACTGTGAATAAATAAATAAATAAATAAATAAATAAATAAATAAATAAATAAATAAATAAATAAATAAATAAATAAATAAATAAATAAATAAATAAATAAATAAATATCTTAAATCCATAGCGACCAATTCGCAACAGTTGCCTCCGCGTCACCCACAGTCGCTTGATAGATAGCCATGCATTGCAACCAAGTTGCAGCCAGGATGCTATAGATAGTGGGGCTGCAACGAAGTTTCAACTGGGCGTGATTAAAACACTTTCCTGGTATCATTTGGCATTGTGGTTGGCAGCTATATTGCTATTTCGTGTATCTGCGGTGTCAGTGCAGTCCGTCGTTACATTGCTTTATTTCTAATCACATTAACGTCGACATTCATCGTGAGATGGGTTATGTCGGGTCTTTTTTTTTCTTTCATATCACATGACAGTAGTCGTTTTGCAAGTGTGTTCATGTATGGCGCTTACGTGAGCGCGTGAAATGCGAATACGTGACGTGATATCTCTCTCCCAAGCAGCGCTGGGTGTATTCGAGGAGTGACCTGGCAGTGCACTGCGAATTCGTTTTCGCCACGTGAGGCATGTGCGCAGTCGTTCACTCGGTTCGCTAAATCGCCATACTGCTAAAAACAATTTCTAGGAATTTTGCGTAAAATATATTCTGCTAAGTGCAGACAGTTCAAAATACACTGGCCACGATAAAAAAGAGTAACTCATTGTCACTGACACCACAACCATTCAACGCCAATTGTAAATATGGCAAATGCGTTCCACGGAAGCCCGCAAGTTGGAAAAAGTAAACCCATACGGGTTTCTCGGGAAACTTCAGAGTTGACGAAAAATTCGTCCGAGTGCGAGCATCGAACCTAGCCCCGACGCCCCTTCCGCGGTGGTCGCTCTACCATAGGAGCTAACCAGGAGACTGGGAGATCACAGGGTGAGGGTGCATCAATCACTCGTGTCCAAATCACTCGGGTGTATATACCACACTGTAAGTGTTCAAGGGATTTAAATGCAAACTACATGTATTCAAGTGGAGGTACTCCTGTAATGTTTCGAGATTCCGAGGTTCCAGCCCCATGGCCGAGCCGACGTTGACGGTAATTCATGGGTATTCATTGTCTTCCATCGAAGGCTTTGATCGAAGATGTTTTTCGGATAAAATCATCCTGACTGCAGAAAACCGGCTTAACCAGTGTCATGAGCCAGTGCTGGCTCGCACATATGTGTTATTTTTCACCATATGCTGCGTGAGTCCTTCTGGGAGCTTACCTGAGCAAAATCGACGAGTCGTGCGAAGTCTGGGTTGTCCCGGTAGCTGATTATGAGGTCAATGCTGAACAAGCTCTGGGCACTCTGAGAGAGTCGCAGGAAAGAAAAAAAAACGCAGCTGTGATTCGGTGACCCAGTAATATTGGTTTTGAATGAAGTAGTTGGATCGTCACTTCTGTAGCGTACATCTTAGGTTTACAAACTGGAAATAATTTACAAATTTAGAATTGTTCATGCGTCGTGTTGCCTCCTTAAGGCCCGTTTATAAATATGCGCTGTATGCTACAGTAATACGGTGACACAGCATGATGCAGGTGATACATTACTCAGACGTTCATAACATGTGGCTCGACTGGTCGATCGAGCGACCAATAGCATAACAATAGCTATTTGCTCCCAATATATCGGAAAGAAAAAACAAAACAGATGCTGGCCAAGTTGATGAGATTATTATTTTTAGTTATACAGATACCACGCGCTGTGGGAATCTTAGGCGAAGCATTTTATAGGTACCTGGCTATCCAACAGTGGTTGGGGTTCCACAAAACGAGACTAAGTGGACCAACGTGTTCCTGTAAATCCAGTACTTGGGCATTGGATTAAAGAGCGTATGTGTGTGTGAAGACAGCAGCATTAAGACAACCACGTTGTAGACAATTGTATGATGGCAATGACATGACTTCTACGCCGGCCGTTCTGCGGCAGGCGAAGTTAACTTGAGTAAAGTTAGCTTGATTAACTTGGGTGATCATGAAATATGTGCAAGAGAGAGAAATCAGATTTATTCATTCCGAAGGAACAAAGCACCAGCACGGGCCTCCTGACGTGCTCATGCCTCCTTGCCCAGCACGTTCTTGACGTGCTGGCCCAGAAGCCGCCATGATAGTTCTTTCCAACTTTCGTCGGAGACAACGTCGCACAGTTTCTACGTAGCGTAAGCTGCTAGGAAAATTACTAGGAAAGTACTGGGTAATGTGGACTGGTCCCGGAGGCAGTGCAGTCTAACATGGCGAATCAAAACGCGAGCTGTCATAAGGAAAGAAGACGACAAAGTGGCATGGGGCGCACGTGCCGACGGTTTCAAAGAGCTGGCTGACTTTGGAACGAGAGAAGCATGTGTTCGATCAAGGCCTAATCAATAAAGACAATAAAAAGTGAGATCGTGACCTAATGGTTAGAGCAGCCAGCTCTTGCGCTTGACGGCGCAGAGGTTCGATTCCCATGTCAGTCGCACATTATTTTTCTCAAAGCGAGGCGAGACGGGAACCTACCTACCGCAAATTGCCAAGAATGTGGCAAATAATGCGTCGCACTGGAAAGCGTGGCGTTTGGCCCCCACACGGCGGCAGCCTTGTTCACGATTGTAAACAAGGCTCTTGAGTCGGGGCAGAAACTAACTTTTTCCATCTTGGTATTGTTTCTCTTCGTAATTCTTCTTCCCGACCAGACAAGATTTTGTAATACAAGTACATAAATGTGCCCAGTTTTTTTTTTTTTTTTTTTTTGTTAATTAGTTTCACTCGATGGGCGAAGAGACGGCAGCAATATCAAGCACGTGAGGCCTGTGCTGCTGCGCAGTGTAAACATCACCAGGCGTCATAGATATACATCCGAAGCGACGGTGAGTGCATGCCTATGGTGGCGATACTGCGTCGTTCTGGCGGATACTGCATCGATACTGCAAGTTCCGGCGGCATCGCGCACGCACGCCCATAGACGTGTTCAAAGGTGAGCAACAGCGTGAGCCACCGCAGCGCCAACGAAGTGGTGCGGTTGTCGGGGATCACCTTCGAAAAAGTTAGAGGCACGTCTCCTTACGTGCATTGAATGCGAAACCATTCTGGGCGTATCGACTATCTCGACGTCCATGTCACGTTACATGGTCACATGACGTCATCACTTGGTCATGTGACCTTGCAACTTAAGGTTCTTACTTGGTCACGCGACCATGCCTCATGACGGGATATCTTCGCCATTTGCTTGAATTGGGCAAAGTCAACTTTGAGAGTGGGCCACCCAAAATTTGTGGGTGGGCCAAGTCAGTTGTGAGAGTGGGACAGGTTGGTTTTGAACGTGGGACAGAACGACTTTAAGAGTGTATAGCCCCAAGCAACAAAGCATGTGGCGCAAAGTACTTTGCAAGTGCGCCTGCTGCCACTAAAAACAATCTAACATCTGCACAGACTTGAAGTTGTTAAAACGAACAAATGTTAAAGCCACAATGGTTGCCAATTTTGCCACATCGCCTGACAAGGTGTGGTTAGCGCACGACTGCTACTCTTCGTGCGCCGACCACACCGTGTCAGGAGAGACAACGGGGTTGGCGCCCAATGCGCCTTTAACATCTGTGGCGCTTTAAAAGATTCGAGCATATGCACATGCTAGGGATAATAGACTTGCACAAGGTCCTTTGTTATATTGGACTGTTACGTTGAGCATAATGGATGAAAAAATATTTCAATATTTCACATAATTGCACAGGATGACGGAAGAAAGCCGATGTAGAACACTAATTTATTTTGTTTTATTGTATGCAGTTCTATAAACCCTAGCATGTGCAAAGACTTGAAATTTTTAAAACGAACAGATACTAAAGCCGCATTGTGCGCCAACTGCGTCGTCTCAGCTGACACGGTGTGGGTAGCACGCGCGAAAAGGACGGCAAGAAGAAGAGACGACAATTCATGCAGCGCTAACTTTCAACGAATTTTCATTGACGTAAGCGTTGCACCATTGTATATGGTCGCCAGCACATGTGCAATGCGTTCACACATCAGGCTCCGAAAAATCCCGAAGCCGAATTCACAAAGCTCTTCGTCCGCAAGTCCTCTTTGCCATTAGCCTACCGCTTTCGCTAATATTATGCATTAGGATTGCTTGAAACTTTCTCTTACGAACAAATTTAGCATAAGGCGTTTTTGTGAATACGGTCCCCGGCTTTTTTAAGTGATAGCGTGATTAGTGACTCCGACAAACAAATGTCTCCAAGCATAGCTACTCATTCTCCTTCGATGATCTATGATGGTATGGTTACGGCTTTTCCTTACAATACTGGTTGATAAGTTAGTCGACAACCGCGCACACTGCATTGAAGATCAAGAAAGACACCTTTTTTTTTTATTGACGTCGTTACGATGCTCTCTGAGACGATTGCTCGCGCAACCACCCGTTGCCCACACAGGCCCGACAACATGACCGCGGCCCTCGGAAAATTACATGTTCTGCATCACCAATAAACTTGCTTTTGTGAGCTTCGTTATAATTTTACATGAACAATGGGACAAGAGGGCCTGGCGAGGCAGCAAATTTCCCCTGAAGCTTCATCAGCATCGTTATTGTCATCCTTATCATCATCAGCCCATTTTTATGTCCACTGCAGGACAAAGGCCCTTCCCTGCGTTCTCCAATTACCCCTGTCTTGCGCTAGCTAATTCCGGCTGGCGCCTGCAGATTTCCTCATTTCATGACACCACGTAATTTTCTGCCGTCCTCCACTGCGCTCCCATTCCCTTAGCATCCATTCTGGCCCTGAAGCTTATCGGGTGCAGATATGTCCTCGTTTTTCACCCGCTACTCCCACCAAATTATGCAGTATGCCGACACACCCCGTACCCCTACACTTGTGCTGTCTCGCCGTCCGCATCAGAAAAACCTCCTCGCCACCTGCACATCCCTTCACCCCGCGAAAGGCAGCAAGACTGCAAAGACACCGCTTTTGAACATGTCACCAGATGACGCCACCAACGATTGTCGCAGAAGTCGAGGAGCAGAGTGTGGTTGTTCCTGCCTAAGTTGACTTTCCCGCAAACTTTGTCTTTACTTTTTAATTCCGGTGCCATGATAAAAAAGAATGTCAGCGCAGTACCGCAGTTGTTCCACCAAGATTTTTAGCAGCGCCGTTAACAATATTGCCCCCAAATAGCCATAATAAATCACCACATGTAAACAGTACTTTGCTCGCCTATGCGTCGTTTATATGATGCGGCGGTTATAGAGCGAGCTGCAGCATAAAAACAGTTCGCGGTCACGGATACGGTTGCTGCTAGAAGTCACGGAAATCTTTATTTTTTTCTGCTATTCTATATATGTACTATTCATGCAGTAGGGCATACTGGCGCCAATAAAAAAATATGTTCTACTCACGTTCTTGCTGAGGAAGGGGAGGATCAAGGCACCAGCGATGAAGATAACGGTGATAATCAAAAGCAGACAGAGGCCTCTGACGTACCAGCGCAGGAAACATATGTTCTCGCGCAGGGCACCCATGAACCCCGTGAAGCTGATGACGAGTACAAGACCGGAGATGAACAGCACCGAGACTTCCATGTTCACCACGAAACTGATGAGCAGTGAGCGGTTCACGAACGAGATCTCATCGCTCCGCTCATATATGGATGCCAACTGTGGACGGGGAAGAAGCGTCCAACTGTTAAGTACACGCAGAAGCTCACCTCGAAAAGTACGGGAAACCCAAACTATTCATTTAGCCATCGACCATGTCGTGTCAAATACGCCGATTGTCTACAAATCAATATAGCGAACCAACATGACGCTTTTTCAGTGTTTCAGACGCAGACCGTCTGCGGCCACCCAGCGCTGCTGGTTTCCCTTGCGTTGAAAACACATTGGCAAACTAGAGGCGAATGTTGAATAAATGGAAAATAGGAAAGTAGCACGTGTTACACCTGTTCATAAGAATGGACCAATAAATGACGTTAAGAACTACAGCCGGTGTCTTTAACTAGTATAACATGTAAAATATTTGAACATGTCCTTTATATAATGACACATTTGGTTAAACATATCTTCTACAACCTAGTCAGCACGGATTTCGGCAAGGTTTTTCTTGCTCAACCCAGCTTGTTGAGTTCACGCATGATTTGGCTCTAGCAATAGATAAGCGAGTTGACTGTATTTTCTTAGACTTCAAAAAAAGCATTTTGAATGAAAATGCTTGTTAACTTTCTTTCTTGTTACTTCTTCTTGTTAGTAAATTAACAGAGAACAGAGGGTACAGAGAAAAGGGGTGGCAGTGAATTCCGGCATGGCCATTTTTGCCTCGCACCGGAATGTCACTATAATGGCTAAACATTTTTATTCAACTTCACAACATTTTAGTAAGCATGCAGCGGAAATAAAGCTCGTGATCTATAGCTTCGCATGAGACCGACGCAGCATCTACATAGTCGTGACAGCTGCTCGTATGGCGCTGGCCCAAATGCAGCTGGGTACTCACGCATATGAACGAGACAACGCAGCTGAAGGTGAAGAGGAGCAAGTTGATGAAAACGAGCGGCACCCTGCGCCATGGGCTGACGTCGATGATCAAAGTTGAGTCGTCACCCTTCGGCGTCGGAATCCTCTTAACCATGGTTAGCTTCTTCTTCAAAGTCGGCGTGGGGCAAACCCGCTCGCCCGCGCTACTCGTCGACTTCCTCCTCCTTGTTGTTCTTTTGCTGTGGCACGGACTTGTCCAAACTTACAGTAGCGGGAGGGAGAGAGGAAGAGGAGGAATAAACTTTTATTGCGAAACCAGCACTTCATGATGGCCGGGCCTAAGCCTCGCATGAGGGGACGTCGAGGGCTTGCCTCGCCGCCGCCTCACGGGCGTGCTGGATCGCCCAGGTTTGGTCGTCGAGGGCGGAGCTCCGCAGAGCCTCACGCAACCTCGACGAGAGGGTCGTGGTGTTAATTTGTGTGTACTGTGCTGGGCACACCCACAGCATATGCGGAAGCATATGGGGAGAGAGAAAAAAAACTTTATTGTCGTCGTAAGTTAAAAGGGTGGAGCCCTTAGCCCAGGGTTTCTATGGTCATGGCTATGTCAAGATCCTGATGACCTGAACCACACCAAGTACAGCCGACCTAAGAAGTTTTTTAGAGCACGGAAAATGAGAATAAGTTACATTTTCTAGCGACCTCACCACAGAGTACGAAATGTATGCCAGGAATGTGGTGATTGTACGCAGAAGTATGAGCTGTACCTTTCGCTTCAAGGACATGAGCCCACGCTGTGACAAAATTTAGATTTTATTCGGGTGCCTTGCTTCGAGAAATTTTGTGGGGAGGGCTACGTCATGCGCCTGACCTTGTGCTGCAGTTTTGTAGTTTGTACTCGTACAGGGTGTTGCGCGCGTACGCTTACTCGTTTTTTTTACGGCCCATGTAAACCAAGCGAACAATTTTCACCCTGCACGAACTATATACGGCAATGCAAGCTGCCGTTACCATAACTAAAGCAATCGTTACGTCGTGGTAATCACTTTCTTTTTGTATCGTTTCAAATATAGCAAAGTTGCAGGCCTACTTAGCTCATTGCAAGCGCCTGAACCTCTATGTATCCATGTACAGAAACTGTTCCATATAAAATACATCGTATCCCTCTATGTGTATAAGCCGTAGAAACTGTAAAAGCGAGTTTGCAGAAAGTGGTGTACATCAAGTACGAGAAGACGCCCTCCTACTAATCGCGACCACGTTTGTGGAATCTTTAAAAGGCACACTTTCTTGACTTTCAAAAATAATTTCATCTTTGTGTTAGCTGTCCAAGCTCGGTTGCTCTTTTGTGGGAAGCATTGCGCACTGTCAAGTATAGCACAGATTTTTCCTGCGTCATTGTATTGAGAGCCCAACTCTAGGCTTAGTAAATGCCCCCAAACAACTTGAACGTGAGTGCTTCTTGCAACGAATTCTCTGCAAAAGCGGAGGGGGAAAAACTTCTACATGCTTTCGCTGCAACACAAAACTAAGGCTTGCCAGCAGCCACCAAAGCACATCATCAAAACTAGCAGCGAACACAAATGGGTTTCACGATGGCGTTGTGATCATCTTGTTAGCGTTGAATTTTCTACTGCACGTAAAAACCAATTATAAAGACTTCCAAATCATTATTTTACAATTACCAAAGCATTTTTCTTCGACCTGTAATTCTTGCCCGTTCGAGTACGCATAAAAAGTCGCAGTTTCGCCCGGAAGGCAAACCATCGATTGCGATAGCAAATTACTGCACAGCTATACGAAGTAATGATGGTAGTTTATCAGTCGTAAAAACTTGTAAACATAGGCATACAACATGAATTGACAAGCATGGTGTCCCCGCGCGCAAGCAAACATGAACACATCCTCACTCGATGACCACGAAAACTTGCTGTCAAAACGCTGGAGCGAGGAAACGGAGAAGCAGCATCGAGCGAATTGACCTTCGTGCTTCTGCTCGCATCAACACGAACTAAGCTGCGGATCGCAGGGCGGACTCTGTCCCTGTCGCAGATGGCTTTCAAGATACAGCGGCCGCTCGGGCTGCCCGGAGTAGAACCCCTCCCCTCCATATACTCCCCCCGGAGCCTTGCGGGCGACGGAAGACAGCGCGCTTCCTCCCCGCTTCCTTCTCTTGCGTGCGGGAGATTGAGCCGCGATCGCCGGCTCAACCTTGCACGCTTTCACTCTCACATACAGCATGCGGCGCGCGGCGATGATTTTATCACCCTTGAACTTTATACGGAAACTTACGGCGAAGGCGACTTCAGAAATGCGCTTGGAGTGTCCATATAACGGCTCTCGCAATAAAAGGAGTATAAACTGGCATCCCTGTATTGATAGCTTTCACGTGACGTCACGCACCTACCTTATCACTGTTTTAGGGCACCAGCATGGTGATCTACGAGCACTTCAGTCCAATCCATTTTATTGAAAGCTTTTACGTGACGTTACGCACCCAGCTTATCATCGTGTTGGTGCACCAACATGGCGGCTACAATGACGTCAGTGCAAGCCATCTATACAAGACAATTCTATCTGTATCATATTAACTTGTCTAAAATGAACTGCTTGCTTTTTATATGTTCATTTCCAGCATGGGCAGATAGAGTCGGTGTGGTCAAGGATTTCGATTAGGCGACGGGGTCGCGCACTTCCAGCGATCATGGAGATTGATTGTGATGTATGTACTTATAATATCTAAGCTGCTTATTGACGTCGTTTTATTTTTCTCTATTCGACAACTTCAGTCAATCGAGCAAGTAAGGTGTTCCGACTAAAAAATCTTCAGCGTCGCCGGTAAGTACTTACTGCACAGGCTGTACGCTCATTGGCTCATACCCATGTATTCTGGACACTGCCCCTTCAGCATTCCGAGAAACATCACGGCAATGCACAAGCGTAACTGAATGGGCAAAATGTTTTAGAAAACTTCAAAACATCGTCCGAGTATTACAAAGTTTCAACTAACCATCTAACAGCACATGCATTTATGGCACTTAGTCGGGACATTGGTGTTGCGTTAAAGCACCACCAATACATTACATCCACCGTAGGGGACGAATGTATTATATAGAGGTTATTACAACGTAAGCTGTTATGGGCTCATTCCAAAAGCCATTTCGGTTCGCGATGATGCCGCTGCCGACGGTGTACGCCGCCGTAACCGCTATCTCCGGAAATGCGAAAAAGTACCCGATTCCCGCCGGGATCGAGCCCACGCCCGCTGCGTGGGAGCCAGATACTCTACCACTGAGCTACGCAAGCGCTTGCTATCGGGCAGCGGAAAAATGCCCTATAAGGCAAGCGCGCAGGGGCAGACGACCCGAGCCTCCGCCAGTATGGTGGCGCCATCTAGGTAAGGCGCCTGCAAACGCAGCGTGCGCAGGCGCAGACGACGAGATGCGATTCGGACGAGGTGCGCAATCAACGCGATCCCGAGCGGCCGAGCCTCCACCAGTATGGTAGTACCATCTAGTTAAGGTGCCTGCAAACGCAGCGTGCCCGACATGTAAGTAGCAGTTTTAAGGCTTGACCGGGCTCAGCAGAGTGCTGTGCAGAGAGCATTACAAGCCGCAGCTCACCGTCGACGCCGCGAGGACAGTTCAGCTCGTTCTCGTCAAAACGAGGCGAACAGACTGCCGCGAAGTCCCTGTTGTGCGTGGTGCCTAAATCGGAACTACTCTTGAGCCGCTCCGCTAGCTTACGCTGTGACTGCGCTGCGTGAGCCGCGCTGGCCTGTGACTTTTTAAACTCGTATTAAAATCCATGAGACAAGAACGAATGATTCTGCATTGATAGCGTTATCTTTTTTTTTTTTGAAAGCGAAACCGACGCAAGAAATAGCGCCTGAGACATCATGATCGGCGCCTGAGATTTCGTCCCGATGGCACCATCACCATCGGAACGGCTCTGTGAGGAGCTGCCTAGCTGTTCACTTTCGTTTTCTTCCCTCGTCGCAGCGCATTGTCCTGATGCCAGCGACGCGCTAAATCTGCACCATCTTTGCTCCGCGCATCGTTTCTGCGACCAAACAAGCTTTTGGCGATCGCTTTGTTTTTTGTGCTCACGAGGGTTTCGATGGGAATTCCGGGCGCAGGCTCCTTTCCCAAGCGCATCACGCCTGAAGGAAGACGAATGCCAGGCCGGGGTACGCTTGTGCCCATTTGAACCAGTGGGTGCCCGGCGGCGGGGGAATCGAACCCACAACCTCCCGCAGCCGAGGCGGGCGCTCTGCCACTAGGCCACAACTGCAGTGTGAGTGTGTGTGTAATCAACGGCTACACCATCTAAAGTAAAGGCTATACAACTTAACGAAATGTATCTTCATTCTATTTCAATGTTATAAAAATACAACCCTAAACAAGCAATCAAATCACATATGCATCACATCGAGTCGCTCAGCAATTCTTGGGCTCGTTGCGTGGTCCTTGGCTTTGAACTTTGATTTTGATTCAGTTTAGCATGGGGGAAAGCTTCGCATTCAAGCATCTTTCTTTAAGAAAGGGGCTTTAATTTTTCTTTCTTTCCTATTAATTTTTTCAAAAAGTGGCTATTTCTAATTTTTCTATTACCTTTTTACTTTCGATATATTTATTTCTTTGTTTCAGCAATAATTAAATTAATTAACCTCTTGCGGGTATCCCTTACAGTCCGCACTTATTGACCTAAGCCAAATCAGCGGATGCGGGAGTGACCAAAGAGTTTGTGGGCATGCACACAGCACGTCAAGGCTCTTTTCAAGTCTTATTGCTTTATTTTCTTCAAGTTATCCGTTTTATAGTTTACCCTTCAACGGAAATGGGGATGTGCATCTCATATAGGCATATATAGCTTGCTTTGTACCACAGAGTCTAGCAGACATCTATGGTGAGGACCGTAGATTCACCGATGACTTGCGCGAGACGCGGTTTCAGAGACAAAGCTAACCTGATCCACCTCTCTCATTGCATTTGTTTCTTTTTTTTTTTATTTTTGCAGTTACCCAATACAGGAGCCTGTCCTTTGTGTCACTGTTGAAATGTCCTGACGACGACAAACGCCCGAAGATTCGGCATAGCACCGCACTACATGTTAACGACACTTATGCAATATTGCTACCGAAAGTTCGGGATAAGAATGTAGCACCTCTTCTTTGCACATCGACTCCACAGGTTCTCGCTGTAATGAATCTTCATGCTATATGGATTCTAGCGCGTCATTCAATCTTAGAGAATAGAGCAAGTAGATAGCCGTTGGTGATGTACGAGCGCTCGTCAGAGTGCCAGGTGCAGGTGGGTCGAACAACGAAATCTGCTGCTCCGTAAAGGCAGCGTTCGTTACGAAGATTAACTTCGCCACAAGCGGCATTAACATCGCGACGCAGCTTTTGATAAGAAATACACGGGCAGTTTACTTACCCGTACATTCAGACCACAAAGAAACAAGGTAGAACAGCGGCAAGTACTCTGCTTTTTATTTTGTGTTACCGCCTGACTTCAGTTGGGAAATAACTGTTAGTGATAGCTCGCGCGCGTGCGTGCGTGCGTGCGTGCGTGCGTGCGTGCGTGCGTGCCTACAATAATGCATAAATAGTAACTACATATCTTGTTGTTGCAAAGATTGGTATCAGTGGGCCGACAACAAGATCTTTTTGTCCAACACGGGATGACGCCCCTTATCAATCATCAATCACCTCTGCGCATGCGTGTTGCATTGAACTATTTTGTATGTTTCTCGTGGATGGTGGCTTCTAGCAGCCACCAGCTACATTGCAACTGGTTGCGACCGCTACATTGCATCATCATACCGTTAAAGGTCGATGACAACTGCTTCGGCTAACGAATAAAATTGTCTTGTGTCATCAGTCTCGGCATCGAATTCACCTCGTCAATGTTGGCGCCGACAGTCTGGTGGGAGATAGAAGGCTCAGTGCTCTCTGGCTATGTGCACCTACGTTACAGGTATACTCTCTGAGTTGTGTCTAAACGGTCTAAGCACCCTAGGTATCCACAGACCGGGCGTCCATCGGCTGCAGAGAGTGAGAGAGAGAGGGTTGGGGGGGGGGGGGGAGGAGATTTATTTGAAGCAAGGTGGAGTGGCCGGCCTGAGCTATCGCGCTCCAGCCTGCCATTTCACACAGAGGGAGGGTAACGGGTACGCAAAGGTTTGATGCGATATGATGATCGCGACACTGAAGAGGGATGCAAAACAGTGGACGCTAGTTTTGTATTCTGTTGCTAACCAAGGGAGTTCAAAAATGTCACTCATAATTGTATAGTCCAAGAAGCCGCTGGGTTCCAGATCGTGACTATGTTCACTACTTCAAATGAAACTTCAGAAAACTGTGTAGAGGAGCTTCTGGTGTGTGTGCACCAGCCCTTCGGCTGGATCTGTGCGTGTATATGGTCGATGTATCAACTGATCTTGTCGGATTCCCGTTCAGATGGCTGAGCGGTCTACGACAGATACTTCCTATGTCCCCAAGGTGCTGCGCTCACTGACGGGCAGCAGATACGCACGGTGCTCGTGTACCGACCCCGATCAGGCCTGTGTCTTGGTTATCTACACCGGCGGCACGATAGGCATGGTCAAGGACGAAAAAGGGTGTACGTTTGAAGGTTATTTTTAACTCCCTTTCCGTCTACCTCTGTGTAGCCTAGCAACAATAGCACGTACAGTTTATAAGCATGAGCAGCCTTAAAAAATGTACTCTAGTTGAATGTGTTCAGAATAAACAGGAGCAGTTTGCTACAGTCTTTCTTGTTGGTTCTTTCTTGTTTTAAACGTTAAAAATTATTGATTAATCAATCAGTTACCTATTCTTCGTAGTTCTCAAACCGGCATCGGGTATCCTGCACGAGCGCCTGCGTGAGTTTCCGCAGCTACATGACGAAGAATACATGAGGAGCCAATTCGGTGACTGCGAAAACTCTCCACTGGCCTTGCCGTAAGTTAATTTCATTTGACACGAATGCATCATTAGAAGTCGCAAAATTGTTCCAACCTACTCATACCTATAGCGACGTTTATATGCACTTTGCCGGCGACACCACACCGTGCCGCACTGCAACCTCCGCATTTTAAAATTCCCGGGTGTGCCATGTTGAAGAAAAAAATGTAGAGGCAGACTATGGCACCTGTACTGCTACGTAAACGTAATGCAAAGAATCATGGTTCGAATTAAAAAAAAACTCTTATGCAAGGAATGTTCGTTAGTGCAGATGTCAGCCAACCTTGATGCTGGACATAACGTTAGTGAATGTGACTGCTAAATTGAAAAAGACTTAGAATACAAAGAGGAATAAAGCTTTGTGAATTCGGCCTTGTAAGCATAGCGACAGGCGTTGCGGAACAAAGTGGCTGACCACTTAACTCTGTATGCCTTTTTTTTTATGCGAAGTACTCGGTTCTTCGATTTCTCACCAATCTTCATAAGTGGCCCTTTATGCGGCAGTATGATGGTATGAAAGTACTGGCATTGTTTCGAAAACGACTAGCTGCGTGACACTGCAGAACTACGGCGCAGCGCCTTCTACTGTCTCGCATGTTCTTGCGTCAAGTCCGCGGCGGTGCCTGGACATTTCAACTCTGCATGTCAGATGCCTGGCCTCGCTCATCGAAACAACACAAACTTCAGAACTTCCTGCTTAGACGGCCTAATGCAATAAGCTGTCCCGGTAAACGTTGGCGCACCCTTCTCTACTCACCAATACATTTTCTTCATATTACCAACATTGCAACTTCTAAGACAGAAACCTGCCTTCATTCCGTAAAGCCATTTTTGTAAATACAAGATTGCGTGTTCTGCATGTTTTTGTGTTTATATTGCTTGCCCAACTCTTTCTTGAGTCTTTGCCACTTTTTGCGCTTTCCCCTGCAGAGTGGCTTCTTGGAAAATACTGGCAGGAGAAAAAGGCTTTCCAATAAACGGCTTTCTTTGTCCGTTCTTGTTCTATTTTGGCTGTTCCTGTAGGTCGACAGGAGATCCACGGCGGGTTGTGTACACCATATCGGAGTACAGTCCACTGATAGACTCTTCTAACGTCACGGTTAATGACTGGACGAAAATCGCCAGCGACATTAAGGTGATAACTTTATTCCGAGGTTGCAAGGTCATAGGGCCCACTCGGTTTTTTCCTGATCAAAATACCTGCCTACGACTACTGAATTATGCTTTCTATGCTTTGTATGCTTTGAAATGTGCTTTGTGCGCTTGGAAATGTGTTTTGTGGGCTTTGAAATGCGCTTTGTATGCCTATATGCTTTGTAATTATTATTTGTACTGTTTCATACTCACTGATGTACCCACTCCTGCTTTAGCCAGGAAAATTCTAATAAATAAATATTTAGCCAAATGAAAAAAAAAATTAAGTTATATTGGCCTTCGGCTCCGCCAGGCCACAGTTTCTACAAGTGAAATGTTCTACAAATGTGTCCATATGTCAAATATTAGCAAGCACGTGTATGTCTCAGCTTAGACTTCAGAAATGAAACTTCATTTTACCAATTTGCAAAATTATTTATTCTAAACTTCTTACGCGGAGTCATATTGTCAGTCTACAACTCTACAAGTCGCTAAGTTACTCCGCTAGACTCTGGTCCATATGAAAATGAAATGCATCCAGATGTCGAAACGCTTCCAGATCAGAACAGTGATCATAATATAGAGATCTTATGATTAATGTTAAGTGGAGAAGTTAGCATTGCTGCACGCTTAGCTTCCTACTCAGTGACCTATATTCACAAAGCACTTGCAACGCTAGAGCGGAGGTGACAGCCAATAGTGCTTACGAACTTGTTCCTAGAGAAACCATTTGGCTATACACACCAGTGAATAACCAAATTCGTTTTGAGGCCCATGCTAGATAGAGAAAGCTGCAATCTCAAATAATGTATACCTGCTCTTATTTTGCCTTAGTTTTCTTGACTCGAGTGCATATATTCAGTGTTTCACAATACCAAAATCTGTTTACAGTCAGCGCTCTTTCAATATTTTTCTGTGCGTTATCTCCTAAATCATTCGTGCACTAGTGGAAGCCATTTATTTATAGATTTATTTATAGATACTGCGATCTGAAGTCAGATCATAGCAGGGTGGGTGTACATTGAAATATGGAAGCATGTAAACACATACAAAATTCATCAAATATGCAGGCATTTTTCAAACACTGGTGAAGAATACAAAAAAAAACATACAAGTGAATATACAAGCAAATAACTAAAATAGCCATCGCAATGAACTACAACCCAAGTTTCCACGCTTAAAGCATGCTGAAAGTTATGGGATTTCTTTATTTCTCCCGTCCGTGCTGATCTACAACACCCTACGCCTCAGAAAATGCATATGTCTGTGCGCAGGATAACTATGACTTATACGATGGCTTCGTCATCCTTCACGGCACGGACACAATGGCGTACACATCATCTGCTCTCTCCTTTCTTCTTGAGTCTCTGGGAAAATCGGTCGTCCTCACCGGCGCACAGGTAGTGAAAGGCAAAAATATCTTTTGGAAATACGTTGTTAGGTGTCCTTGCATACATCAAGCACACATCAATGAAAAGAACAACTTATGGTATACTGCGATATAAAACTTCCTGAATCGTCAATATGTCGTTCTCATTAAAAAATACTTGAGATGTGAGGAAAAGACGAAAAACCAGAACTTAGTCTAAGTGACAAGCCCAAGTGTTTACCCCAAAATCTCAAGTGTCTAAACTCTGCGTTCTAAAGGCAGTGACGTGTTAGTTTCGAAGGTAATGCCAGAGCTTGCGCGATTATTGATAATTTTAAATATTGTTTCGAATCCACTGAGAAACAGTAGCAAATTGCATGTGACATTTTTTCGTGCTTCTTTTTTAATGGATGCAAAAAAAATGTTCTAAAATCGGGGATTTATAGGAGCGACGACATCCCGGTGGCGGTTATCGTGCGAGCGCAATTGAAGTTATACTAGAAAAAAAAAACATTCCACTGTCCCTTTTTCGAAAGTAATGAATGTTTTTTCTGCAAACCGCGGGAGGAATCCTTCCGATACACTAATGCCACAGCTTAGTCTTATGTTGTGCCCTTCGTTATCAGACTTTTTAAAATGGCCTCTGGAAGCAAATACACGTTGTCTGTGTTTGAAATACTGCATTAATGTCGTAATTTCGTTCCTTATAATAGTCTGTGAATAGATTGTGTTGACAGTGAATATCGTTCCAGTTCATGAATGCTTATTGCTGGCATTTTATCTAGCATGCATTGTTATCGCTTGCGTCCAAAGCTGATAATCTGGACTCCCTGCCTTTGCTTTGTCTACCGGAAAGGCAGAGTGGAATAAAATATGTAATTGTGTTTTGTTTCTTACTTTGCCTCTCTAATGTAAGTTTCAGTAAAGAGAGTCATTCAAAGTAAGTTATACACATAGTCATTTGGAACGTTTTTCAAACCCCTTATTTCGCAATAACAATCCCGCTCCTAAACATAACATAATTTGTAGAAATGGATGCTGGCTGTACATTACGCGTCTGTAATAAAATAAAATAATCGACAGCATATAATGCAGTCACAACATCGTGGAATGTAGCACGGGAGGAAACTGGCGGATTCTATCAGCAATCGCCCATTAATAATGAGGGGAATAAATGAACGCGTAAAACTTTGGTATAACGTTGCAAGGCTTATAAGAAGCCAAGGCGTCATTGCGTTTAAGGTGCATGATCACAAGAAAGTTAACTGAAACTAGCCCCACGCAGTAGTGTCTTGTTCAGCGATTAAATTTTTTTGTTTAATTTAATTTATTGGCTCTGCTCTTTTATTCACTACAAAAAGCAGTTGTTATCGCAACACTACTAGTGTTACTCTGGCTGTGATTGGTTTTACCAAGCCTACTGCTGTGACTACCGACAAAATTCACTGCTTTGAGGGACACCAGCCCAAGGAGAGTGTACTTCTGTACATTGTTATGCATTATATTTAAATTGCATTTACTGTCAGTATGCCTAATGCATTTGGTGTTCAGCTTTCACATTTTGTCCAAAATAATGCGTAGTGCCATCGTACCGCTGACGGATTGTTCTTCCGCAGAAAAAAATAAAAAATCCGTCGTAAATTTACTGGATTTCGTTGAGAGTCGCATGGTGCCACCCATTATTTTGGAAAACTTTTTCGTAAGCCTTTCTTATATGAAAGAAGCCATTTGGTTGTATTCTAACAGCGCGTGAATGTCGTAGTTCTATGCTTAGTGTTAAATTCAGGCAGTTTATCATTTACTGGCAAGAAACCTGTTCAGTATCCGTAAGCTGCTCATGAAGTATTCCCCGCCCCCCTTCTGTAGTTATTCACGAAATAAAAATAAACTGCCTTTCCGGTACAGTTATTTCATCCATGAAGATGCGCACATCCCTAGCCATGGTTATTATATACAGGCAACGTTCTACATCATACCCCTCGAATAAACACTGTGCGTGCTAGCAGCCCTGTCTACGCATGCCTCAGTAGTGTTTTCGCCCTTGCTCTTTATGTATTTACAATACAGTGCGAAAGCGAGTGGAAGAAAAAGAGATTTGAGAGCTGATCAAATGCTTTTCACTTCCTTGTGGCTGTTTTTAGAGGATCGTTATACTACACGTATATGTTATTTCTTTCTCCATTCACTTTTGTGCGCTTTTCACTTCAGATTCCTGTTTTTGAAACTCGTAGTGACGGCAGGGATAATTTGCTAAATGCCCTGATCATAGCTGGGAACTACGTTATACCAGAAGTAAGTACGCAAGATTTCCCGCTAAATAAAATAAACCCTTCACGGCGCTGTGTGCACAGTTGCGCATGCCAAGATAGTGCATCAAGAGCTATATCACTTATGAAAATATGGATATTTAAGACTTGGCGCGTGCATCTTCAAACACTTCTTCTTGTACCTGTACAGCAAGTTAACGTTAATAGTGTGCGCAAAATGTTTTAGTAAAGCAAGTTGGAAGGTACACAGCTGGGTGCTTGCTCATGCAGCCGGGTGCACTTCCCTTTTAAGACGAAAGCCTTAGGTGTCTATGTTGCGGTGATCTTTCCGTGACTGACCTTGGCGAAGCTGTGTTGTGACGAAAGATGGCCGACGCCCTAAGGAGTAAAAATACGTCTAAAATGCTGGTATTGACGTCACATTTCTCAGGGAGGTTCCTGTAAACAAAGTAAATTATTAGCTTTGAAAAGAAAATTTGGTAAATTTCGGTCTGAGTGGAAACCGAACCCGGGCCTCCGCGGTGAGAGACGAGCGCGCTTCCCTGAAGCCATGGCTGCTCCACGATTATGGCTTACTAAAGATGTGCCTAGTGTGTGCCTTATTGCACACGTCACGTGGTCACTAGAGACGCGCTCGTGCCACAGCTCGCGCGTTCATCGTCGTCTTCCACAGCTGGCAGGCTTTCGTCTTCACGTTTTACAAACGTGTAACAGTTGCTTACTTTCTTTTAAGTTTCATTATTTTTTCACGATAATTTACATGAGCCATATTTTACAAGTGACGGGATTGGTACTGTACAAGTATGGTATACATAAAGTAATCGATGTTCTCACATCCGGACGTGCTTGTATATAGTTGTCGAATACAGTGCACCTTCTGTAAACTCAACAAAATTCTAAAGAATTCCAAATTTATCAGCTGTTCTGCAGATGTACGCTGCAGAACACTGCAGCATAGTGTAGTGCATAGCGTAAGTGAACACTGCAATGAGCTAAGAACTCAAGTAATCGTTGAAGTGCGATGTCTTTTCTAGCACACTTTCTAATTGTAGTTTTCATTGCTACGGCAAATTACGTCATTGCCTCCGTATCTTTTAAGTTATCTATTTATCCATTTTCATGGCTGTTCAACCCATAATTGTGCTTTCTTTCTTTTATCTTTTTGCTGAGCCTCTGTGAAACTTAAACTTTCCCACTGCATATATATATATTGCAGTGAAGAGGAATGCCTGGCGCTGCAGCCACATTGCCAGTCGTCCGAGAGGCGTGAGCTCGAGATTGTCTGGGCTGCTCTAGTTGAGACACTGCCAACGCTGCCTGCTGCTCTTGAGTCTGGTCCTTTGTTCACATTCGATCACTACGATATTATACGTGTTTATACTTACCGCCGAAACCACTCATGCTCTCTGGTCACATTTCCCAACAGTGGTTCACGACAAGACATTTCCTGGCCGTCTCAGTGTGTCGTCGTGAAATTTTTATTATTTTTGTTATAGTCTTTTTTTTTCAATATTTACGGCCATGGAAAGCAGAATTAAAGCTGCCATCTCAACGCGCAGGTGACGCTAATGTTCCACAACCAACTGTTTCGCGGAAACCGAGTCAGCAAGTTCAGCATATCTCACTTGGATGCCTTCGCATCATTCAACATGGCCCCGCTTGCGACCATCGGTATCAATGTTCAAAGTGAGTTCAGGCTAAAGGCGTGCTACTTCAACTTAAGATCGTGGTGCAGAAAGTTCGATCATCTAATCTAGTGGTCTATGCGACATGAGATGTCACGTAAGTATTACGTAAGCAATAGGTTTACGCAAGTAAGTTTACGTAAGTAAGGTATTACGTAAATAATGGTCAAAGCAAGACATGACAGATGTACCAACAGGATCACAAGCTCATGTTCCAACCTCCCCCCCCCCCCCCCCCAAAAAAAAAAAAAGAAACTCTTACACCAGAACCTTGGCTGTCCAGAGTGCTCGCGATCGGGCCGTCAAGGTCACCTTGGCGGTCCCTACGTCGGGCTCGCCGGGTGGTGTGGGTCTCCCCTGCGTCTTCTCTGGACCGAAATAAAGTTATTTCACTCACTCACTCACTCACTCACTCACTCACTCACTCACTCACTCACTCACTCACTCACTCACTCACTCACTCACTCACTCACTCACTCACTCACTCACTCACTCACTCACTCACTCACTCACTCACTCACTCACTCACTCACTCACTCACTCACACCAGAAGGTGTTCGTAAGAGCAATTGCCAAACAGTGGTAATGTTGCACGTGTGTTGAACGTCTTCTTGCAAACGCGTTCCTTACGAACAAAAAGCTTCGTGAGATTGTGCCCTGGGGATGAGTCACGATAGGAGAAAGCTTTTCCACAAGCTGCAGCTCGCACGAAAAGCGCTGATTATTTCCGCTGTACGTGTATGAAAACGTAGGCGGCAGAGTTGGGATTTTAAGAAAGCGTTGACTGAACCCAGACGTATTTGAAAACTGCGCAAGTTGGTTGACTAAAAATAATTTTGCAGAGACATTGCTGCAGTTTCTGCACAATGCAGGATCGGAAGCTTTTATTGGAGTTTCTTTTATTCCCTATGTGCCTTGCCGCAAATCGTACCGAAAAAAAAATACCTGTCGAATGTAATAAGGCAGCCATAGCTTCAGGCATCCCGCTATAAGATGATTTCGTATTGTGGTATAAATTTGCGTTTTATTTCGATGTTATGCATTTGTATTAATTGCCACCAATGCAAAATCTACACTCGTCTTGCATAATAAATGGCATGATGAACACCGACCAACCCCAGTAATAAGAAGAAAAACCTCTGTTTGGAGGTTCTCGTCCCCAAGACAGGTACTATACTGAATTTAAGTGTTACCAAATAAGGAGTGAGTTGTTCCTACTGCACCAATTAGGTGGTCTTTGCATACTCACGATATAGTTTACCGGCACATTCATTGCCGAAGTTATTGTAACGTACAAAAATAAGCATTTCCAGAAATACAAAAAATGGAACATACTGAATACATTTGTAGCTCCTCACCAGCACGCTGCTAGTAGGGTCATTTCGGAGCCCTTTAACCATAAAAAATGGTGAAAAGCAGCTCTGCAGTTGCATTGCTAGAATAATCTTATATGTAAGTAATGATTCTGCTTCTTTATCACCAGTGCAGCCGGTTTATGTTAACACTAACGGTTGGTTACCCTTTTACATTATATTTGTAACGCTGCAAGAGCGCTCTGAAACAAACCTCCGAATATGGTAATAGTCATGCAGGAAGTGCTAAAATGATGTTCTTTTCAGTCAACTGGGACCTCATCTTGCCGCCTCCAGAAGGTACATTCTACGCCCACACGATATTGAATAGAAATGTGGGCATACTTCGCCTATTTCCCAGCATTACTGGTGAATTGGTAAGTAAGCTGGTCTCGTCATTCTCATAGGTGTAGTCGCGAAGGTAGGACCGCTAAGAGCGCGTTCTCTGTAATGCGGTAAATGTATGCAGTGCGAATGGGTCGAACATGTATTTCTAACAATTTGTCACTGCCCAGGTGGAGGCCTTCTTTGGACTACCAATGGAAGGTGTCGTGCTCCAAACCTACGGTGCAGGGAACGTACCCACAAACCGCAAGGACATCATGCATGCAATTCGTCGCGCCACTATGCGAGGCGTTCTCATAGTGAGCTGCTCTCAGTGTCCTAATGGAGCCGTGGATCCCGCCTATGAGACAGGGAACGTGAGTAATAGCTTTGTCAGCAGTGGTCCGGAACATACTTCAGAAAGCTTTTGCACACATGACTAGGAGAATGAAGATAGCCAAAGGCCACATAGCGAAGCCATACTTTTCTTGCAGCCTGCAAAGAGGAAAGTCATCTGCGAAACTAAAGAACAGAATAGGAGACCTCAGAGGTATCACCCTCACTTATATTATCATTGGATTTGGACTTGTTCACTTCGTTGAATTGCTCGGTAGGTTGTTCGGTTCGGTCGCGTGTTGTGCGTTTTTGAGCTTTCAAGTGTTCAAACATATTAAATGCAGAAATCGCACAAAACAATTCAGAAAAAAAATGTAGAGCTCTGTGATGCATATTATTCTACCTTTTCAATTATTTCTTTTTTTTTTGCCTAGCTATATTTTAGGCAGCCTGAAATGAAGCATTAATTTGGATGAGTGACTCCTTTCAGTAACGATATGAACCACTTAAAAGTTATTAAAGAGCCTGCGGTTCTCACCGCTTGTCTTCAAGGTCTCGATAAATGTATCCATCTCTCAAACTTTTTGTGGATGTATTATGTAGTAATAGTTCTGCCTGAAAAGAACTTATATATATATATATATATATATATATATATATATATATATATATATATATATAAGTTTGTTGGCAGAAAAAAAAATCCTAGGGCACCTAAAGTCTTCTTGATCTGTGAATGAGAAAGCATTGATGTCCCATTGAACGGCGCTGAGCGGTCTTTCAAGTTTTGCACTGCGAGTAATGTACCACAGCGGTACGTGCTGCCCGAGCCAGCAAGCAGCAGCAGCCTGCGCTGCCAACACCGCATGCCACCGACGCGGCGATGCCCTCTCCCCTGACGTAACACCTTGCGCGCTACGGTCGCAGCAAGTGTTCCCGTTCGCCCGCTCTGCCACTCTGCTCCGTCGAGAAGCATTCGTGCCGTGAGCAAGAGTGACGTGGCATCGCCAGAAGCATCGCTATGATAGCCTGGCGCACTAACACGACAGCAGGTGTCCCCTTTCGCCCGCTCGGCTCCGTCGGTCGTCGCGCAGCTCGTGACGTGGCGTCGCCGCCAATCGCATTGCGAGTTTAGGGGCAGTTTCACTGCTGACGCCGGCTTTTTCGCTCAATGAGCCATTTGACGCTTTCGCATCAATAGTGGTGCTCTTATTTCGGAATATTTTTATACACACCGACCCAAATATTACGGCTTGTTTTAAAAGTATGATCCATTTGTTTGTCCGAGCTTTCGTCACCTCGGTATGTCTGCTTCGGCAGTACTCTTCTCTTTGAGCTGACCATTTCACGCTCTGCAAAGCATCGCCATGACAGCTTGTTAACGTGTCAGTGTGGCCGATAACAATTCCTCTGGCGACATTGGCACACTGCGGGAGAGAATATCTGGGAAATATGGGTTGGATTCACAAAGCGTTATTTTCCCTTGCAAGAAGTTTTTGTTACTGGAAACGATTGTTTTCCGTGTGTGCCATTGTTATTCGAAGAAGACGGTTTTAGAAACTGTTCTTACATCAGAACTGCGTTTGGAAATCATTCTAATGGCTGTACGCGCTTTCAGAGGCGACGTCATGAACACAGCGCTTGCGGCGCTCACAAAATTCAGCGTTTGCATGAGTCACTCTTTTAACAAACCATTTTCAAAGCTGGCGTCTCTACATTATGAGAGTATATAAAGTGAAGCCAACCGTTTGGTATAGTAGGCTTCTCAACAACAAGAAGCTTTATGGAGAGAAGCCCACTTTTCAAGATGTTCTTCGTTTAACATGTGTTTTATTGCGAATAGAATTCTTGGCACTGTCAGATCCCACCAGTTTTTACAGCCAAGCTGTATATGTGTATACAGGGACTGTGTATGTTAGTATATCCAGCCGCTTTCCCGCCTACTTGGGTAGACCGTGGTCGAATGGTTAGCGCATTGTGCTGTTGTGCTGCGGGAATAGGGTTCAAAACCAACCGTCAGACCACCCTGGGTGGCTGAGTAGTGGCAACGTGTACATATGTGCTGCTTTTCAATGAACTTCTTTCAAGTCGACATGTGCCACTGGAGATGCGGGACAGGATAAGAATCGCTGTTCAATTAAACTATTTGACGCCGACTTGGATCCCTGGCTATGTACCTCTCGGCCAGCGCTTGTCTTCAATGAGCATCTTCGATGCCAACTTGGGTCACTGGATATGAGCCAGTAGGTGCTTGCCGATCTTCAATGAACGTGTTTGACGGGGGAAAAGGGAGGCGACGTTTAGCTGCGGCACCAAGTGCCTATTTATATCAGAGGCTCCGGCAACAGTCACCAACGCCACACGCATTTTGTGCGAACGCGGGCAAAACGCAGACGGCGTCGACAATAGTTCTGCGTGTTGCCGGTGCTGCTGCATGTCCAAGTTTATACAACTGATAAAGCTACTATCAATACTCCGTATAGCTCTCTACAAATTTTCTATCGCAATTAATGCTTCGCCTTTAAGGTGAAACTGCGACAACTTTTTTATGGAAGACAACTAGTGAATAACAAGCGTGGCACCCTCACTAAGGATATATTCGATGACACGATTGTTGGGCACTTGTACTTATAAACCGCTATACGCTGCGAGTTGCTTTGTGGACACCATACCAGGGCTTATATGTCCGCCTGTCGCATTCACTAAGCAGCCTCGACTCGAAGCTCGTCTTAGACTGTGGCATGTAGATAGTAAGGAGAATCCTAGATTTAAAAGTAGTCTTTGGGCTTTACTAATGCATCTGGGCAGTGCATGAGCTAGAACATTGCTATCAGATACCTTCAGTGTCCGCACACTGGCAGTCGAGTAGAGGAGTGCGTTTCAAGCAACTCCTAAAAGCAGGAACGGCAGTTAGCCACATTGAAACGCAGGGATAGTAGAGAGGCAGCGCTCGACAAACCACTACATTTGAGCTCAGTTTGTGAATGCAGGATTACCTTCATTCTCAAGTCGGGACATCAGTGTGAAGTGCATTCTTCAGACTTCTTGACCTGAATAGAGTAGTGATATAGTCACGTTGTGGTGACGGCGAAGTATAAAACACTGCCAAAAGTGTTAACTAGGATTGTGTAACTCTTCATTGGACGTGCTTACGCCCCATATAGAGAAGCAACACTCAAATCTCAACCATAGCGACAAGCACAGTAGTCGATCGTCGAATGTGACCTGAAGACGAACTACTTCCGATATTTATGCATGTATCAATGTAGTCTTGCATTCCAGGGTGCTTGCATTCCACTGGTGCCATGCATATTCGAGAACGTGCAACGCTGTTCGTCTCACGCACGCAATCTGATTGGACAACACTAGACAGTTTTAGTATTGCGGAAATGGCACCACGCTAAACGCAATAAAATAGCGGGGTCAGACTGCGCATACTCAGAACGCTAATTCAGTTTTGTGGGTAGCGTGCGTCCGCTATTTTTCAAATAAAGCGGAGACGCTAAACGCTCGCTAAGTTTCTAGCGTTGCAAACATGGTGGCACCCTCGGCCCGAGCGCTTGACATGCAGGCTCGTTACAAGGCTTGGCATGGATCCACACGGCTAGTTTGGTTGTCGAGCTGCTCAGTTTGCTGCTTTGACTACTCGCAGCTAGATGGTTTTGCGCTTAGCGGCGCATCGTTGTCTTACGCTATACTAAAACTCTATGGAACAGCGTTCCGCGAAGATTTAGCGTGCGTAACACGCTAACGCTAACGCAAGCATTTTCCGCAATACTAAAAGTCTCTACTATTTCGTTATAGAATCAAACGTTAAGAGAAAAAAATACATTTAGGTAACAGCAGGCATGTCTTGCGCTTAACTATAGCTTGATAACAGTGATAGTCCGGTTCCAAGCAATCGCCGGGAAAGATAAAAACAGTATATGTCGTGACAATAAAGGGTACCCAATCTCTTTGCAAATTGTCTGCATAAAGCACGTGCTCTGCTACATCTGTAAGAATTATTGTTATTTCTAGCGTTTCTATTTGTTTTTTCGACTGTCAACAGGAACTGCTCAAGGTCGGAGCAATACCTGGCGCGGACATGACACCGGAAGCGGCACTAACAAAGCTCAGCTTCGTTATTTCCAAGACCGAATGGACGCATAAAAAGAAACGAGAGGTATTTAACCGTTACGCCCATAACAGATGCCCTAATTATGAACCGCGATGGGTAACTGGTACAATGACTATTTCCACTTACTATCAGTGGATTTGGACATTTCGTTATTCATTAATTCCATCTCAGATGTTGCGTTCGGCCATGTTGGTAATTTGGTCTATAATCCCGCAGTGCTGAGTCACCTCGCATGGCCAAATACTGATATGGCCAAAACTAGAGCAATTATTTTGACAAGTTTATATAGTCATAAAAAGAAACGCCACTCGAAACTTTTTCTTGTCTCTTAGCAAAATTATCATTGTAATCAACGTTTACAACCGGCTTTTACTGGTATCATTATTTCAACCAAATTTATGCGATCTTTCATCAAATTCATAATGCTGTAATCTACAAAGTGTAGTATCTTTATGGAACGGGATACATTTCTGACAAATTATTTATCTGAAGTACGCGATATACTTTCAAGTGTGCAGAGCTGCTTACTTGTGTCCTTTGGCTTTCACTTCCGACTCCATATTTCATTGAAAAGAACATTGTGATCTCAATTCAATTCAATTGAAATTATCTGTACACACTCCACAGTTCTATAGCTGAGCAAGAGGTGGTGTCAGACACCGTAAAATCATGGGACCATATTTTGTAACAATTCCTTCCTTGTGCGTCTTCTTCGCTATGCGTTAAAGAACACCAAGTTGTGAAAATTAAACCAGGAATGTCTGCAACACCACGCAGTACAGCTCAAATAAAACGCTATCATTTAGTCATTTAACTTAAGCCCCGTTCAATCGTGGGCTCAATTATTACTAGGCATGCTCACGACTTTCCCACACAGAAGGGTGAAACTAAAACAAAGGTTGAGTGTATACCTTTAAAAAAAGACTTTAATTATGGAGTTTTAAGTGCCATAACCCCGATCTGATTATGAGGCATGCCGTAGTGATGGACTCCGGAATAATTTGGACCACCTGGGGTTCTTTAACGTTCACCAGGTGGTCCAAATTATTCCGGAGCCCCCCCCCTCCGGAATGTACCGTATAAGTAAGGTGAGTCTGGTACATATAATATGACGAACGATGATGCCAAAAAACGCAGGCCTACAGGTATTTTGTTTGTGTGTGTCGTGCGGAAATTAAAACTATTACTTGGAATTATCAGTTCTTTATAAAGGGAAGCGTCAAGTTCAACCACATGTGTTAAATATGACAATACGTCCGGCGAATAAAAGCTTAACGTTTTTATAGTTTTAAATTCTACGCAAGGTATAAGCCATTGGGTCCAACGGCACAAGTGAGTGTATTACAGAGCAACACAAGGCTGAACGGCGCAAGTGAGTGTCTTGCAGAGTAACGCAAGCGTCGATCGACACTGCAGTCCATCAAATAACGCCTACTCAATCAATTCTTGAGTTTCGTTCTTTTTGCGAAATAGTTATGGAAGCGGTGCTCACGCTCAGGAGGAGGCTGACTGCAGGCGAGCTTAGCCTTGCAACACACGTTGGCGATTGTTCACGCAGAGTTATGCGTTAAGTAGCAGTGCTTGGTTTTTCCAAATCTGCAGCCCCAAGCTCGGCGCCATCAGATGAAGCCGTTCACCAAGGAATAGATTAGAATGAGGAAACTAACGAGAAACCTTTCGAACAAGCACTGTTGTTAATGTTTGCACAGATGCTAAAGGGCAGAGCTCTTTAATTTTCTCATCTTTACTTTTTTTTAGAAACTGCAGGAAAGCCTCCGTGGAGAACTCACCACGGGCTCTGAACGTGGTTCTAATGCCCAATACAACGCGGCCAACCTTTCACCTTGGAAGACTCTGCTGATACCTTGAGTGCGCTGTTTGGATCGTGTTTCTTGCATGCAATGCGGGCCTGTGATTGGTTGCCGACACACCACTAAGGCCTACCCATTGTACGATATTGCTCTAAATAAACGTAAATAACCACCAACTTAGTAGGTGATTAGTGATTGGTTGGTAAAACTAAAAATAAAACAAAATACGTGCATCGCTTTGCGTTAACCAGTTGTTCGTATCATTGGGCGAGAGGCCGGAGGTCAACTCGGACGTGCATTGGCGCTGTCCAATTTTCAGAACTTGCGGCTCTTCAAGGTGCAATCCATTACGTGCTCCAGCAACCACCAAATCGCTGGGCCATTTTCTGCGATTCGAAAGCAGCCCTACAAACTCTGCAGTTTGCCCTACGTCACGGCTTACACGAACAGCTATTGTACGAAATAAGACAAGCTCATCACCATGCGATTGAGAAAGGACACGACATCGTATTTCAGTGGTTGCCGAGCCACTGCGGAATTGTTGGCAACGACAGCGCCGATGAAGCTGCTCGCTCGGCTCATCAAAAACATCAGCGAGTGCCTATACCACTCTCAAGAACGGACGCTGCGCGGCAACTTCAATCACTTGCTCGCCACATCACACTTCAAAGATGGAATTCACCAGGTTTCAGCAACTCACGCTTGCATTCTCTCGACCCTAAATTGCGACTTCGCCTGCCACCTGGACTCTCCCGTGGTGAAGCAACTTTACTGTGTCGCGTGTGGTTGGGCGTCGCATTTACAAATTCCTATTCATTCCTAATAGGAATGACTAACAGTGCGGCATGCAATTTGTGCGGCTGCGATGAGACGCTAGAGCACCTTCTGTGTCATTGCCCAGCTTTTGACGCTCAACGACGGATTCTTCAAACTCAACTCAGCATGTTAGATAGCAGAGTGCTGTCAGAGGAAAAGATTCTGGGACCATGGCTTACGCATTCCTGCATGCGAAAGGCCACAAAAGCTCTTCTTCAGTTCTTGAAGGAGACTGGACTATATGAGCGCTTGTGACAGTGGACCTTCCTCTGCGACTGACTGTGTGAATAACTGACTCTTTATGTGTTTTTTTTCGTATTCTCGCTCCTTATCTATTCTTCCCCTTTCCCTCTCCCCAAGCGTAGGGTAGCCAACCGGGCACGTCCTTGGTTAACCTCCCTACCTTTCCCTTCTCGTTTCTCTCTCTCTCTCTCTCAGTACTTTTCTCACAGTAGCCGATTTCACTAAAGTATGTAATACCAACCACGTTATATGCGCTGACGCTGACTAATAATAATAGCCAACACAATAGTAGTGAACGCAATTACCCCATGACAAACAGTTCTCACAACAGGAAAGCTTTATCGCTTCTGTCAATAGCTTGAATTGCTCTTATCCAAACCCGTTAAAACCACAGCAAGCGCAATTCCTTGGCATTTCCGCATGTCATTATTTAAGCATTCGGCACGAAAATTCATGTTAAACTGTCACTTTACACTTTTCTACGCCAACCATTTTTGTTTTTGCCCCCATGGCAAAAGTCGCACAAAGTTTGGATACGCGCATCATATGTAACGCTCCTGGCATATGTATACCAAAACAAAAGGGTGGCTTAACATTTGTATATTTGCAAGTTTTCATACACATATGCATATACTATATATGTCTGGGAAATATATTGTCACGACACTATCTTCAAGTACAGCCCGTTGAAAACTTGATATAACGCAAGCACTCTTAAGCCAGACAGTGTGAAGACACAGCCGCAAACGAAGATACGGAGAAAAAAGGCAAGAATATAGGATGTGCTCATAGCGATGAAGGTGTTTCGGCAGCTTAAATTTTGAAAGCCATTATTTAACCCTGGCGAACGGGAACATTATTTACACAACAACCTCTAGCAAAAACTACGGTGCATGTTTACATGTCGCGCTCTCTGAAAGTTGTTTTATGTGGCTGTACTTGTCTTCTGTTCCGTAAATGTGAGTGCCTTGTCTTCGTTTTCTCGCTGTTCGTCACGTCGTGCTTCACGTGTCTTGATTGTAACTATTACTTTTTTTTCTTTTTGTAGAAGAGGAGGGGAAGTGCGACAAGCATCGTAAGTCCAGATCACTTTAATTAAGCCCACGCAGGCGCACAGAACAGTTTACGACAGGTTCGCGTGACACCCAGCTCTCTAGCATGGTTCTTTGGACCAAGAGCTGCTCTAATCACGTATATATACGCAGCACGTGAATGCTCTAATGTCCCACGTGCCTGCGTACAAACCGGTAGCGTGCCGTCAACAAACAGCTTACAAGCGGAAGCAGTTGGGCACGCAATCCGCACACGCAGCACGCACACTTGAGTGCTTACCTCTTGTGGTTTGAAGCGAAAAGAAACCCGGCGCACAAAGCAGTAAAAAGTATGTCGTGCCCACAATCCAGCCTGCCACCTTAGCATAAAAGTTTGGTTCCACTTCTCTTCACAAGTGAAGCGGAGCCAAACTTCATCATCTTCATCTTGATGTCTTCATCGTCAAGTACGGAAACAGTAAGACACACGCAAAGGCCGGACGCCAATACCATCATATTTGTGCCCGTGTGTCCTACCGTTAACATGAAGCTACTCAACAGACAATCTGCGTCGATTTTACTGGAGCCTTGGTGCCCAATGAAATATCGGACGTTCGAGTGAACACCCGAAAAAATCTACTAGTGGTCGATGTCCAGCACGCGGGTGCGTTGACCACTCCACGCAGCGTAACCGACCTTGATGGCATTCAGGTGCGCTCCTATATTATCCCTCTAGGATCTGATATAGTCATTGGCGTTATCTACGACGTCGACGTGGCCATCCTTAACCACGACTTGCCAATTCTTGACAAGCCAGCTAATGACGAGGTCATTGTGGATGTTACTCGGATAGGCAGTTCACGCTGCATGAAGATTGCATTCAAGGGTAACCATCTACCCTCGCATGTTAAGGTGGGACACTTCAGACATGCTGTGCGGCCTTTCATACCGAAGCCTCTTCGATGCCGCAAATGCATGACACTGGGGCACGTGAGCAGTGTCTGTGAAAACCAGGCAACATGCCCCCGCTGCGCCGAGCCCCACGATGCAGATAAATGTGGCGCCACTGTAATGAAGTGTTCGAACTGCAGCGGATCACATGAGGCTTCATCGAAGATTTGCCCACATATTAAAAAGGAAATGGCCATCTTGAAAGAAATGGTGAGAGATCATTCAACTCACCGAGGAAGCCGCCGTTAAGATTAGGAGGCGACGTTCCCGTCGCCAACGTTCTTCAAGGAAGGCTGTTGCCTCTACGACGCGCTTGCCACTTCCTAAGACATCACCTCCTCCTCTGCCGCCCAGACCATACAATGCGGAAAGGACCACGAAGGACAAGGCCATTGAGAAGGACAAGGCCACATCTGCCGAATCTTGGCCGGCCCTACCAAAACGACAGCAAACACCAACAGGATCGCGGCAAACTTCTGATGGACAACCCTCGGCGTCTAATGTCGGTGATTTGTCCGACCAGGACAGGCAAGTAACTGTAATGCTACAGTCGCTAATTAATACAATCCGCATAATCCTGAACGAGCTACAAACACCTGCCGCTCGAAGTGCTCTGCAAATACTGGATGCACTAAATCCAGTGCTTGCTAGCATCGTCTAAGCACCATGGTTCGACCAATAGTCGCCTTCTGCACTGAAGTTAAAGGTGCGTCCATCTTCCAGTGGAATGCCAGAGGTCTCAGGACCCGCATAGCAGACTTTCGTCAAGTCGTTTTTAGAAATCGTTTTCCCATACTGGTCATATGCAAACCAAGTACATCGACTCCACCCAGACTGTCTGGTTACGAACCTTTCGCCTCGTCCACATGCGGAGCATGCAGCAAAGTAATCGTCTACATCCGCACGGATCTTACGTATGTCGCTCACGCGGTAGAGCCACATTAGACAACCAATATGTCTGCCTGCATGTAAAAAAGAAGACTGGGTCATTTACACTTATTGGAGCCTACGTATCTCCAGCGGGTCACTTTGATGGCAAAAGGCTCAAAAAAATATTGCAAATGACCAATGGCCCCTGGGTTATCACAGGTGAACTTAACGCGCATCACCAGCTATGGAGAAGCACTAAAATTGATCCCAGAGGCAGGAGTCTTGCCTCCTTTGCTGCCGACCATGATATGTGCTGTGTGAATGATGGCAGCCCTACATTTCTGCGAGGCACGACCTATAGTAGCTGCTTAGACTTTGGTGTCACGGCGCTTCGCCTCGACCGTCCAATGGTTTACTGACATCGAGACACATGGAAGCGACCATATTCCAACATACATCAAGATTAGTGGAGTTGAGCAAAGCTCCTCTACAGTCTTGCGTACAGTTTAGTGGTCAAGGTTTAAGGAGCATATGGATGACGCTTGTCGGGAAGGCTTTTCACACAATATAGTAGACGAAATCGCGGACGCAATGAAAGCATTCATGTGCTCGCTCACAAGGTCAGCAAGGCGAACACACTTCGACACAGAACTGGAGAGGCTGCGTGCGGAATTATTATTATTATTATTATTTGATTTGTACACATATACACACAAGGACACAAAGAGATTAAGGAGGGAGCAAGCTGACAACTGCCACCGAGAGGGGCACAACGCCTGCCTACTCCTACAGGAGGAGGGAATAGAGGAAATGAAAATATGAGAAAAGAAAAGAGGAAATAAAGAAATGACGGAGACACAGACAGAACAAAACAAAAACAAAACAAAAATAGAAATAACGTCTATAAACTGGAGGCCAAGTCAGTGTCCTTCAGAAAACTTAGCAGGGCTCGATGGGCCTGGTCACGTCTTGCAGCGCTCCCCCTTGGAAAAAGGCAATCGTCAAGGGTCGCACATGGCAGCCCCATAAGTCTGTACTCCTTAATTAGTAATGCGCGCGGCGCAACGAATGCGGGACACTCTAAAACTAGATGTTCAAGTGTCTCACAGGAGCCACAAAACGTACACGACGGGCTGTCCAAACGTCCTTGTCGGTATAGGCGTTCGCGCACCAACACACACCCAACCCTTAACTTGTATAACAGTGCTCTAGCACGACGGGGCAGGCCTCGACCACGAACGCGTGGAGGGAACGATCCGTCTGCAACACGCCGGTCTGGGTGCTGCTTTAGGAGGTGTCGGCGTATCAGGAGACGGGCATTTTCAAATGTGCACGAAATGTCAGGGCAGTCACATTCATGGTGGGCACAGCTTGAAGCGAGGCGATCAGCCTCTTCATTTCCAGCGATGCCCACGTGCGAGGGTACCCACTGGGCAATGAGGGACACTCCACAGGAAGTAATTTTGCCGGAAGTTTCTTGGATACTGCACAACAATGGGCTATCGGCACCTTGTCTAAGTCTGCTGAGGGCAGCACGGGAGTCTGTAAGAATGACGACCTTCAAGGCGTTTAATTCTTCGTGTACGTATTTCAGAGCAACATCAATCGCTGCTAGTTCTGCAGTTGTTGATGAGGTTGGGTGTAGTATTCTAAATACCCGTCTGATGCCAGTCGAAGGGCAGAAGAAAGCTGCAGAAGCGCCTTGCGCGTCGCTGTGTACAGATGCGTCCGTGAATACCTCAATATAACCTTCAAATTTTTCAAATAGGTGGGACTGGGCCAATTGAAATAGTGCCGGAACAGGCTGACTAGATTTTTTGTGTATTTCAGGAATTGTCAGATAAATGGGGAAGGAGCATTTGTTGCGCTTCTTCGGAGTTGTGAAAGAAGTGTCTCCTGAACTGTGAGTAATGTCCACAAACAATGCCGCCATTTTCCCCATCCGAGAGAATGGGCGCTGAAGCAGTCGATTAATCAGTGCTTGGCCGTCTGATGCTCGGTGCAAACGCTCGATATGGTGTAGCGCTCTCTGGTCTGCTTGCAAGCTCAGGGGCAACTGGTGCGCTTCCGTGAGTAGTGGAACAGATTGCGCCTCACGAGGTAAGCCAAGCATGACTCGGAGGGCAACACGATGGTCTCGTTGCAACTCAGACATCACATTTGGCGGCACGTTCAAGACTGGCAAGGCATACATCACGCCAGAGAGGACAGACGATTGGTATACCTGAAGTGCTGTCGTCTGGTCGCAGCCAGCGCCTCTAGCAGTCAAGGCGGCCACATACTTGAGCAGCGACCGGGATTTGCACCGCACAGAGGTAATGGCAGGGCGCCAAGAGAGGCGGTCATCGATAATTACGCCCAGGTAGCGGTGGTGTTGTACCCATTGTACCGGTGTCTCTCCGAGGTACAGCCGGCTCATGGTTCGACGAGCCCGTTGCCTTGGATGATACGCAATCGCGGCTGACTTAGCTGGTGAGATCTGCAGACCAACTTCCTCCAAGTACTCTGAAGTCGCATTCAGAGCTCTCTGCAAGATTCCACGAAGACGTGGACCGTGGTACGAAGGACCGCTGATCCACAGTGCAATGTCATCAGCATAGATTGCTATACATATTGGAAAGTCTGCTTCCTGAGGCAATCGGCTTGAAAGTCCAGCAAGTACACTGTTGAAGAGAAGCGGCGACAAGACGCTGCCTTGTGGTACACCGCACTTAACGGGGCGAGAATCACTTGTTGCTTCTCCAACACGCACTTTCATGTGGCGCTCAGATAGAAAGTTATGCACGAAATGAAGCAGTCGACCCGAAATTCCCGCATTCCTAAGGGCGATAATAATCGCCTTATGGGGAACCGAATCGAACGCTTGCTGTATATCCAGGAAGAGCATGTATGCAGAGTGCTTGTTCTCTCGAGCAGACTCTAGAGATGAAACGAGGTCTGCTATGCTATCGAGGGCTGAACGGTGACGACGAAAGCCGCTCATGACATCAGGAAAGAAATTAAGCTCTTGTAGCCTGCCGTCTAGACGAAACAGTACCATTCGTTCCATCAGCTTCATAACATTAGAAGTTAGCGATATTGGCCGGTAAGACTTTAGGTGTTTTGCAGGGCGGCCGGGCTTTAAGACTGGTATCACCACAGATGATTTCCAATCATTGGGGATCAGAGACGTTCGCCATACTTCGTTATATGCGTCCAAGACATTTTGATGAAAGGCCTCATCGATGTTTCGTAATGTCTGGTACGTAACACCGTCTTCACCAGGGGCAGTGCGACGTTTGGAGAGGCTGAGGGCGTGATGCAGTTCTTCGAGAGTAAAGTCTGTTTCATCCATCTGGCAGGCTGGACCATAGCAGAACGTTGTGTTGTTCTGACTTGTCAGAGGATTAACGTCATTGTTTGCGTTGTCACTTGGCATAGGAGGTACGAAAAGGTCGGCAAATGCTTCCGCAAGAATTTTCGGAGTCCGGCCAGTCGTTATGCACAAAGCAGCAGTTGGATTCTTGCAGATCTCAGGAGTGCGAAGAGCCTTCAGTATTCGCCAAACACTTCCAAAACCATTTGCCGTATGCAATGAACTACACAGTGCTGCCCAGCTCTTTCGACGAAGTTGTTTTGTGTGCCGCCGTATGGCTGCGTCTAGGCGGTTATACACCGTCCAATCGGAGCTTCTTTTAGAGCGCTGCGCTCTCCTGTAAGCGCGGCGTCGACAGGCGCGTAGCCTCAAGAGCTTAAGATCAGGGTTCGGTTTATCTATGCCCCGCTGTCGTCTTACGGTAGCTTGTTGAAGACACTCGCTCACCAGTTTAAACAACTTGTCGTGCGATGGGGCCTCTGAAATCAGCTGACGGAACTTGTTCCAGTTCGTCACTGTGTAGGCGGCAGTCTGGCGGCTAGGAGTATGTTCTGGAATCAACCAAAATTGGTAGGTGATCTGAGCCCCATGGGTCAGATTCACATGACCAGGCGAGACACACATCTCTTGTTGATATCGCAAGGTCGATGGTGGACTGTCCCTTCCCTCTGCCGACAAATGTAGGTGAGCCGTCATTGAGTGTTTGTAGATCATGCCTAACAATAAGCTCGTTGATCTCTATCCCACGCTGGTCTTGTTGACGAGAACACCAGCGAGGATGGTGAGCATTGAAGTCCCCGCACAGCACAAATGATGGGCTACACCGAGAGACTAAGAACTCCAATAAGGTGGTGTCTGAAGATCGTGTCGGTCGGTAATATATACTTGCCACAGTCGTCGTCGTATCTCTGATACTCACAGTAACGGCTGTGCATTCAAAATCGGCGTCGCAGATGTCACTTGTGTCAATAACTGCAAAATGTAGGTCAGCTCGGATGTATAGCGATGCTTTTGAAGGATTTCGCGGATGCGTGGCGTCCGTACACTGGAAGGATCCGCATGCCGGCACTGTGCATCGAGCGTTGCTGTGGATGCCTACGTAACCAGGAAGTCTGAAATCATCTTTTCTTACATTGGTTTCTTGAAGTGCGATAACATCTGGCGGGGTGTTCATTGCGAGAAGCCGAAGGACTAGGTCCGCATGCCGCGGCCGTAAGGACCTGACATTCCATTGCAGCACAGAGGGACGGGGCTTTCCACGAGCATTCATGTTTCTAGTGAAGGCCGTCAAGCACTGGAACAAGAGCCTCTAGTAGTTGCTCTGCGGCTAATGCTGCTGGTGTCTGACGACCGGCAATCAGAGACCTAACAACGTTGACAAGCATCTTAAGCAGGTTGATAAGTTGTTCGTTATCGTTGACCGAGACCGCTGTAGGCACCCTATTTACAGAGTTTACTACTGCAGACGGGGACGCCTTGGATGGAGCTGGTTCCGAAGCTTTCGGAGGCGTGATCTTGGCAGATACTGGTTCGGACGCTTTCGATGGAAGCGCCGGCCACGATATCGCAGAGAGACAGAAATTCCGCTTCCCACTGTCCTGCCGACGCGCGTTGTCCTTGATATTCTTCGTACGTGCGGGTATATCTTCAGTTTTGCCATTTGTAGCCGCTGGACGGGCACTGCGGCTGCTCGGCTTCTCTCCTGATGCCTTCTTCTTAGCTTTCTCTTTAAGGAACTTTAGTTTTTTCTTCAGTGTGGGACATTCTTTGTATGTTGCCAAGTGTCCCCCGTTACAGTTCGGGCACCGAGATATCGGACTGTCGCAAGAATTTGCGTCGTGATTTCGACCACATTTGGCACACACCACAGCACTTGTGCAGAAACCCTGCACATGACCAAGCTTTAAACATTTGCGGCACTGTAAGGGTCTTGGTACGAAAGGCCGAACTGGGTATCGCACTAGTCCAGCCTTTATATGACTAGGCAGTTTTGCACAGTCGAAAAGAATCTTCACACACTTTGACGAGCCGAGCCGTCGAACGCTGATGATTTTGCATGGTGGCGTGCAAACGATCATACTTTTTAACACGTCGTCTTGAAGTTCAAGGTCAACATCGGATATGACGCCAGCTGTTACATCCGCTCCCTGAGGTATGTAAGCCCGCGTGTTGACACCACAGAGTTGAGACAGACCAAGTAGAGTTTGCACCGTCTTCTCATCTGTTGTGTCCACGGCAATGATATTTTTCCTTGGGTTCACTCGAACCTCTTGAATAAGACCCGGTGCCAATTTGAAGAAGAAATCATGCAATTTCTGTTTGGAGATGGCATTCAGGCTTACCATCACGTCGACTGGTACGAAGGCTACTGTCGTAGTCACGATGCTGCTGTATATAATGGTTGCTTCGCTTGATGACGATGTCGAAGACTTCCGTCTTGAACGCCGATGCTTAGCAGGTATAAAGGCATCTGAGTCGTCCGACCTGGCGTCAGATTCGGAATCGGCAGCTTCTGATTCCACCGAGGAGCTGAGGCGCTTCCTTGCGACGGGAGGCCTGTCCCTGCCGCTAGACGGGTCCACCACCATCTCCTCCATAGCAGGCTTCGCAGGGAGGGCCTCCCAGCAAAGCAGCAGTCTTGAAGGCCCGCACAAACAGCGCTGGGTGTTGCTGATGTACGATTAAACACAAAAAAATTGAAAAAAACTTCACCATCAAAAGGAGCCACCAGCCGAACGCACGAACTTCGTCGTCGTCGACAGGCGGAAAGAAGGTATCGGCGCACGAAATTCGTTCTAAACCTGAGGGCTTCACGACGCATACAAACGAAAGTTCGGCGTCGTATGGATAAATTAGAAGACAAGCGATGGAAAACTTTCTGTCAGACGCTTGATCCCCGAAGATCGCTCTCACACATATGGAGAACGGTTAGGGGTCTTCGCTCATGTCCGCATCAAAGGAAGCACTTTGCTGCTCTGGCCCTCTACCAACAACGCTCGCAGTTTGAAGTGGCTGAACAGTTCTGTGTGCGGGTTGCTGGATCCGTGATCATCCCTACCGACGCAGCACTGAATGGCGTCCCTGAGGCACGTGTATCAGAAATGAACGTGTCATTTTCACCTGAAGAGCTCGACGCTGCGTTAGCGACCTGCAGGCGTTCTTGGTCACCAGGATTAGATGGCATCACGTACGCTGCCCTATGCCACCTTGGACATGACGCACGTAGTGAGCTGCGTAGTGAACTACAATGAGTCTTGGCGAAACGGCGTTGTTCCTAAACAATGGAAATCGAGCCGCTTGATCCCCATTCTAAAACCTGGAAAGTGTCCGCTTGATTTATCATCATATCGTCCGATTGCGCTTTCGAGCTGCGTCGGCAAAGTGATGGAAATAATGATTCTTGCTCGCTTAGAATGGTACCTCGAGCAATTCAACATCTATCCAGTGCCATGGCTGGCTTTCGTCTAGGTCGCTCGTCCATCGACAATGTTATTGACCTCGTTACCTGGATCCAAGAACAGAAAATCCTCAAGCGCCTACCAGTTGCACTTTTTCTCGATGTCAAAGTAGCATACGACAACGTCGCCCATGAAGCCGTACTGAACTCACTTGAGGCTGTGGGAGTTGGCGGCCGGATGTATCAATGGATTCGGGACTATTTGACCGAGAGGTGCTTTTTCTTACAGACTGAAGACGGCCCAACTTCGGAACATTACATCTGCCGTGGTGTGCCGCAGGGTAGAGTGTTGAGTCCTATATTGTTCAACCTCGTCTTGGTGAGACTTGTGGAGTATTTACCGCGGACAGTTCATGTCTCTATATACGCCGACGACATTTGCATCTGGGCCTCTGCATTGACTCGGCCTCAGTTGCGGGCCAAGCTTCAGCGGGCGGCAACCATGACGGTGCCTTATCTACGAGAACAAGGCCTCAGTGTGTCTACAGAAAAGTGCGCATTGGTTGACTTTACGCGCAATCAAATGTCTCTGTATCCTGTTTCAATCAACGGTCAAACTGTGTCCTATGTTAAGACGCATCGCTTTCTGTGTGTCATCATCGACCGCAACCTCTCGTGGACTCCTCACTGCGTCTACCTGAAGAAGAAGCTATTTGCTATTGCTCAGTTATTTAAATTTCTCTGCGGGAAAAACTGGGGTGCACCAGTCGATTCTATGCTGCAGCTGTACAGGGTACTGTTCCTGGGACTCCTTCGTTACTGTCTGCCAGTTTTATCAAATACATGCAAGACGAACATTCGCGCTCTGGAGAGCATACAAGGTCAAGCCCTACGCACGTGTTTAGGGCTGCCTCGGTGCACCTCAACAACAGCAACAATAGCCATCGCGAGAGACCATACGATCCAGACACACGTAGCTGCGACTCCCTCAGAGCGCACATTGTCATCTGTCAAGGATCCCCGACCATCACTTAGCTTCCCTACCAGCGGAGAGACCTAAAGCGACCTTTTCAAAAGCGATTAGCGCCCATCAAGAGTGTATACCGTCATCTTTTACCGTGGTTTTATACCGTGGTGCCTGCGACAGCCTCAAGTGAATTTTACCATTCCCGGAATCACCAAGAAGGACAATCATCCATCGCTGGCTCTGAAGCAACTGACGCTCCTATTAATGCACCAGACATATCATGACTACATACATATATATACCGACGGTTCGACCTCACCTACCAGCTTAACTGCCGCATTCGTCGTTCCAGCCAAGCAAGTTGCAGGTAAATTCAAATTGTCACATATGACTACATCTACGTCGGCAGAACTTGCCGCCCTCCATGCAGCTGTGACCTACGTAAAAGAAGAGCCGGCACAGAAATGGGTCATATTCTGTGAGTCTAAGGCAGCCCTTCACAGTATCAAGTCAGCCTTACATCACAGAACATACGAGCAGATGATATCCGTCATCAGGGAAGTACATCACCATGCTCTGGAAACAGGACAAATCATGATGTTTCAGTGGATTCCTGCTCACTGTGGCATCATATCGGCAACGACATTGCTGACAGGGCTGCCCGATCTGCCCACGAAGACACCCAGACGCGTCGAATACCTTTGGAGAGGACGGACACTGCCAGGGAGCTTCGTCTGCTTGCACGCAAAAAGTCACAAGCTTTATGGAGTTCAAGTGCCTTCAATTGCCGATTGTACAAGTTGGACCCCTTGCTACGTCTACAACTGCCATCTAGCCTTTGCCGCGGCGAATCAACCTTGATGTGCCGCTTGTGGCTGGGAGTGGCGTTCACGAACGCTTACTCACATCGTATGGGAATGGCCGAGAGCCCGATGTGCGACTCCTGTATGTGCGAGGAAACCATCGAGCACCTATTGTGTACCTGTCCTCGCTATGACGTACAACACCTCTCTCTCAGGACCACTTTAAACCAACTGGACTCGAGACCGTTCTCTGAGTCAAAGATACTCGGACCGTGGCTATACCCGTCACTGGCACAAAAAGCGATGCGTGCATTAGTACAGTATTTGAAGTGCACCGGTTTAAGAGACCGCATATAGTGTCCCTGTACATCGTCCCACGTGTACTCAGTACTCATTCTCTCCCTATTTTACTCTTTCTATTCCCCCTTTCCCTCACCCCTAGTGCAGGGTAGCAAACCGGACGCTCTTCTGGTTGACCTCCCTGCCTTTCCTCTCCTTGCTCTCTCTCTCTCTCTTTGGCACCATTCGTCTTCTCGTCCTATACCTGACTACACGAACCTCAATCTTTCTGCGAAGTGAGAAAAACATTTCCTTGTAGTTGTTACGAAAGCACGGCTCAACTCACACAATTTCTCCCACGTTAGTTTGTTCAGTGATTCCCCGCCAGCGAAACTTCATCTCGCAAACATACCGGATGTTACCATCTGCGGCCCATAGTGACCTGTCAGCGCGCAGCACGATCACACCGGAAGCTGTCATAGGCAACCAGAAGACGTAGTCTCAGTAATTTACGAAGTGCCTTCCTAAGTGAAGTTTTGCGAATCTGGGCCCGCACTCGCAAAAGGCTGTCGCGCTAGAATTTCGAATAAGAGAAAATTGCAGCCAAGCCTGTTTCTGGATATATATCATAAGTAAAGTCAACTGGCCACTGGCAAAGAGCAATTACGAACAAAAAACTTTCGGAATTCGGCTCCTGGGCCCGTATTCACAAAACATTCTTACGCCACAATTGTTCGTAAGAGAAAATTCCAGCCAATCCTGATAAATGACTTATTACTAGGGAAGGCGGTCGACCAAAGGAAGAGAAGACTTAAGAACGATAAGCTTTGTGAATTCTGTCTCTTACCTTCATGAAATGCTGAGGCTTCCGAGTTTGAGGCAACAGAGGTTTAACAAGATTTTATTAAGCGGCTTAACGATGTTGGTAATGGCGCAGCTATCATCACTTGCGAAGTATAATAGTGGCAGTATAGTGTACAGCTACTATAAGGTTACTATAGGATGATAAGTATTCCTTTTTTCCGTTTTCTTTATTTACATGTGAATGGAACAAGCTGAATTCTTCTATTACGAACCACCAAACGTTATTTATATTTTTATCATTAGTCAAAAAGTAATTACATGCTTTGCAATTATGATGTAGCTCTGTTTTTATTATTTCCTTCGTAAGTTATTGTATACAGTATGTTAACTTGTAAGATCGATGCCTAAAATGAACCTTAGAGTCTATTACAACTTTGATGTTCTTAAATTATCACCATTTGTTATTTTCGTTTACTTATGCTTATCAAACGGTTTACCTATGCTTATTATCTACCAATCTTGTGTTATCACCTCTGTACAAATTTATATTTTATGTGTTAGTATTACCTATGTGTAGGTTACAATCCCCGATGGTATCGACAGTATTAAAAGATAAAAATGAAGGCTCTCAAGCTGAAATTACGACCACTGCGGTATCTCGCTGCTATAGCACCGCGGCTATCTTCAGTGCATCATTAAGTGAGGCATTAAGATAAGGACGCGAGGGATTCAGACTCATCATCAAAGCAGCGAAAATTGTGGCGCAGCACTCTGTCTCATGAATATGCAGATTTCTCGCATACTACGCCATGATGATTTCTGTGTATGATTGTTGCTAAGGCAACCAGAAAACTTGTATAAAAACATTATTCATAGTGGTTATATAGAATATTGTGCAGCTACAGCGGAAAAAGATTAGCACAAGTGGACGATGACCGGAGCAGGAAAATTCCGGTACGCGGCACTCTTGTTCCAGTGCACACTGGTATTTAAGGTGTCACGTGATTCAAGTGTTATAAGAGGGGGTGCCTGGCACTCTCGTTCTCGGTGTGCGATGGAACAACAGCGTCGCGTGCCCCAATTTATCTGATCGGTGGATCGGTTACTTGTGCGAATCTTTCTCCGCTGCAGCTGTACATCAACCATGTCGGATGCAGGTGCATTCTGTTCACCACAGGAAACAATTGGACTAAATGAGGTAGAATTCACAGTTTTGTGCGCATAAAAGCGACTTGTCAAGTGTCCAGCTGCGCTCGTGTTCAGATAGCACTTTGTGAGATATAGAGGCGCCGTTCGTCGAAAGAGACAATAACCAGTTGGGATGCCCATAATTTTACTTGGAAATTGGCCGGCAAATGACAGATTTTTACGAACAAAAAGCGTTGTAACTGCTGCCCCCCCCCCCCCCCCCCCCCCCCGATTAAATTTTCAGCGACACCAACTGTGTTTCTCGTCAGACACAAATATTTTGGTAATACATCCGCTATCGAGATTGATAGACGCCTGCTGTTACGACTTGCGCTTGTATAATACGTTTCACGTGAATATTGTGCGCGAGTAAGAAATTACCAAATTTCCTTCTGAAATGTAGCCAAAATGTTCGCTCCTAAGAACTGTTTGTCATTCGTTGGCCACCTTGGCAAATATAACATGCACAATATAGTGATCGTCTAGCGTCTTTTCTTGGAAACACTTTAGCGCACGAGGTGGGTAGCGAGAAAAGAGAGTCAGGAAGCGGCCAAATGTAAGAATTTAACAAAATGAAAAGGAAAACGCACAACCAACTGTTCTACAAAGTGGCACAAAACAAGCTGTCCCAGGTGAATACTATACGCATACCAGAACCTCAAAATACTTATGTGTCAAAACTGAGTGCCCACAAATGCGTTAAATTCGAATCGCTTCTGCGGGGTTCTACGCGTTGCAACACGTCCAAGCACGCCTACGGCCGCTGTTCCCATTGCTGTGCAACGCAACATGGTGAAAATTACTTTGGAAGACGGCGCACTGCAACTATCGCTTTATACTTCGTCACAGAAGGTTGCCAATAACCGGGCATTTCTAAAAAAGAACGAGGGCGTTTTCTGGCTACGTCTGCTGTAAAATTCAAATCATACAACGTAACTTTCCTCATCGCCGGCATGCTCCTTAATTAATGAGGACGATGTTGAGGGAAGAAGTCTCCCAAGCACAGCTTTTTAGCTAATCACCTATAAAGTATGCGCAATTCCCAGGTGCCACCTTAACAAAGTTTAGTCGGTGCCATCTTGTTGTGGGTGACATGCATTTCCTCTCAGAAAATGGCCCGTTCTCAATACGGTCGATTTTCTTCCGCCATTAAACCACCTTCCTCCCAGCCTATCTTGTTGCTTTCTTCAGCATGTTGATCGCGAGCTCGCGGAGTTCTTGCTGCTCGCCTCTGATCTGTGTCATCTTTCGTGCAGGACATTCGTTTTCAATAGAAGATGTGATTCCTCCACATTTCTCACTGTGTAACATAGGTTACGTCATCGCTAGCTGTCAGTTTAACGATGGTAGTTCTCAACCTCGGTATAGTTGAATTAACTTGAGTGTCGCTGAAATTGGTTCTATGTCGGTCGCTTCTTAAGGCTTTGGCCTACCTTTCTATTTGTCTGAAGTCAAATGGCCGTCGAATTTCTCAAAATATTTATCTAGGCTTTATTAAGCCGGTCGAACCTTGTTTATATATACAGGGCGTTTCAGCGAACACTTTCAAAAATTCTTCAAGGCTGCCTGTGGCAGATAGCAACAATTCTAGTTCATGAGCTGGTCTACCCGAAGAGGAGGACATTACTTGCACAAGAAATTGAAATGCATAATCGAAAAATTAACAGAAATTCACTAATGAAGTCTTCAACGAATTACCTGATGACCCATATTGCAATTTACAAATCGTAGCCGTGGAGTTCGCAAGGCGGATCCACTTGGAACGAATTCTCGGGATGACACCAGCTTCGAGATACTAATTTCTGAACTTTGCCGAGATGCATTGGCGTTCCAGTTAGGTTCTTAACAAAACGTCGCTTTATGCATTGAAGCACAAAATTAACTGGAACGCCAATGCATTTCTCCACAAAGTTCGGGAATTAATATCTCGAAACTGGTGTCATCCCGAGAATTCGTTCCAAGTGGATCCACCTTGCGAACTCCACGGCTACAATTTGTAAATTGCAATATGTGCCATCAGGTAATTAGTTTAAAATTTAATTAGGGATGTTTCTGTTAATTAGTCGATTAAGCATTTCAAATTTTTGTCCAAGTAATGTCCGCCTCTTCGAGTAGACCAGCTGATTTACTAGAATTGCGCTATCTGCCACAGGCAATCTTAAATAAATTTTGAAAGTGGTCGCTGAAACACCCTGTATATATATATATATATATATAAGAACTCATGACGGCGAGGATCAGTCAATATTCGCAGGTAGTCCGATGTTCAGCGCTCTGTCTTCAACTACTGCCCGGAACAAGCTTGGCTCCTGGCTAAGCCCAATGCCCGGCAACTGTGTTACCACCAAAAGGCAGGCACGTATCTTCGCCCGGTAATAAGAGACTCACTCTCGTTCGCGGTCACGCACCTAGCAGACACGAGCGAAGTGCGGCAGGGCGGCCAGCAGCCGATGGCTCAGCGAATACCAATTCTTATTCTTCTCATGACTGAAGCGTTGCAAACATGTCATTGATCTGCACAATCGCCATGACATGACCCACCGCTATTTTTCCAGTCTCAGCTTCGACTCCATGGCTAAGTCAGCAAGACACCGTGCCACGTTGATCTGCTTCTCACAAGGCCGTGGAGAGTATACGTGCGTGCTGGTGGCTGTGCTGTTTGTCTTTCTATCACACTCCTATGGTTTCGGTGGACCCATATACGTACTATTGCTATCGTGTTGCTCACACGTGCTTTCTCTGTTCCTGCTGAGCCAAGGAGAGGACCATATGAGCTAGGAGACAAGACCCTCAACCAAAACACAGAGTTGTAAATATTTTGAGACTCAGAAAATGAATTTATTAGATTCATGTGTCGAATTTATTCAAGCCCAAATGGAAGCCAACAAATCTTTAGGAAGCGATGGTAGGTTTCCTTATACTATACTATATATATATATATATATATATATATATATATATATATATATATATATATTGTCTCTTACCTTCAGTAAACATGCCTTTCCTCTCACGCTTCCTATGAGTGGTTTTATGGCTTACAATTTATCACTTTTCTTCAGCGCCCCGTTATCAACGTATCCATTATTCTTTCGCTGCATTTTTCATTCGTCAGAGCACTAGGCTCTGACGGCCTTCGAGAGATCATAAGAGCCATTGTACGCAAGGAGCTGCGCATTATATTCCCTGTGCCCCAACCTCAGATGTCTCAATTGCTGAACTCGTGAAAGAAAAGGTTCAGCGGTTACTTGGAATTCCCGAGATACCGTTTGCACATACATCTTAATATGTTTATGTGGCTCAGGCTGGGAATGTTCTTCTTACAAAAAGCAAGAAGAAAACGCTTTGTTTTTCTCTCTATACTGGACTCTCAGGCACATTATATACATGCCAAGAAGAGATCACTTCCAAGAGATCGGAACTGCTGTTAATTGCGGCGCCGAATGGGCCTGGTGGCTCTGGTATACGTCGCTTACTCTTTGAAAACGTGTTTTGAAGCTCAAGTAAAAAATAAATAAACTATGAGGTTTTACGTGCCAAAGCGATGATATGATTATGAGGCATGCCGTAGTAGAAGACCCGAGATAAATTATGACCACCTGGTGCTCTCTTTAACGCGCGCCCACTGCAAGGTACACGGGCGGGTTTTTTTTTTTTTTTTTTTTTTTTTTGCATTTCACCCCCTTATAAATGCGGCCATCGCGGCCGGGATTTTAACCCACGACCTCGTGCTTAGCAGCGCAACACCATAGCCTCTACGTCACCACGGCGCGGGTCATAGCAGTGATTCTGGCTGTGACTATGAGGTAAGAGCACCGTCTTAGAGAAACACGTATAGTGCGCATTCTGAATTACTTTCGGCAATCGAAACTCCATCGCTTTAAATTTGGAAATTTTTTTTTATTGCGTGCGCTAGCTTGAAGTAAGGAGGCGTCACTTTTATCAGCTATTCTTCTGCTGCTTTTTCTTCTCACCCACACTTCCTGAATGAAGAGAAGAAAAAAAATGTGCAGTTGCGCTCGACTTCCTCGGACGGTGTTCAAACAGTCGCGGGGACGACATGTTCGCATGACGCACGAAGCTAGACAACTGCTGCTGCTCAGCAGGATCAGCGTCTTGGTTCTCGGCAGCTACTGCGCTTCTAACACTGCTGGGATGAAGAGAGGAATGATTGTGATTAGGAAGAGGCACTATTTTCTGCAAAATAAAGAGCGCCGCAACGGGCGTTGCGCGCACCTCGATGGGGCACGGGATGAGACCGAAGGAAATCAAATCAAAAGGAAATAATTAAATCGTGGATTTGGCACGCAATAAAAACCCCAGATTTCAATTAAATCACTGCTATGGAAATATTTCAAGGAATTCCAACTACTTATATTTTTTGCTCGTTCAACGTTATCTAACCTAACGGCCTATGCTATTCGTATGTTTTCCTTTTTAATTTTCCCGAAAGGTGACCACCGAGTCTGGGTCACAGTAAATCTAGTAATACAATCTCATTCGTTTTGTATTTTATTTCTCACGAATGTGCCATCCACGCATGCCCTCTATTGCGTTTTATACACGTTAGCCGAAAAATTTACAATAGCAAGGGAAACGCGCTCATATTTGGAAACATGTTTATTTTTTGTCAATTTGCTTATTTTTATTATTACATACACAGCTCATTTCTTAAAGTATAACATTGCGCGCAGTATACACGCGCCTATCTGCCGTTTCTCCTTTGCCTTGCACGCGCGTCTCCTGCTCTGCCCTTTCCGTGGCTGCGAATGGCTGCCCATGCACGGGTTACGCGCCGTATCTTGGAGCTAATCTGCAGCAAGTGCAACGGTTGGTGCTAGCCGAGATGGTTGGTGCCTTCATGTGCATTGTGTTCCCATGCATCTAGTGTTGGCGGTCGCGTAATCTCAAGTTTCCAAGACACGATGCCAATCATCGAGTGAGCTGATCATCAAGTGTCCGTGATCATCACGTTTTCCTGAGCGCGCGTGACACCCATAAAACTAGGAACCTTACTTCGTGTAGTTGTCTCCTTGCTATAGCCATCAATGCTCCGCCTTTCAGGCGAAACTGGGATATTTATTTTTTAACAGGGCGAACATCAGTACCTTTTTGGACACTAAGCGCGGTCAACCACGCCGTCCGAGATTTAAGGCGAGGCGAGGCGAGGCGCGACGCAACAGTCGTAAATCTTAGACACCGTGAGCCACGCCGATGCATTGCTCTCGGCGCGATCTGCACCGCACGCGTTGGCGCTCATAACCGCGCTTACTGACAAGATACTAGCTATCGGGAATGTCCTGGAAATTTGTGAAATTATTTTTATTGTTGAAACTTCAAAGCCTTGAATTAACGGAATTCGCGATATAAAGCGACGTTTTTCCGCTGCTAGTACTCCTTCGGTGTATCTAGGTTTGACTGTATAGGGAAAGCCGACTAGCACCCGTGCCACCTTCGTGCACCCGATAGGACAGCTGCTTCGCGACTCTTTTAACGTGCTGCTGACTACCCCTACACTACGCAAAAAAAAGTAACGACTTCGTTGTTCCGGCTGCTGGCACATCGAAAGGATTCTCACTAATTCACAGAAACAGCGCCAGAAAGGCCAATGACTGCTGTATGAAGGCGCAAGCGTAAGTGGCGTAAATTTCGTGCTTGTCTTGTAAAACCTTGCCTACCATGCCCTGCCAACTAGCCCACATCCCAACATTGGTTGTCTTACAAAACCATTTTGGTGACCCCTTCGACGTTCTTCCGAATACCGCCGTGAAAGTAACCCTATACCGTTCTTTTAAGGCCTCCGGTTTTTCTCTCTCTAGTTATAATTCTGACAAAACTGTATGATTTGTCATCGCGCATCACGTAATTTTGGTACACTCGGGTTAAACAAACTCCAATAGCTAATCGTAACTCTACGCTGAATAAGAATATATCACCCTAAGACAAATTTAACGCGTGGTAAATAGGATACGAGAACATTGAGGTCACACGAACCGTAACTCAGAGGAACTCCTGGAGGAGACATGAAGGCGAAATGGGAGACTAATGCAGTCTGCCTTCGCATTTTTCTATTTTCAAAAGTACATTCATGTTCCCGGCTTAATAAACTCTGCGAATACACGCAAGGAGAGCTCGCAAAACGCAAATGCATGATGACGGGATTGAAAGCTTAGCTAGGTATATAGAAAAGCTACCTACGGACACACGAAAGTCTGTCACTGCCAGGCCTAATCTGCTCACGACGGCTAAGGTGAAACACAGTTCCAGCTTACAGTTACTTTCTGTTAACCGAGATTTCAGCTCTCTTTTTTTCAATTTTTTCTTTATTTCAGTCTGCTTGAGCAAACAGTTGTGCTGAAATCCTCCTGGCTTTAGTAAACTTTGACGGCACGTGTAGCAGATGAGAGCTCCGTGGATTTTTTTTTTTTACACCTCAATAATTTGCACCTGCACTTTTCGCAATGCGAAATTAATCTCCACAAATCCGCAAGAAGCAAATCAATAGCGAAACTTCGAATTCGTCACTTTTCTTACATATTATTTATCTTTTGACGACCACAGCGGTAGAACGAAACCGAAGACGAGATAAGCTTCGAAGGAATTACCGACGCGCGGAACGTAAACGATGTCATTTTTATTATTATTATTTGTACTATGACATTTGCCTGCTTGCGAATTTCTATTCCTGCGGTGATGTATTTCACCTATCAGCACCGCTCAAATCGGAACTGCACTCTGTGTATGAAACATGTACATCATATAGACGATAATGACCAGAAATGTCACATATAAAACATCTCTTGCAGTTACATCAATTAAAAAAAATTAAAGGAAGAATATATGTCGACGCCCACGCAGGAAATAAGAGAGCCACCCACAGTTAAGCTCGAGAACTTAGTCATGAAATGTCGATAAGGCTGTGCGGGTAGGTGTTGTGTAGTGGAATTTAGTCGCCCATGAATATCAATATTTTGCTATGTACTGCATATCAAAGTGTAGAAGTGGCGGCACACGTACTTAAATGCCTTCATTGTAGTCCTAACAAGATCCGTGCCAAAAACTTATGTTTCAGTCTTTCGCAAACAATACGCTGCACTATTTGAGCAATTAACTGTTCAGCTCGCATTACGTTCGCATTCGGTACAGTATTAAACTTCCCGCGTTGGGATAAGCATTCTTATCAGTGTAGCCGAAAATTTGAATGCTTAATGCGCCGACTTTGGGCGTATGAGAGACCAGAAACTGTTCTATAAATATAGAACAGTTTCTGGTCTCATATTGGCAAACTACTTTGTATCGATGAGTTTTTTGTACAACAAAATGGAAATGAACGTTTCAAGTGTCACCTTCACGTGAGATCTTTCGTATTTTCACGACTTTCCATGTCTCAAACTATGTTCTTCAAGTCTGCGAGATTTTAACTGACCCTCTACAACCTCCACATTCCACTTCCCTTTCTCTTCACACTGTACCCTTCACGATGGGAGGTGGTACTAGTTTGGCTACATAAATATTTTCCATCATCCACACGCTTCAAGGATTGCTAGAAGGGATACATCTACTGCCCGCTATGGAAACACACACATCGTGTATTTTTTTGTAGCGAGAGCTACATTGGCCGTACTCTCGCCGTTTCAATGTGGCCAGTGGGCGCACCGCGAGCTAAGCCGTTGCTTAGCAACCGCCGCAGCTGGCAGCGCCGCTCGCCGCGCCATCTGGCATGACGTCAGAGGAGGAGCTGGTGAAACCGCGTTGCAACAACAGAGGAGGAGCCGGCGTTGCATCGTATATGTAGAAGAGGCGGCTCGGTGAGATTCGTCGGCAGATGTGAAAAGTGAGTCGGAGAGACTTAAAAAAGGCCAGGCTTCGTCGTCGGAACGAAAGCAAGGGGAGGCAGCGAGCCGAGTAGACGGAGAAAGAACGAGCCGCACGCCTCGAGAAGCGTCGTAAGTGTACGAAGCGGCCAGGCGAGCGGATTCAGATGAGGATAGCACCCGAAACATGTTCAAGTCACTGGACGACAACCCCTAATCCTCCCGCCTCACCGACCATCGGGTCGTCTTTGTGGCCATTGAGAAAAAGCAAGATGAAGGCATTCAAAACAAATGAGCTACACTTTTAAAATGTCTAGTCTTTAATGTAACCATAATTTAACGAGAGGTAACAACCAAACATAAACACTCAGACGTACGAAGCTAAACGATAAAGATGTAACCGTAGAGAGAACCAAGCTGAACAATAAGATTAACCGTACCTCTCGCTACGCACACCCATGCATAACTGAGTTAAGCCACAGCCATTTTTTCTTATCAAGCAGGTGCAATCAAATGAAATTTTGTGAATGTGTGTTCTCAGGCCTTACGTTCCTTCCGTGTACTACGTAAATTCTCCACCCCGCATGCCAGCACTTTGCTATCGCCATTCATACGCTGTTCTTTAAGCGCTTCCACAGCGAAACGTGTTTAGTTCGTCAACTTTTCTGTGCTTTTAGACTCTTAGTTCAGAGCTCATGGTGTCATTGCAGAACAAAGCAACGTCCAGCGCTTGAGTTTGTTCTTCTTTCCCACTAACATTCCGTTTGTCTTTACACACTTCGGTGCTTTGCATTGCATTCACGCCAAGAGTTTAGATCAACTCGCCGAAATCGCTATTTAAGTTCAAAGCTGCCCTTTTTTTTTTCAGAGACGTGCGAGAAGGCTAGGCCAGCTTCACAAGCGAGACACGGAGAGAGAACTGAATCTTCGCTGTGCCAGTAAGCAGACAGGAAGTCTGCAGCTGCTAGAGAAATTTGGGTCCGCATTAAGCCGCCAAGAATGCGACGTCGGCCGACGTAACGTCAGCAGAGGCCTCTACTCGCGCGAGTGCGTCCCTCGGAGCCTCGCCGCTATCGATTTCCTGTCCCTCAAGATGCTCTTCCCTTCTCCCGCTCACTATTGTGCCCCTGCTTTGTACGATGCTCACCTCAGGTCGCATTTAGTTGGCGGTTCACGAAGTAGCGAGTCTAAACGTAAAACGTGTTCTGCTCCACTCAAGGCAACTTTCTCCTGAAGTTTTTGGAACGAAGGTGAGAAAGGAATTCACAAAGTGGTTTCACTCACACCTGTCGGGAAACGCGAGGCTATGCGAATCGAGTGGTTCTGAATTACTTTGCTTTGAGTATAGAGGGAAGACAGACGTCTATTTATTTTGAAGATTTACTTTATTCGTTATACGTACCTACTCCCCTATTGCGCATGCGCATCATCTTCTTCAAGTGTTATTGCTGAAGGACGTCAGTTAGTTCTCCTTAAGGAGTGTGAATTTCTTTCTTAGAGCTTGCCGAAAGGCTTGTATTTAATTCTAAGCCATTGAGAACGACTTTTCTGCCACGATAAGCAGAGCAAGGTAGACGCCAAATTCACAGTGTCAGATAATAAAGAGAATTTATTCGTTAGAAAGAAAGACATTCGGAAATGTTTTCTCTTTTTTAGCACAAACTTGAATTGGTAATTGACGTACGTCCTGTTGTCACCTCCATAGCGCGCCACTTATTAACATTCCGCATAAGCGACCAACTATGGCAAATTTTTTTCTTCTTTCTTTTTTTTTCTTTTTATACAATACAGATTTTGCATAAAAAGTCTATAAACGCAGCGAACGTGCGGTATTCATAGACGAGTTCCTTGGCGAGGAGGACATACTTTGCCGCTAATGGCACGAGCTTGAGAAGAATAATTAACAAACAATTATTCATTCCCTTCTTTATTACTGCTTTAGCGGCAGTTGTTTCAATGGCAAATTTGAAGGCAGTCACATTTTATTACACCCTCATTTTTTTACTATTCTTGAAAGTCGAACCTAATTCGAGATATTTATCATCGAACATCAAAGCTAAAACCCGGCAATATCGAACCCGAGCGTCGCGGGAGCGCAGAAAAGGCGGCCCCGCTATCATATCAGATCGAAACGCCCCGTGACGACAAGCGCGAGGAAGTTGGAAACCGAATGTCTCGGCCAGTATGATGACGGGGAGCTATATGAGTGGTCCAGCAATGGCGGGCTCACTTCAAGGTTGCGATGGCGGTTTTCTCTCATTTTCTCGTTGCACCAGACCACCAGATTGCCCGACTGACACACGAGAGGAAGGCTCTACTACGGGAGTCCATTCCTAGCATCCTTCCTCCCATTCCCTCTCGCCTTCCCAGAGCAGCCAGGTTCACATCCGCAAAGCAAGAGCTAAGGCATCCGTTACACCGGATGTTCTGAGCAAGTGGAGAGGAACACAGGTGGGACGCCCCAACTGCCCTGCGATCAACGTCGATCTCAAACATATGATCTGGTCCTGTCCGGCCACAGCGAGCCCCAGGGACAAGCAAACCCGACCTCTAAGGGTGGCGTCGTACGAAGATTTGGTCGCGCCGCGAGAAGACGCCCCGAGAAGAATTAACGAATTGCTGTTCTTCGCTCAGGAGGCAGGCATCCTTCATTTCACCTGGGTCCGAATTCACAAAAAACTTCTTAGGCTAGAATTTTTCGTAAGAAAAAATTCTTTTCTTACTTCATCATTCTTCATCGTTACTTCATCGTACTTAATTTGCCAAGGCGGCCAGCCAGTGGCAAAGGAAACTTACGAAAGAAAAGCTTTGTGAATTTGGCCCCTGATCCCTTACCCCCATCTTAGGCCACGGGCTATGCTTTCTAAAAAATGTTTCAATCAATCGGCCAGTCATGGCAGCTACTGATACGGTACGCTTTCCCTATAGCAAGCATGCGCCGCTCTGTATCGGGTCTGGATTTGGCGCAGCATGCTATCATGCAAACTTCATCCCACACTTATTTGCGGGGAGTTGCCGTCCTACGCACCGCGGGACGCGCTAAGTCTCGATATTGCCTCGATTGAGCTTTGTAATTTGAAGGTGAGTATCTCGAATAAGGTGCGATTCTCAAGACGTTTAAAATATGGATCTGCATGAAAATGGCACTGCCTCCAAATTTGCCATTTAGACAGCTGCCCGCAAGGCCCTAATTAGAAAGTTAATTATTATTTTTTTGTTAAGTAGTCTTCTGAACTTCACGTTATTAGAGGCAATGTATATCCCCCATGCCTAGGAACTCGTCTACAAAAACGCCACATTCGCTGCACTCATTGCCTTTTTATAAAAAATCTGTATGCTCTAAAAAAAGGAGACCCTGTATATCACAAAACCATCCTATAGTGACCTCACTATATGTGTACGCAATCGCCAGCTGCCATTAGCAGCATTTTTTCATCAAAGAAAGCGCACGGCCGAGGGTTAAGAGGCTGAAGCCTACGAATCTAGCCTTTTTTAAAACCGTGCATACTGTACTTTTTTTTTCTGCCTTTCACACGCGCTACCCGCCCTTCCATTAGTCAGCCCATGCTGCCGCCACACTTTGTGGCCCTGACATTCTAGCTCCTTAGCTGGCATTCTTAGCTCCTTAGTTTAATTAACGTAGGCAAAGCGCCGAGGCCATCGCTACGCAAGAATGAAAAATAGAAGGGGAAAAACGCCGGTATAGCTGTTAATTGCAACCTTGTCGTGAAACCGCGAAAGATTAAATTAGTCTGTGTTATGGCTAAAACACACAGTCACACGCCCGCTGAGCAGCATTGCAGAGCGCGAGCTCTCCTGCAACGCAGTACATTGACGCGAGGCTTACAACGGCACTCCTTACCTTTTCTCAGTGTCATTATGAATTCTGCACCCGTCAGTCACTCCGTTGCGCGTTGCCCATGGCAACTCCAGAGTTTCTCAGAATTAGGGCGCGCATAACATTTCTAGGGATTGATGGCTGCCACGTGACAACATGAGGATGAGCCGGAACGTTCGCCTAAACTGGTGTTAACAGATCGGTCCCTCTAACCAACAAAAGGTCATGTGCCCGACACTGAAATGCTTGAGAAAACACAAATGAGTTTCGTTTTCCTTAACAAATCCTGACGCTGGGCTAGCCGGAGATTTTTCAACAAATATCTAGCGTTATCGTAGGGCTTATCTTTCCTACGTCCCGTATTTTCAGCTCCCATTAACAATTCTGCAGAATCGTGTTACATATTGTTGGCGCGCATGCTGCTTTCGGAATAATTTAGCGGTTTCGATTCCTTTATCACACATTGCTCGTTCGTTTGTTCGTTTGTGTTTTTCTATGGCATTTCCTAAGCTTGTATTATGATTCGATTATCTCGCTCTTGCAACTTCCTTAAATGTAAATTATTGCAGTTTTTTTTTAAAGTAATGCGTGCACCGAATAGCAGCCCTACCATTGACGACGCAGTTTTCTTAATACGACTATTCATGTATTTTGACGTTTTTCCTCGACTGTGCACAGTCAGCAAGAGATAGAAACAAAGGAACGGCAGGGAGATTCGAAAAAGTGCGGTTTGCGAAACGGGATTTAAGGAGACAGGAAGGGAGAAAGATTAGTGTCGAAACAGATAACGGCGAACAAGAGTGAAGCGGCACACGCCACTTCCACCGCCTATTTCGCAGGCCCGTAGACCACAGGAAGGGAACACAGCGCTCCGGCTGCCTTCAGCGCACATGTGCGTTATGCCCACTGTCCAAGTACATTTTGCTCTGGCAGTGGTCGGCTGTCCAGTGTGTCTAACGGGGTACACATCACCTGCCTCTCCGTACTATATGATGTTGGTAGACGCACAGAAGATGTTTGATTGTTCATTCCCAGCCGCAAGTGCCACCGATATATAGGGCAGTCGGCCTATTCACTTGGCAACGAATGTTACTTGGTAAGCGCGACACCAATCAACAGCCGGTACAACAGTGTTTTAAATTCGAAGCATTTCTTCGCGAACATTTGCCACTTTGACAGTATCTATCTATCTATCTATCTATCTATCTATCTATCTATCTATCTATCTATCTATCTATCTATCTATCTATCTATCTATCTATCTATCTATCTAGCCGCCTACGTCGTGGTGCTCTCATGACCGTTTCATTAACTTGGTATGTATCAAAATTGGCATACTATGACAAGAGTGTATGACGAACATAAATTATAGGTCATGACATGAAAGTCATAACATGCGTGTCATGTAGGTCATGAAACAGCCGCCTAAAGTAACAATGACTCAGCGTAAAAAGTTAACACTCAAAAACCACTGAAATGGGTTCAGACGTGGTACTAAGTGAAGGGAAAGGCTAAAGGTTGATGGACGAAGTCATATAGTCATGAGCATGACTAAGGCTTTCGCCTTAAGGTCTCTTAGGCGTAGCTAAAGGGACTCCGAGGGCTTATGACATGAATGTCGTGGCATGCCTGTCAGGACATGCCTGTCATGTAGGTCATGAAACAGCCTTCTACGTCTTGGTGCTCTCATGGTCGGTTCGTAACTTGGTTACCCGCACACTGGTTCTCATAACATCGATTCCCACAGGGCGTGGAATCTGCCGGCTTTTTTCACACCATGGATAGTTCAGGCAGTAGGTAGACCTCCAAGTCAGGAGCCAGTGAATTTAGGCGACTGTTCGGGAAACTCGCTGAGTTCCAAGAAGCCCATGTACAACTGCGTGGAATGGAGCGAAAGGTAGCTCCTGCGTCAGTTCTTGAGAATGAAGTTGAGACATACCTGCCGGTGTCGCGTGCAGAATAGGCGGATTAGCAAAAAAAAAAAAAAAAGACCCTCGGAACTTCTGACGAGGGCACCATCGTGAAACATGACTTCTCTTCAAGCCTTGTTATCCAACTGCACGTATGCGTCACGCATGACCGCGCATGGTCACGTATGCCTACGTGACCTCTCCAGTTGGTTTCTCTAACGACGCTTTCCCAACTTAGAATACCACAGCTTCGAATATTATGCAGTAAATAATGAGACATTGTGGCGCAACGACAACTCAACAACGCAGCGCAACACTAACCAGGACGTCGTTTCTTGAATTTTTATACATACGAGAACACACTGAGAGACTTCTTATTTTTTTAGGCAAGTTTGCGAAATCTGCAGCCTTCCACATCCAAGAGTACTTGTGTGAAATATGCGTGCAAACAGGAATATGTCATGCCCAGACAAAAAATTGCGACAGCGAAGCCGCTAAGCGAGTGCATCCGATGACGGCTTCTAGAAGTGCTCGTTCGGCCGTTAGAACGTGCTGTTTCCCGCCAAGGAATGCAGCCGCAAAGTGTCTTCTTTTAAAAAAATATGTATTTTACGCTAGCGTTAAAGCGCTTGTGCATAGCTATAGAACGCCTAGTCGGTCGGTACACAGACGTCAGCGCCGTGGCCAGACTTATTCCAAGAACTGTTATTTTCATATTGTTAGATGACAGTACGAGTGGTTTTTAAGACGTAAAGATTTTTGAATGCATATCCGCTTCTTAAGGTAAGAGCGACATCGTTCATTCCTTGCGAGATTGCGAAAGTCCTCAAAGCCACTAATTCAATTCTGTTCGGCGACAGTATACGCCCATATGACGTTTTAATATCGCCTCGCTTCTCCCGTACAACACACGAGTCCTTATCCTCTAGGCTCCGAGACATGGAAGAAGCAGCCGGCGTCTGAAATAATGGAAGTAACATTAAAATTTCAAGTAGTGTTCTCACTACCAAACCTCTTCCGCTGCCACTTGTGCAGACACACCAGGTACAGATCACATTGCACAATACCCTGGATGGTGTTATAGTCGTGTCGGTTATCTCGTTAATATTTAAGGCGATGTTGCCCTGCAGTGTTCTCGTTTGCATTTGATCCTTCCGGGTTATACTATACGAGTAATAGGCTTGAACCAATTAGCAGCGCCAGGAAACATGTATATGTTAAATAATGTAGATAATTGGAAGGAAGGCTATATCAGAGCCGGCTATTCCAAGGAACGGTTAGGAAATTGAGACTACCTTTTTTTCATAAACAACACGCACGCGAATACTACAAGCACACAAACATGCTAGCTCTATAGGAAATGCGGCACAGTGAAAAATAAATATAGTAGATACGCACAACTTCACTATATTCATACAAAAACTTGAGTGAACAGAGCAACAATTAAGCATAGACTTAGCACATCACTGCCGAAATTAAAGACGAAATGCAAACATCGAGCGTGCATCGCTTTGCCGCCCGCCAAGAAGTGCGGCACCTGGCTGCTCAAGGACCACTTCGGAATGCAATGGCTGCTGCCGACTGTATATGCCAGTGCACTGTCACAACTGTATAGTTACGAAGCTGTTCTGGCGAACACCAACCATCATTTTCTTTATCCTCCCCAACTGCACACTCCTTGTAGGCAGAGTAATCCTGGCAATGTGCTGCCTTACCACCAGAACATTGAGAGAAATTTGCCGTAATATGACTACAAATGGCACGTAGGTAATCTCAAAACAAGTTAGTTGTCGCTTACTCTTGTTGACAAGATCTAAATTGCAATACTGGAAAAAGAAAATCGAGAGACTGGCACTCGCGAGCATGTCGCACGGCAACGCTTTCTTTCTTTCATGCCGGAATATTTATCGTGGCCAAATTTGGCGAATAGGAAAACACCCAGACGCGATGCGCTTACACACCCTATCTGATCGTAAGTGCTAAATGAACCTGGGCAAATATTTTAGGCACTTTGAAATGTACAGCATGTCACCATTCTTTCCCAGACATCCAGCTCGTGCGACCCGTTGAGAAACAGTATAGAGGTTGAAACGTTCAGATCATCATCACTTCTCTTTAAATTACGTGAATACTGGTGCTTCGTTTTGTGTTGATTCTGCAGTTATTCCTCAACGAGACTCACGAGAAATTCTACGTACATGTAATACTTAAATCTATATCCCGATTGTGGCACATCAGTTCTGCATAATCCCGCAAGCGCAGGCAAGCTTATGAAAGGGTGAAATTGACTTCCATACGTCTTATAGCAACAAGCTAAAAGGAAAGACATACGGCTTTCTCAGAAAGAAGGCTTCGCAGTTGAGGAAAAATCCCAGACGAGGACGAATTTTTCTTCAATTGCAAAGCTTTGTATCCGAGAAACCCGTCTGGGTTTCCTTTGTAGCTTTGTGCTAAAGACCTGTGGAGGTCGATTTTTTCCCCCTTTCATATATACTGACCTTTGTGCGCACACATACCGAGCGCCTTGTAGTTACGCTGCTGAACCGAGCGTCCGCGTCAGCCGTGGAAAGCCCGCCAAACCAGCTGGATAGATAGATAGATAGATAGATAGATAGATAGATAGATAGATAGATAGATAGATAGATAGATAGATAGATAGATAGATAGATAGATAGATAGATAGATAGATAGATAGATAGATAGATAGATAGATAGATAGATAGATAGATAGATAGATAGATAGATAGATAGATAGATAGATAGATAGATAGATAGATAGATAGATAGATAGATAGATAGATAGATAGATAGATAGATAGATAGATAGATAGATAGATAGATAGATAGATAGATAGATAGATAGATAGATAGATAGATAGATAGATAGATACCTGTGCTACCTGCTTGGTAGCACATTTCGTGTCCTGCCGGTTGACGCCTGACTGAACTGAGTGATTTCTTGTGCACACTGAGGCGTCGTAAAGGTGTTAGCACTGATAAATTTATTTTCAGTGTCCATACAACATGTGGAGTAGGTCTACGGACTGCAGCTCAGTAGAGTGGGACGTTTTGTCCACTACTAGGCACCTATACCGGAAAGAGGCAGTGTGCGCTAGGCAAGCAATATGCATGTATATATATATATATATATATATATATATATATATATATATATATATATATTAGAGATCAAGCATTGTACAAGCTAGAGCATTAAACTTTCATGTCCTGCGGTCAACACAAGTGAAAAATGTTTTATATTTAGGAATCCTTTGCTATCAAGTTTGTGCAATTTTCAGTCAAATCTGTCTTTCCCAAATACATTGCATTTTACATCTTGTACTATCAGCGTCAAATGAAAGCCGAACAGTGGAGCGCGTGCCACAAGCACTGTTAACATTATAGTGCGCGCCGTCCTGTCATCACCACTGACAGGCGAGCACATCCGGTGTGGCAGCACTGCGCGATCCCCCTATAGTGCGTTATCTTCACTTCTGTTCCAGTTTTCGTATGGTGATAGCGGTGGCCGGCGTGAGCGTGCCAAGCGCTTTTCGTCGTATCGCTCGCAGTTCTTTGCTTTTACTCCAGCGCTGCATTGCAGTCAGCGTCGGGGCACGATAAAAAGAAAAGGTACATCTAATCGCTTTGTGGTTGATTTCAAGCTATCGTTTTTTCTTGTTCAGCACAACCTTGTTCAACCACAAGCCCATGCCGGATACTGTAGCAGCTGCGAGCGATATGCCGCGATGCGCAGGTTTGCCGATCGAATGCATGAATGTTGTAGAATTTTCGCTTCTGTTTTCTTTTTTTTTTTCTTCCTTTCAAAATCACTAGTAGGAACACATGCAAAAAAAATCGCACTTCAGTGGGGTGGCGCTGTACTACCAAACCGGATGTGTGGGCCTGTCTGCGCTGATGACTGGACGGCGCACACTATGCTGTTTCTAATGCTTGTGGCACGCGCTCCGCTGTTCGGCTTTCATTTGACGCTGATAGTACGTGTGTTCTTTCAACTTTTTTAAGTACCCATGTTCTTTAGCTTTTTATTCATATATAGCATGTTATCGGAACCATGATGTATTATCCAATAAAAAATCATGACTGAAGCCTTCATAAAACGCCCATTTTTTTCATCGTGCGGACAGAGCTATCCAGTTGCGAATCGATAACAGTGACAATCGGGTGAAAAACGGTCATAATCAGGCCGCGACAATATCGCGCGGTAACATCTTGCCTGCCACGGGCTGCCCTCAGGCATGCGCTATACTCACGGATAACTTTCTGTGGCAATGAAGGGAAAGCTACGGGCGCGTGGATGCTGCACAAGTTCTGCACTAGGAGGCACAAACTCGTATTTCGATTGCCCCGGGCCTAAAGGTCAGGAAAACACGTTGCTATTGATGGTCTTTTGCTTATAGTTACACAAAAGGAGTGTACCAGATTTTCGAGCACGTGATATGTTGTTTCTGATTCAAGTCCGAACACCACTGTTTGTTTTCTGTGGCAATAGCAACTATACGTCGGCGCCCCCATACTGTCCTGGTATTGACAGCGCAGGCGCGGCCCGCGCCTGGATGGTTAGAAGGTGTCCAGGGACATGCAGTGCGTTTGGGTGCAAAAGCCACGAAGCCAAGTTGACGCAACGTCATAATCAGGTAAATGATTATGACGTTGCCAGGGCAATGCTCGGGGCAATGCTCGTGCGGGAGCAATGCTCGTATGGAACAGGGGAATGAACATTGCCAGGGCAATGTTCCGCCTTCGGCTGATGTCATGAACGTTGGGCACACGCACTTCAGCCTTCCAGCTAAGCAAATGTGCGCATGCCACACTGTGGTGCTTCCACTGACCTGAACGGAAAAGACGTAAGCACGTAAGCGTCACGGTAAGCGTTACCCGAACAATCCCGTACGCTCCTGACCATGGCTGCTGGGTCCTGCTACTTTCTTGCCGATTAGCTCGCTCTTAAAAAAAATAATTGCATGCCTGATGGTGGGAGCAAACCTCGGCCCTTCAGGTCAGCAGCCCGATGCTGTACTTAATAATGCGAAAGCATTATGTGTCCCATGAGGTGGAAAAGTGTGACGTCATCAGCATCTTCTATGACGTCAGTAGTAATACAGAAGATAGTAAATGGTGTGAAAGCGTTAATTAGTAGTAATTATGGGTAATTGATGTGAATTTAAGTTAATTATGGTGAATTAGATTGACGTAAGGTGAAATAAAGTTATAACAAGTTAGAGTAAGGTGACTTAAGGTGGAGTAAAGTGAACGAAGGTGAATTAAGGTTGCTTAAGGTGGATTAAGGTATATTAACGTGAATTAAGGTTGGTACAAATTATCGGAAGGTGGATTAATGTGGATTAATGTGGATTACGGCGCATTAAGGTTGATTAAGGCTGGTACAAATTAGAGCAATGTAGATTAAGGTGGATTCGAGTGCATTAAAGTGGATGAAGGTGGATTAAGGTTGGTACAAATGAGAGCAATGTAGATTAAGGTGGACTCGAGTACATTAAAGTGGATGAAGGTGGATTAAGGTTGGTACAAATTAGAGCAAGGTGGATTATGGTAGAGTTGTGAAGGACAAGTGACAATGTATGACGTCACTTATCATGGGCGTAACCAACTAATTACTAAATAATTAATGTGCATGACAGCATCAATTGGTACAGTCGTCTTCACAAGGTAGCGGCAAAAACATTAAGCCATATGCATCCAGCGGCAAGTCTTTTTTTAATATAGTTCTCTGCGATGAGCAACACGAGAACCAGGTGAGAGCAAGAGCCAACGTTTCGACAAGTGGACTTGGCTCTTGCTCTCACCTTGTTCTCGTGTTGCTCATCGCCTTGAATTTCCATCTCCGGCATTCCCCGTGTTTTCCCTGGATTAATAGTGCTCTGTAATACGTCCCGAAAGAACTCGCCCTCCCTGCAGTCTAGGAAGACGTGTTCAATAAGTAATTAATTATTATTATGTATAGATAGACAGATATTTATTCGGAACATCATGGGGAACAGTGGTCCGAATAGCACATATCAGCCGAAATTTGTAGGCCGCAATATATCCTGGGTCGGCCCAGGGTAAGAGGCTAGAAACATAACAGTTACGGAAAAGTGGAGTTACCTCGCTAAGAAAGACTTTGTGTTTGAAAAACTGGAGCGCATATCTCACGTACATTTGTGAAACCGACAAGTAATTACGTTGCGTTAACACAAGGGTACCAACAGGCGCATGCTGTTTGGGATTAAGACAAAACAAGACGACTTTGATAAGAAATGGTTTTCCCCCATCGGGCCTCTAACGTCAGACATATCGAATGACCCTTCAAATGCCAAGCGTGGCGCGAAGAAGCATGAACGTCACGAGGGCGCTGCTGCTCGCTTGTCGCCGTTTCCTATTGATTGTATTACCAACTTGTCAGTCTGCCCGTGTGACGTCACAACTCTGGGTTCAAAAGCCATAGGTTATTTGGGTAGTGTTGGACAGAGCACGAGAGCAGCTTATGTGCTTACGACAGCCGAGAGTTCATCCCACGCACAGAATTGTGCAGATATGGTAAACACCGCAAAAAGCATGCTCTTGTTTGTGCAAGCAGTCTTCGTTGAAGTGTCCGTGGAATAACAATGAGTGCCCATGCAGGGCACTGCATGGGCACTCACTACCAGTACCTTACTCAGGTACGGGTAGTGTCAGGGTCCTGAACGGTCCGCATCTTTTTTTTTTTTCCTTCTCAAATATTTCTTCTTTTTTTCTTTTATTGTTTGTCTGTTTATTTATTTTGCTCCTGCCATCGCTTCATCTCCTTTTCTTCCCAAACACATCACACAGTACACCAGCGTTCATCGTCAACAGAAACGCACTCAAGCGAAATGTAGTCACAAAAGGACACAAAAGGAAACAGCAAAAAAAAATAGCTTAAGGAAAAAGCAAATTACATCACGTTGTGAAGTAGAGAAGCATACATAACGCCTACTACAGCAAGAAGGGGAGCTTCGAAGTACAAAATGTAGCAAATAATTAGTAACAACACATGCAGTAGAACGAACAATAAAGGGTGATTTTCAATTGGGCAAACTTAGAGCGCAAAACCCGGTAGCAAATATATTATCGTTTTTTTTTCTTTAAACTCAAGTCGGAATTTAGCATAGCCGTCGATATTGGGCGGTTTCATACCGACAGGTTCTGAAAAGACGAGAGTGACAAGAAGGTTATTGATGCTAACACTCGCAAGCCTCGTTCCGCCAACCTCTGTTAGTTTGTTTTGTGCTCCGTCAGCGTTCTGTGGCAGATATTACTCGACTTTCTGCGCACTCCTTTTCCTTAGGCGCGTGCATCTGGCTTGCAGCTTGTGGCTCCTGGGAAACGTCAGTTGGTATCTGGCATTGCCTGTGGCAAGGCGCCAGATGGCACAGGCCTCATCGATTCGGCAAGCGTCCTTCGTGTTTCCGCATGCTTGCCTTGCAGCCGAAGAGGTCCACCTGTCGCCTCCCCCAACCCCCACAGTACCCCTTCTCTATAATCCAACTCCGATATCCAAACTTGGCACAGGAACTACCCCCCCCCCCCCCCCCCACACACACACACACATGGGCTCATTTCTTCCCGTTCATCTTCAGCCTCGGTCACAGCAATCTTAACCAACTGGTCAGTGAATGATGTTAGGCGCAAACCACTGAAAATATTGGCAGCATGAATTTCAAGCTGCATCATAATTTCATCATTGCTGCACTGATTTCTTGATACTCCTACTCGATACTTGATACTTACTCTTACTTGATACTTGATACTGGTACGTTGATACTCCTATTTATTAACATAGATTATCATTTTAATGGTCAGTTGAATCATCTGGTTTCCAATGAAAAAATCACATCATCTCACCCTACGGGCAACCATGGTGGGATGCGAAAGCATCGTGGGGGGTGCGCATAGAGTTTCCGTTTCGTTTCACTTGGCAACACAACCCAATGAAAGTTAGAGTGAGAGAATGTATTGAGAAGAGAGGAGATGTTGTATGGGGTTGTTGCGTCTTTATTTAGAGATCGTACGTGATTCCTGGCGTCGGTGCTCACGGTATCTTGAAGACGATGGCTTTGTGGTCGGTTAAGTGTAGCGTCAATGGGTCTTGCTGCAGAGGGTCGAGTTTGAAATTTGCGAAGACGAGGTCTATGCACGTTCCCCTGATGGTGGTGGGTTGCTTGTGATCTTGGGAAATGCATCGCAAAGAGTATAGGTCCTTCATGTGCTGCACCAGCCAATCGGTTGTAGAAGGGCGTAGAAGTTTCCTGCCAACGTTGACGTTTACGTTCGGCTTCCCTGGCCCGAAGTTCGGGGTCCGCTTGCCGACGCTGACGTTTACATTCGGCTTCCCGAGCCTTCCTCAGCTCCGCGGCGGTGGCGCTGCCGCTGTAACTAGCGCCGACGTTGACGTTGTTCATGGCGTTTCGCACATCGTTGCACAGAGAGAGAATGACGGAAGCACCGCGAACGCGCGCTTTATACTGCGCCGCGACACTTGCACCGCCTACCGGCGTACCCTTAGAGAGAGAGGGAGCGAGAGAGAGTTATATGCAATGATTTGCTGCGCCGCACCTGTGGCGGAGAGGGGGAGAGGGGAGGAGGAGAGCGCACACCTGCGTAGGAGAGGAGAATGTGGCAGAGTTGCGCATGCGCAGTATGGGTGCGGACGCCGCAGAACGGACACTGCCCGGAGCATAAGATGCTCTCGCATCTAAAAGACTGCGTCTGATGCGTGTTTTACAATTTACCCACCATGTAAAAGATAACATTAGTGTGCTAATGAAACATTTAGGATCCACTACCGAGATTCTTTTTGTGCTGATTAAATATTTAGCATCCGTTATCGATATGCAGTTTTTATTGGGGTGTATACGGATGGTCATTACACATCGCGCTTTGACAAGCGCAAATGGAAACGTGTCTGCCACTTCGCGCACCTAAAGATATCAAGTAGACGGTAAGGGTATTGCTAAACATAATTTCGAAATGCGTAGACGCCACACCACAGGCATTGTCAGTCGCTTACGTTTTTTTGTTTTTTTCTCATCTTTCATTTCATAGTAAGTTTAATAGGGTAACATAGCAGAGCTGAAGAAACTATGTAGAAGAAGCCGTTCAATGCAGCAAGTAGCCTCGTCTCTTCTACTTGTCTGAAACTTCGTGGGCTCGAATCTTTCAGCTCTGCATTCAGGGACACCTGCAGCATCATTCAGCTCTACCAGCGCTTCCCTAAAATCTCATAGCAAAGCGCTCATACAGTGTATACAGTGTAGAACCTAAATTATTGCCCAGTCAGACCGAGCACCGCCCTGGCGCTTTTCCATTAACTATTTATGAAACTACCGGTCTATGGAACTGAACGTCTGCGCCGGCTTCTTGTTATCGTCTGTATAAGCCAGTTCAGTATATGCTCTGTTACAATGGACAATTCTGTTATGTAAGTTAATGGTCTGTATTCATGGGTTGGAGTGCAGAGCGGAAGCATTGTCGTTGAATATTTATAAAGTAAGCGACTTGAGAGCACTGCGAGCTAAATAAACGATGAAACGGCCCACCGATTCACCTGGCTATGTAGCTGCGTGACGTTGTTCGTTTCTGAACAAGTACGCAAAACCGAGATGCTGATCCTAATGACATTATTTGGAAACCTTAAAGTTTTGTGACTTCAGTCTAAGCACAAATGCAACGTCATATAAGCTGAAGTGTCGGGCTGTAAAAGCGCCAGACATTTCACTAGGACGTTCTTTGCGCGAAATCGGACAAGCTTGTGTAGTGGAAAGAAGGCCCGGGGATTATTTTGAAACTAAACTGAGGGCTTGGTTTTGCAATTAGGCCTGCATATTCCCAGTCATTTAAATCTGTTTTTTTTTTTCATTCGTGCTTCCATACACTGAAGGACTATGACGTCAGGTTATGCCTCTGTGTAAATTTAAGAACGGACTGCCACGATGTGAACTTGAAAACCATGTAATATGGTGAAATATCGACCAAATTTAGGCATCATCGCAAAATAAATATTAGCAGAGGGGAAAGGGGGGGGGGGGGGACTGAAGAAGGCGCTGTTCTCGTTGACACCAGTTATAAATCTTCGACAGTCATATCATAGGAAGTCAACATGATGTCCTTATGTATTGCACTGCAGCGGATTGCTCTGAAGCTTAAGTAGAAAGCACAACATAGCTCTGCTTAGATGTCTTCGGTAACCAATAACTTCTGCCATCATTAAATGGCTTGATTTCTATTTTGTTATGCGTATTTTAGGCATTTAGATAAACGGCATACAAATAGAACAGAGCAGCATCAAACGATGCAGGCCTGTGTCCTCTAGGTACGCACCTTTTCACCTTTGTTTATTCGTAGTGCATCTCGTTCATTTGTTCCGAGAACTAGCCCCTTATCACCGGAGGAGTCATGACTGTCAAGTCGATCCAAAAGTAGAAAAACTGAACAACTTAGGCTGCAAATCTTTGCTGTAACTATAAGTCATCGCTGCTGCGAAGATGGTTTGAAACAGTGTATCGTCTATCTTGTCACAATATTACTACAGACGAAGCAGAGCACAACATTCACCACGCACACACACCCACAAAACTGAAACAAACGCAGACGCCCACAAATCGCATCCGCAACAAATGTAAGCAATTCCCTAGCCGTGGCAGTTAAGCTCTTTGGTGGGAGCTTCAGAACTGCAATCCCTTTTGTGAAGTAAAAAACATACAAATAACTACATTGAGCATTACTCGCACGCTTACTGTTCACTTCATCAACATGACCAGAGTATCAGCGAGCTAAGCTTCATTTAATCCCATTGTGTTCGCATGCGTAGTTCGACAGCTTTTAACGAGCCCACACTTGGTATTCTCTGCCCGTTCCACTTTCACGCACTCAATAATAGACAACCAAGCGTATTGGAGATGTTAAACTATCCATGGATAATGCCTCGGCTAAGCTTCGCAGTGAATGTACGCTTTGCGCAACAATTTTGAGATTCTGCCTACTCAACAACTTCCACAGGACATCAAAGGTCACAGCATTTCTGGTTTTCTGTCCCCTCCCCCCCCCCCCCCCGAAAAATATCGCAATCATTTTGTTTCCAGATGCCAGCAAGCTACGCTTTGTATCGATTGATGCATTGAGCCCAGTGTTCACCTAGTTCTTCCTGCCACTGAAACGTCCAGATCAGATTACCTATTCAAGCCCCGAAGCGGATGGTAACCGTATTCTTCTACAGATACCTGCCAAACTCGCATCCAGCGGGCGCATCGGCAGTCCTGCAACTTGTAACACATCAATTAACCTTCAAATTGTGGGCAAAAATATATTCATCGAGAAAGCAGTGGCATTGACTAATAAGGTTTCAAAAAAATGTATTTCAATCATTATTTTTGCATTGTGACGCAGCTGTTCAGCGAGGAAGAAGTTTTTTTTTTTTGCGCTGCTTATTACCTCCTTCCCCCGATTATCTGACTTATGCGTTACATAAGCCCCAAAATGTATTTTAGTACCCACCAGTGTAGCCTTTTTTTCTGTGGGCACTGTATGCATTTGATGAACTCTACAGTGTGTCTTTTTTTTTACTTTTAATGGCTTTAGTTCGACACAGTATTCTTTATTCGCACCCAGCATGCGGCAGACATCAGCCAGTTTAAGGGGATTGCCTGAAGAGGCTTGTCATAAAAGAGCGCGTAATCCAAGCGCGCGCCGCGTATCACGCAAGCCAGCGAAAGAACACGCCGGCGCCGCGGCAACTTCAACAGAGGGGGAGAGCGCATACGCCTCAAGCTACAACGCTAACAACGGCGCCGAAACGTCTGGAAGAGACTCGACGAAGCGACGTTAACCGGAGAGGGAGAGAGAGAGAGAGAGCACACGCGCGCGCCGAGACACCTTCTCACCCGGCGAGTCGACAGACATTACTACCGCGTGAGCATACACCAACAGGATGAGTCATCACCCCCCCTCGAGAATATTCCGACAGCAGCGGTCGAAGGTACTAGAAAAGAGTAGAAGCTTCCCAAGCTTTGGCCATGCTACGAGATCACGACATCGATAGGAATGTTCGAGAACGCCTGTGGAAGCTATATAACCGCCGTGCGAGAATCAGATGGAGGAATCCAGGAATTCAGGAATTCAGGAGTTCAGTCCGCACCGGTGAAGTGATGTAACGCGAAGACCGAGCGTCTGCGGAAGAAGGGGATTCCCCGGCAAGCTAGTCCACGAGTTCATCGAGCGTCTGCATTTCCGAAAGAAGTTCTTTCTTCGAGATTTGCCCCCAAGTTACGCCGAGATCGTCTGACTTCCAAGACCAACACTGGTGAATACGATTGGACACTTAGTGTTCCTTTTTATTTTGTGTTTTACGTGTTGGACTCTCAGTGCTTGTCGTTATTTTCTTGTGTTTGTTAATACCCATCTGATTTGTATTGTGTTGTGTCTAGCCTAAGTGTGCAAGTGTGTGTGTAACTGCCTTGTGTGAAGAATATATTTTGTTGTGTTTTGACAACTCTGGGCTCTGACTCGGTCTTTGGACAGCAACCGGCGTTCGCTGGCGCACCAGAGGGCCCACTCTTAATTGTCCTTGCTTTCGTGGGATTATTTTCGGAAGTTGATAAGTCGGCTTTGGAATTTAGTCCGGCGTCTGCGCCTCGTTCACCGGGGTCTGTGACAAGGCTGAAGTTACCTGCATTAGCGGGCTTGGCATTACCATTGCCACCAACTCTCCGCCGTTATTTGTACAGATGTTTGACCTTCTTTTTCTTGGGGGGGGGGGGGGGGGGGGGGGGGGGGGGGGCCTTTGCACGTGAAGTCATTTGGGGCCTACACCTGTTCATGGGTGAACCGGCGACTGAACAGTGCAATCAGTATTTCTGCACTTATCTTTTTAGGAAAATTTGGGGATGGGTATACCTCGAAAGTAGCGCTAGCGTTAGTATTTCTACTAAGCAGACATGACTTCGCAGCTGATCCACTTTAATTTCGCCATTGCAACATGTGTCTAAATGTTATGTGCCAAAGAGTATCTATATAAATACACTTTTGGCCAAACAGGTATCACCACCGAAACTGTGGAATTATTTTGCACACCTCTGCGTTTCCAGTGCACTCTGCGTCATAGATTCAGAAAACATGTAAAAAGAACATTCCTTCATTCAGTTTGATTCCTCGGAGTCCATTGAAAGAGCCTCAACTGTAAGCACATAGAACAGTGCTGTAAGAACCATAAAAGAAAACACCATAAGCCATTTACGTCACAAACTGACCTTTGTCGCTTTCTCTGACCGCCTCGCTTTGCGTAAGATCTTCTAGCGAGTGGCTGCCCACGTATCCCTAAAAAGTGAGATATCATCGGTAACCGGCGAATGAGCAGCAAATACTGGCGCCACGTGCCATCGCTAAGGCGGAAATTGCAGGATCTTCGCGCATCTTTACGCCATATTCTCCTTTATTTCTCCTTTTTGTCGTTTTTTTACGAGCCTTACCAGCCGACCTCTTCGTACTTTTGCCTCATCTTATCATCTCGATGGCAGCGCTGTACCCCCGAGAGAAAACAAAGAACGCACAGCTGGCCCGCGAGAAAACAGCCCGATATAAGAAAACGCGCCACTTCACTGCCTGCTTGAGACGCCCGTTTGCCTTACGTGCGCGGGACAAACATCGACGATACTCGTACTGCTCCTGTTTGTTCGCTTGTTTCCGATGGCTGTGCGCGTGCGCGAGTGTGAATGAAAGAGTCGTCGTATTGTGCGAGAAGCGCAAGGAGAGGGCGGGGAGCAATTTCCTGGCCAAGCCATTCAGCTTTTCTTCCTTCTGTTCTTTGCCCCGGCTTCCTGTCTCTTCTACGTAGCTCTCTTTCTTTAGTCTGTTCCACCTTGCCTGCATCGTTTTGGGACTCTGTACGGCGCAGGCCATTTCCGCAGTCGGTTACCTCTTCTCTCGGCACCGTACCTGTTTCTCAAGAGACGCGCTGTCTCGTCGTGGCCACTGTGTGGGCTTGTCCCTGGAGGCACAATTTTTATTATTTTATCTGCATAAGGGGAGGGGGCAGGAAGACCAGGATTTACTAAATTCGAACACCTCGAGTTCGTTCTTTTCTCAGTAGCTAAAAAATGAATGGCAACGAGAGGAAGCGTAGCACTTTTTTGCTATCCGTAGTTTAATCCCCTGAGGGAAATTCAAAATGTAACAGCTTGACATTAGGCGACAGCATAAACCAAAGAGCAGACAAGGACAAGCGCTTGTCTACATTTCCGCCCTTGTCCTTGTCCCAAGTCGCGCTGTCATATTTTATATCATACATAAGCAAGTAGCCCAGTTTTTGACTTACCGGAAGAAGGACTTCGAGCTCACCTCGATACGTGAGGTTTAATAAATACCAGTTCCTGGTCGGAAGCGTTAGTCACCTCATAATTAAATAATTCGTCCTGACATATGACTCTGTCATCGGGTTTATATTCCAGACGAAACGTTTTGTCTTGTCTTTTCAGTTCTATTTTCGTGTAGTAGGTGACGATACAACAAAAATTGAACCCTCCCCAGGCAGGCGTCGAGCATTCATCATGGTCGACTGGTCACCATCCATGAACCGTCCTCTGCACCACTCGATTAGTACCTGCCGACGCCGAAACACCCTTTGTTCACCACCGCGGCGCCTGTATATGTGCTGTCTGAGGAGAAATTGCGAAATACCGTGTCGAAAGTTCGAATGGCCGAAGAGAAGAAAAAATTCGCACCAAGTTGGAACGGGGCGTGCAGTAGCGCCTGTAAATGGCGGCGAGGAGGAATTTAAAATTTGTGGTGATCGATGCGGCTGCTAAAGACGCTTCTGTCCGCGCCAAGGCACTCAGTTCGAGGAAAATTGTGCAATCACGCGAACGTTACGCCAGTGCTGAAGTTCGAGCACCTTCGCAATTTCGAGTGTTTTCGCGTCTTTGCGGGGCAGAAGGGGGAATGGGGTAACGGTTCTGGCTCATCTTGCTTTTGAAGTTTACATTTTTTTTGTTTTGTTTTTTAGCTTTCACGACTCAGAAAAATGAGCAAACTCAGTCTAGACCTTGGTGGTGCTATCTACTGTCGCTTTCTTTACTATTCTGGCCGCTCGGAGCATTGCCCAGCTTCAACCAAGTCTATCATACAGGTCTTCTTGATTCTGCAATTCATTTGTCTATTGTCCTGGCGCTTTCACTAGGTGTTGCAACCGCCAACTGAACTGCTGCTACACTTTTTTTTTTCTTTTTACCCAGCGTGGTGGATCAGTGACCATATGGTTCTGTTGGTGATCACGAGCATCCTGGGCCACGGTGGCGGCGTACCAAGAAAAGCTGAGCGCGATAAAAAATTCCGGCAGGACCCACCTCAGCTAACCGGGCTCCTATCCCCGGGACACACACACACTCTGGTGGATGTGCCAAAGATGTTCACAGGCGTAGTTTCACGTGACCAGTTGTACCCGATGGCGTTTCTGTTCGGGCGCATACTCAGTGGCACATGGCCAGTTGCACTCACCGGCTACAATTCGTAAATTGCCATATGTGCCGTAAAGTAATTGAGAAGGTAATAAACGGATTGTTGGTAATTAGTTGAATATGTGTTTCGATTTCTCGTGCTGGTAATGTTCGCCTCATCGAATAAACCATCTCAAGGGCAAGAATTATCCTATCCGCCACAGGCGATATTTAAAAATTCCATAAAACTTAAAAATGACCACCCCGTAGGTATAATACTCATCATTCATGCCTATACTTTCGTTCAATTTCCCTCTTCTATAGTGTTATGTGGCAGGCTATAGCGCACCAGCTCAGGCCGTCCCCTCTGCCTTTCCAGTGAATAAAATTGCTATATAACTCTGCAAAGCAATCACTCATATTTCCCGAAAATTTATATATATATATGATAAGAAACTGTTTGGTTTAAAGCTTGAAACTATAATAAACCATTCGTTACGAGCAGAGGACATGTTGACGACAATAAGCGTGGAGATTAGCACCCAATTCATGTAAGGGATGTCATGTTCAAAAAGCCGGCACATCCCACGCCCTGTGGGAATCGATGTTGTGCGAAGCAGTGTGCGGGGAGCCTACCAAGTTAACGAAACGACCATGAGAGCTCAAAGACGTAGGCGGCTGTTTCATGACCTACATGACACGCGTGTCATGACATTCATGTCATGACCTATCATTTATGTTCGTCATATACTCGTGTCATGCTATGCCAATTTTGGTACATGATAGATAGATAGATAGATAGATAGATAGATAGATAGATAGATAGATAGATAGATAGATAGATAGATAGATAGATAGATAGATAGATAGATAGATAGATAGATAGATAGATAGATAGATAGATAGATAGATAGATAGATAGATAGATAGATAGATAGATAGATAGATAGATAGATAGATAGATAGATAGATAGATAGATAGATAGATAGATAGATAGATAGATAGATAGATAGATAGATAGATAGATAGATAGATAGATAGATAGATAGATAGATAGATAGATAGATAGATAGATAGATAGATACTGTCAAAGTGCCAAATGTTCACCACGAAAATGCTTCGCAATTAAAACATATATACAAAAGAAAGGCTGCAGTTGAGAATTATGGGTCAACCAAACCAACCACGGCATAAAAACGCGATGGACTACTTTTGCAGTTGTCTTTCACCAGAAGTCCACACGAATTTCTTGTGTCTGTAATTCTATAACATTGGGGACAGCAAGTTTACCTACTACATGAGCGCAAAGCCCCCTCCCCTCCCCTGCTCCCACCCTCCCCCTTTTGCAGTCCGAACTTCTAATCACATTGGAGAGCAGCACGACGTCAAACTTTTCTCCTTTAACGAATTTTAAGATAATCTACTAATAAATATTACAAGAACTTCGCTTCGACGGAAGAAAAACACAGGTACAAGAGGACCTATCGTGTATACAGCGTACAGGGGCATACCTGTGCCTTTCTTCCCTACTCGCTCTTTGTTGTCGCGGTTGTAATTATTAATAATAGAGAGCCGAACGTCGCGCCTCATTTTCGGCCTGGTTGAAGCTTGCATCCCATTATCTCGAACACTACCTGCCAGCTCGAATAAGCGTTCCGAGCAGGAAACTGCTACAGTAATCATGCGCCAACAGCAACAAAGAACCACGGGAGACGAGCAGGACCGTGGTCCAAACTGTGAAACTCTCGCTTCCTCGCCAGCGGTCCTCGCATCGCGCGGAGATGGCAATATGAGAGGTGCCCTTCGCGGCCTCAAGCCAGGAACCTATCGACCACCGCTCGGAAGCCCAGCTCCCCCGATGCGAGCCCTCTTCCCCTATGCTCCCCGCGGAGCATCGGCGATGCAGAACGACGTGCACAAGCGCGAACACAACGCGACCGGCGTGCGCATCTCGCTGCGTTTGCGATCAAACCAGTTTTGCCATCCCAACGGCTGGCTGCCTGGTGTGGTACTGCCGCTTCAAATAATTTTTCGTGTTTTTGCCTTCTTTCTCAGCGGCACATGTTGCCGGGAGCACTAGGGAAAGCGCAGCCCGGCAGCCTCTTCTCACGGAATACGCGGTAGGTGCGGAAGCTTTCGCAGTTTGCCCAAGCCTTCTCCGTGCCACCAGAGCGTAGCATAATGAAGCCGCGAGTGAGCCGTGCGAGGCTGGTGGAACGCGCGTGTAGCGTAAGGTGCATACATTGAAAGGACACGAGGTTTCTTAAAACTTTGTGTGGTGCATTTTTTTTTTTTTTCTGCGGCGATGCAGCGTGACGCTTCCCGGCGTATGCATGTTTACTTGAGAAAGAGAAATGCATGATCACCATGAATGCAACAGACAGCGACTGCCATTTTGTTATATTTCCGTTTTCTTTAACCTCCGGCAACGTGAAAATAAACAGTGATTATGTAAACGTCGCATCTGTATGGGCGAAAGAATCTATATACCTCGACAACGCAACATAAGACGTGTCGCATTTTCGGTCCGCAAGGTCGCGCAATCACTATAGGCTTACGCTAGAAGTCATGTTGAAGAGAGCTGTGCAACAACGTGTATTTTTTGTTTGTATTATTATTTTCATTCCTTTTTTTACACAAATTCATAAAGAGAATTTGGCACCGAGACGTAGTACCGGCTCCTGTTTGCATGAAAAACGTGGGATTACATCGCAAGTCAGACACCACCAAGGTAAACAAAATTGAATTATAAAATGACATTACGATAAATCCTCAAAGCTCGAAATGTCACAACAAAGAAGCACACGTTAGCATGTGACGAACACTATAGATTCACTCTACATACAAGAAATATCCCAATAAGAGATGAAAATTTGTCAAATATGTTCTTCCTTTCTTTCTGTTTTCTTTTATTTCTTTATATTCGTCTTTCTTCCTTTCAAAATTCTTCATGTTTCAAATCGAAAACGCATATACAACGTCATATATACAATATATGCATATACAATGTGATTTTCACCGGGCATAAATGCACATGCACTTTTTATCATCGTATTTATCTACAATATGAGTTACCTCCAAAAACTCTTTAAGAACAGCAAGCGCACGTTTCTAAAGAGCCACGGTAACATTTGTGCGCGTATTTTCCAACATTTTCGGTTCTTACAACGGCTCTAAAGCATAAGCACTCCAAACGTTCTCGATCATGCGATGACTTTAGGGTGCAGTTAAGCAAGTATGAATGAAATGGTACGGCGGTACCTCAAAAGAAGAGACGATTCAGCCAACACATTTAGTCAGGGAGATACTTTTGTTGTCAGTTTAAAGGGAGAAGGAAAAGTGACGGCTGTTTTCTGGTTGATGTTGCAATGGCAAAGAGTATAAACAAGTGGACAACAATTTGCAGTTCACCGATGAAAATGTTAATTCGGAAAACAACGGACATTCTTTCTAATAATTTCAGCGAATGGAAGCCTTGGTGCAGCGGCGCCTCCAAAAACTGGGTCATAACGCACAGAAAGCTTTAAGTCATGCACGTTAGTTGCCAAGCGCAAACCTTCCATGCGTTTGATATTCCGGCAATTTTTCGGAAGAAGTGGGCTCTGACAAGGCATCTATATAAATATTCATTGTGATAAATGATGGCAACTGCGCGCCGCACGCGACAGTGAAATGGGAAAGTTAGTCAGAAAACGCAAAAGTTAACAAAACCGCTGATTTATTGCTTTCCTTTCACACACCATACGAATCATTTTAACGCCCTGAGCGGACCAGCTTCGAATGCTTGGGGTTAGGTTCAACGCACTCCCATTGCTGGAACCGTGCCAAGCCGCTCATGTTTATTTAGGTGCCTCCTGCAATTCGCTTTTAACTAAAGACGTCTGCTTTAGGCTCGATCAATCAAGCGATAAAGGGCAAATTTTTATAGCAAACATTACAGCGTTGTCGCGGATAAAGAGACAACAGTTTTCCTCTTTCAATAGCTTGCCTTGCCTTTCTGCCTTATGTGCCCATGACTTTCGCGACCTTTTGCTTCCGGTGTTTGGTGCGGGGTTTTAGCTTACGGGGTCCTGGGCCGCTTATTCTGGCCCCTCGGCTTCAGAAGCGGCCTGATCGCATCGAGCACACATATTCCAGATATGAAGCTTTATGTCACTGACGGAAACCTTTATATGTGCCATCTATTTTCATCTTGGTGAGGCAGATAAAATAAGACTTCATCGAGTCACAATGTTTTGGGCATTTCGTGGTCACTGAAGCATCCTTACAGCGACAGTTAAGCGCACTTCGTACCCGATTTCGCGCCGTCTCTATGAGGTATTGTTGTTGTCCGTTTGATGAGATGATGAGATCCTGGAAAATAGGCCACCGAAGACCCGGTTATCCCAATCACAACCCCCCCCCCCCCCAAAAAAAAAAGAAAAGAATTTCCAATGACCAAGGCACGTAGATGCAAAAAGCAAAAGAAAAAAAGGTGCAAATTACGCCTAAAAAACAGCAGTGAAACTTTTAAAAAATCCCGTAGGCATGGTCTGCTATTCAATAAGCATGGTAAGAACACACTGCATCGGCAACACGCGAACATCCAGTCACAGCATGTGATACCAGAGCAGTCATATATTGTAAGCAGCACGTATCATGGTTGCGTTTATTGTTATCGTGTGTATATAGGGAGGTTTATTTGTCTGGCATCGTAATCCTCGGAAGAAATCACCAGAATAGAACATTCGTTGTCCTAACCAAATATTTTATCCCTGTTCAACGACGTGTGACAGCATGACAGTTTATGTAGGGCCATCATCATTGTCATGGTCGACGCGGTATGGCATTGACGGTGGTCATGGTCGCCTCTGTTGTCGTGCCGTGGTCACTGTGTTTGTTCTCGTTAGGACAAGTACTGTTGCTTTAAGCGGCGTATCACGCTTTTCTATCAAGGACCGCCTTCGGTTTTAACTCACGTCAGCAAGTACTGACTAGATAGTGCAGCGCTTTTTGAACCAGAAACCACTGTAGAAGTACTTTATGCTGTACATGAATATCTGCTGAGACTTTCTAATGTAAGCTGGCACTGAAAGTACCCCCCACAGGAAGTGACTTTATTAAAACCCATGCTTGAAAACGGTTCACGTGGAAACAAATTTTACAGTGGAGCTATTATACTCTTTCTTCTTAATTCGTCAGCAGAGAGGTTGTTTTACCGATACTCTTCGTTCTGTGATACGTAATTAAAAAACTAAAGACATTTAAATCAGTTAAAAAACATGCGACATTTATAGGCTGATGAGTTCGCAGAAGAGAGAAATGAGGAAATGAAAGACAACAATGTTTAACAATAAAGTGAAGGATATCTAATTTCTAACTAACTACAACTGCAATAATATTTATAACTTCAATTACTGCTGCAGAAGTAATTCCCTGATCAACTACCTGATATAATACCAGCTTTATATCGAATGTTCTTACAGAACGCAGTAAATTCTGCGGAAACCAGCAACGTGGAGGAATGTTCATGAAAGGGGACATTGTCATCGAGCCGACTTGCACGAAGCTACAAAGAAAGCAAATGGGGGTTTCTCACAAAGAAAGTTTCGCAGTTTAATTTTTAAAAATGTCCTGCTAAAGGGGATTGAAATTGCGACCAACCTAACTATGGGAGGCTAGCAGATCGCAGAGCGGGGGCGAATTAACAGACAACCCGAATAGCAGAAACACAGTATATGGCAAATCATTTCTACGTAAGACCACAAAGGTTGACGAAGGTTCATGAAAGGCTTTTTGCAGAACGCATGCAGTGCACTCACAATAATTGTTCCTTCATGCGGCCTGGCTTTCCGATTGGACTGAATCTGAAAAAAAAAGAACAAATACACGAACAACGTCTTCCATTAGAAACCCCCGCCATGTGGTGTAATTGAAACGCATTGTACCCTGTAGGTAGGCTTAGTCTGCTAACACAGGCTTACGCTTACCTTTCCTTCGCTATATGCGACACAGTCCGGTCCCGCTCGCACGCCCTTTTGCGCATGAGCCCCGAGGAGACGTTACTTCTGGGAATGAAACGCACGCGCGCAAACAGTGGGCGGCGAAGACACAGAACCAGCGTATTTCAACCAAATAACGGATAAATAAGTGTCAAAGTATACGAGTCCCTAGCTCAGAGATTGAAAGCCCTCGAGCTAGAATTCCTGGCCAGAATACAAGGCGACGGCGTGAGGACTGGCGACGTCGCGAGAAATCTCGTTCCACCACGCACAAAAAGTAAACCACGCGAGCCCCAGCTCTCTTTTCCCCAGTCTCTTGGCGCATATGCCTCCCGGCGAAGTCGGACTTCAATCAGCGTGCTGCTCAGCGTTGTATATAGAACTTTGGCTGGCCGTCCCCACCGTACTACGCATACTTGTCGCTGTCTGCGACCGGCCGGCGCGAAGCTATAAAATAGAAAAAAAAACGAAAAAAAAAGAAGAGACTCGCAAGGCTAAGAACAGCATTCTTCATTCCCGGTCTGTTGCTCCGTTTGTCAGCACCGCAGACTCAAAGCGAGAAACCGCATTGGGGACACTTATGTGTGCCGAATGCTTAGCTTTTTTTTCTTTTTTACTATTATTATTCGAAAGCATCAAATGGCCCATTGTGCGAAAAAGCCGGCGTCTCTCGTCTAGACAAGCGAAAACGGCATCTAAATTCCCATTGGTTGCGACGCCACATCACGAGCGCGCCTCGACGGAGTAAAGTGAACAGGGAGAGATGAAAGAGCACACTAGTTGTTGCGGGAGGGGAGAGGGCATCGCCGCGACGCCACGTCACCCTCGCTCTCGCTCTCGGACGTCTGTGTTATATTGACCCTTTTCGCGGCGATCCCGTGGGCGCTGCCATGTTTGATCACGTGGTGACGCGTCCACTGCTTGCCTCAACTGCCTCCGCTGCCTCCTTGTTTACAATGGAAGTGTATGACGCCGGCGCGGCTTAGAAAGCCTCTGTTTTGGGAGATATCGTAGACGGTAGCTGGGTTGACGACATGAAGCTTTGGTCACTGCTTCAGAGAACATGTAAAAGCGCTTTCGAAGCTCATTAAGCTTTGTCCAAACGGCGCGAGCAGCGTATAAGGTGCTTGTTCTAAAAGCGGGGATAAATATGTATTTCAATCTGTCCAAACGTTCCACTCCTGAATTGAATAAGGATTAGTGTGTTTTGATCTTTGTCCTTTATTTGGCAAATATTTTGAAGCAGCGGCTTGTCAGTTTCTGACTCAGTGAAGTTCCTCGGTGCAGCCACTATCTGATTATTTTCTGCCTAATCGCTCGCGGGTGTGCTCATTTCCGATAGACTTGTTCTTGCTGCACACCAGCCTTGGAACTTAGCTGTTTTGTACATTGTAATACCTTGTAGCAAATACATATTACCGCTAGTAATTCGCTTACTCTTGTGAACCGTCACGAAACATTCAGCTTCGACCATTCGTGCGCCATCGGTGTAGTCCGTCATTTATTGTGCGTATATAGTGCGCATATATTCCAGTGAGCGCCCATTCACTTATTTTTGATACGTCGGCGATAGAGTATTCGTAAGTTTTCCTGCCACTTGGGATACATCCGTATAAATAACGTGCGCGAAGCTTCTATGACTGGAAGCGCCGCTACTCCCTTTGTCATTGTTTAACGAGTGGTACTCACCCTTGCTGACGTTCTGTTGATGAAGCCCTTTCTTTGAAGGTTAGCAATACAAAGCTGGCGGATGAGCAAATTTCTGTATCCTCGAGGAAAGCAGTACGTACATCACGAAGTGCTGGTAACACGCTCCGACAGTTGCAGCAGCGGTCCGCGAGCTTGGCCACGCAGATTCATTCTATTCCTTAACATGCCAGTCTTTGCAGCCAACTACTGCACACATCTTCAATCCACATGATTCAATCTAGCATGATTAGAGCACAGTGCGTTAGCGAAAACTCAGTTGCATTTCCGACAGCCGATCGCACAGCTAGAAGCAAGGTAAAGCGGTAGTGGTTTCGTATTCGTGCGTGGTCGCTGAGGAGAGGTATGGGGCGCCGCCGTGAGCGCCATCTCGTTTCTCTAAAATAAACTGCTCCGAGAAAAGGGTCAATATCCGCGCGTTCCTTATCCGCGCAAGCTCTCGCCCGCGTTCTAACTGCGCCTCGGTAAAGGCAAATCAAAACGCGCCAAGCCAACGCCCACTAGATAGCAGGCCTGTGCCCTCTGCTTTTTGGCGTCATGATACTTGGACCGTAATTTGCATTGCCGAGCCCGGTGTGACGAAAGCGGTGACGTCAAAATCACCGCGGCTTACTCCAGTGCGTCTCCATTAGATTTGATGGCTGTCGGGCAAAGGTAGCATGACGTCACGCATCGAAGTTCTCCGGCGTTGCGCTAACTAGGAGGCGCTGCAGCCAAGCATCTCAACGCGCTTGCTTGCCCGCGAGGAGTTCACAACTCCAAGGATCGCTCAGCGGCGTTCAATTGGACACTAATTCTGACGCATTCTCAACTCATAAAGAAGTGCTTAGGTTTCCTTGATATTTTTTGCAACTTTTGGGGAAGCCGAGCAGAGAGCGAGAACAAGTTTTTTTTTTTTTTTTGCAAGCCTTAAAGCAAGTTCTTAAGACAAGCTCTTCTAACAACTGCGTACTTCGCGCCGGTGTGGGCTGTCATGCGCACCGTGTCTTGAAAGCGATCTCCAGACGGCTCTGACCTTTGTATGCGCTGTGCTTTCGCCGCTCAGTTTCCGTTGAAGCGATAGACCGCGCGAACCATCACTCGCTGCGGCGGTCGCGCCTGTTCACGCCAGCGTTTTGACAGTGGTTGTCTGCGGTCATCGAGTGTGATCTATTCATGTTTGCTTGTGCGCGCTGACACCACGCTTGTTAATTCCGTTAGTAAGCGAGTGTGTCCAAGTTTATGCAGCCGATAAAACTACTATCCCTCCTCCGTATAGCTCTCTACTAATTTGCTATCGCAATTGATGCTTCGCCTTTCGGCCAAACTGCGACATTTTTTGCGTCGTTTCTCAGAACGCCGCGTGGAAGAGATCGCTTGGGCAGTGGGCTTGTTAGCTATATTTCTTATAAGAACTTTTGTATGCACTAATAAGGTGCCTATATGTACGTCGAAGCTTGTAGCTAACTCTAGCGCAGTATTAGCTCCATTATCTCACCTTGACATTCTCTAGTTTGAACACGATTTGATGGGCTAGTTGGTTCGACGTGCTAAGGCAGCATCGCAGGACGGACGACGGGCACAAGGGCGTGAAACTGGCGACTTTACTTCAAACAACAGCAAATTTATTTCCAGTATTGCGGGCCCGTTACATTCATGCGTCCTTTATTCTTCCTGCGCTGCTGCCTTAGCATCTCTAGTTTGAAGGCTATATACTGAGCATGCGGAAGGACTTGATTTCTCTTCGTCTCGCTGTACTTGCTTTCCTCTGTTACCGGGTTTGAGGTTTCACTGTGTTGCTTGTTACGGTCTATTTTTTGTTGTTGTTCTTTTTACGCGAACAGATTTTCTTGCCTCGTATACTCCTACCGCCGATACAAAGACACCGATGCAAAGGGCATGTTTTCTCGCACAAACGAGTTGTTCGGCGCATTCATCGTCGAACACGATCTATTTTTAGCTCTTTGAGACGCACGTGCGGTCGCGCGGGAGCTTTGCGCTATCTGAAGGTGCAGGTGCTGTGATAGAGCGCTCGGGAAGGACAGCCCTCTTCTCCTCCCGCCTTCTCCCCCTGTGGCGGCTGCGGTGGAGTGCTCCAGCGGCGGAAAAGGAGGATGACACTTGCCTTCCCCGCCTGTCACGCGCGGCTTCAGGCCACACACATATGAAGAATTGGCCTACATCTGTATAGCCACCTATAGTATATACCGCTACAGATTTGCTAGTTAACGGCTCTGTTCTCAATGAAATTACGCAATGAAACAATAAGCGGTACCTAAAAATCCACACTTTAACAAATGTAAGCGCACCATTCCTTTAATAAAACGAATACCTTTCTGTAAGCCTTAGGTTATTCGCTTATATTCACATTCATCGTCGATGGTTTGTGAATATTTTTTTTTTACACTCCTGGCCAACTATTGCGTTAAGTGCGCCTGCTTCGTTCATTCTGTATATAGTATACTTGTTATGAAAATTTTCCTTTTTCGCAGCCTCGAAGAAGCTGCCTCGTATTTACAAAAGCACACTCCACCTTCATCGGAGTGGCTGACAGTGCGCTGGAGATGTATTCTGCGACGATCACTTTAGGTCATAGTATCGCCTCGGCGACAGTATCGCCCTAAGGCGCGCGCTGGTTGGCTGGTTTAGCAAAATTGGTTGAGCTGAATGGCTGGTTGAGCACTACGTCACGCGAAGGCGATAGTATCACTGAAGCGATCGTCGCAGAATACGTCCCCTGTTTGCGGTTGCGCCAAAACTATCGGCCACCTTTTGTGTGACTGCCCTCAATTTGACGAACGATGAAAACCGCTCTGCTACTCCTTAGCACAACTGGGTGACTAGCTTTTGTGTACAGACAAGAACCTAGAGCACGGACATCGCCATTCATTGGTACACAAGGCACTGAATGTGCTAGCTTCTCAGATTAAAGGGCTGTGTATAGCCGCCTTTGACCAAATGACATCTTTTTTTGGGAGCACGCGTTTCCAGAGAACTTTCTATTTCTATCTTTTCGTTATATTCCCTCCTCCGTCCTTCTTTTTGTAACGTATCAAACAGGGTGCGTTTTTTTTTCGGCTAGTCTTCTTTCCCTTCCTCTCTGTGTATTTTTTTTCTCTGCCTCTCTTCATGTGTGTTGTATTTCGTGAGGAAATGATGCACAAGAAGGATACCAGAAGATTCTACGAGATTTTCTCGTAGACAGAGGAGGAGGAATGAACGTTTATTGCTAGAAACAGCGAGAAAGTGTTCTTTCTTCGCCCTAGGTGGGCGGCTCTCTCAGTCCAGAAAGCCGTTGGCTAATGCCGCAGCCCGGGCCCGGTCCACCAGACTTCGCTGATCCTCCAGGCTCTGTGCCGTTAACATTGCCTCCCACGTTTCTTCGGTGGCTTGTATCGTTTCTGAGGCATCGTCTTGACTGTTTTTCTCGCGGTGTGGGCACACCAACACCATGTGTTGTAGGGTGTCTGGTACATCACAATATCGGCATAGGTATGAGAATTTAGTGGGATGCATCCGGTGCATGATAATTCCATGGACATATGTATTTGTTTGTAGTCTGCGGAGGGCGGTGGCTTCTTCCTTGCTTAATTCGTAGACAGAGAATTGAAAAATTTATTGTGAGTGGTAGTTAATGCATTTTAAATATGGTGAGTTGATAGAAAAGTTCCGTGTGAAGCCAGAAAACCCCTTTCCCTATACACGGCGAGAATGCGCAGCTTAAGCCCATTGTGTGCGCTGTCGATAGCTAACATCCGGAGCACAGTGACAAAGGACCCTTTGGCTGCGATAATAATTGGCGCGCCAGCGCAAGACATTCTACGAACCCATCCGCTTTCGCCGTTCCTCATACGCCATACGTAGAAAGGAGGCGTTAAACCTAGGTCAGAAATACCTAAGCCTATGCTAAAAGGGGGATAGCAAACAGTATGTGACGCCCTGGTAAACACCCGACCAGTGAGGATGGAAGGTGACTAAAGAGGAGCCAAAGCGAGAGGATGTGTCACTCCTGCATTAATTGCGCATGCACGCGCAGCCATCGCCCTTTCGCTGCCTACGATGGCACTAACGCGTTAGTTATACCACGACAGGCATCACGCAATTCAGCGGCACCTTCCTGAACGGGGACTATCGAAGATGGGCGTAGCATTATATGGCGGCCAGCGTGGTGCAGAATGTATATGTTTGGCAAAGTAAATATGCGCATCTCTCTGCGCGTACTACGTACTCATGCATATATAAATATCTAACGCATACTATATCAGCATAACCCCCAAGCACATCATTACCACTCATAACACATTCCGCACCGCCACGCCCACCGCCATATAATGCTACGCTTATCTTGGACAGTCCCCGTTCAGGGAGGTTCCGCTTAATTTTTAAAGCAAATGTTTCTTTGCAAGCCCTCCTGCACTTTCCTCACCAATGCTGCTGACTGGGAGCTGCTGCTGCTGTCTTTCCGAATAGCTCGCCCGCAGGACAGCCCTACCATGTGTATATAGACACCCTTATAGGTGTCTATAGGCTACTGGCCTTGAGGACAAATATATGTCCTCAAGAACACAATTCCTTTAATAAAGCAAACATTTACAGCCTTTCTATGCCTACTTTTCGAATCATTAGGCCACAATGGCACGTGTATTTCTATCGTGCCAACGCACACTACCTCTTTGAGATGATCGCCGCATGTTGATGATGGTGATTTCCATACTATGGCACATACCAACAAAGGTGGACTGGCGAAGAAGCGGGTGGTACATTTAAAATAAATAAGTGAAGAAATACGTGCTAATACAAGAGTTATCACATTGCGTAGCATGGGTGCGCGAGCGCAGGTTTCCTTAATTGCAAAGGCGGAGGAAGGAAATAGGCAAATTTATAGCATTTCATTAACTGCTTCACGAAAGTTTCGCTTAACGTAGATTCTAATATCTGCCTAATATTTTAATATTCTTTTAAAAATATCGGTGGCAAAGTTTTTTAATTTTCTTTAGGATAACATTTCACGCACATGCTTGTGTTGTTCGCATAGTCTAATAACCTTTTTTTTTGCATTTTCTTCGTAAGCAACAGACTTCCTTTGTTACTGTCCTGCCATTTTGTTATGGACATTTGACAATGTTTTCATAGTCTTCTTTGTTTTGTTTTCCTACCTATGATTTTGGGATATTCGGTCTTAACTTGGCCGAACATCACATTTCTCACGTTTAATAAAAAGAAGAAGGTGACCAGTTCAGCGACATATTTCCTTATGACGTATATTCACTGTGCTAGCGAATAGCCAAAGTGAACCTGGTATACATAAGGAGGCACAAAAACTATCGAAAAACTTGGAGGACGCTTAAGCTTCGCCTGTAAGAGTAGAACGCGATAGCATTCAAAGATCCCTGACTGCTTCTCATGCTTCCCCGCAACTGCACCTTATGTAACCGTAATGTTTGCCTGGAAACGCTGGCGGCGAACGCTATTCACAAAGGCGAGCTTTCTGGTTCTTTTCTTTCTTCCCCCTCCCCCCCTCCCACACTGACGGGCGCCACCGCTGCTCGGAGACGAGCGCCATCTGGATGGCGTTGCAAGAAACCGAGCGGAGTGCGCCTCTCTTTGATTGGTACAAGCGCGGCCTCTGTCGTGGCCCGATCCTGGAGGTAGTGCCCAGCCGCGCAAAAAAAAAAACACTAAGACAGACCTCAAATGCCAGCTGGAAAAGAGGTTTTTATTTGAGATTCCAAGTAACAGATTTAAGTTTTTTTTTTCGTATATTCAAATTACAATCCCACGCTACCATGTCGGTAAGCTGTGTGTAAGTCGTGCTTTACGAATTTTCTGACACATTTTATTTTGAGAAATTCAATTAGTTCAGTAACGCCTATGCGACACGAGGAGGGCCTGCATGGAGGATGCGTGGTTCGGCATTTTTCTCATAAGGACAACGCCGCCGCCGACACCAGATTTTCTGCGACACGAGGCCCTGAATGCTGTCGCGTTAAAATATTGCTGAGGTCTATTCATACTGCGCAGCAAGTTAAGCAGACGCTGTCTGCCAACCGTACGAGAACCACGCTGCAGGCGGAACGGGCTCTCAACAGGTGCCAGCTACTTTTTGGTCAAAATTTTGTCACTGTCACACCAACAATAAATAAATAAACAGAATATTTCGCGCAATAACTTATTGAACTTTTTCTTGTCTCACATGAAGCGTCATTCCTCCATCAATGCTACGTACGTAGATGCCATATTTCTCTTTCCTTTTCTAACCAAAACCGCCCAACTTTAGAACAATCATAAAGGCAGCGTCATCACAGCTTGTCACTCGAAGATATCGTGAGGTGCCCACTGAGACGTATTTAGCGCCGCAAGTGATAGAGTGGAAAAAAAATGAACAGAATACATTGTGTGACGTATTATATAATAAAGAGAGAAGAACTCGGATCGCACGCATCGACAGAATCCTGTGCACTCTGCTATAACACAACATGCTACTTGGACTGAATTTTTAATTCAGAATCCCGGCGTAACGAAAGCGGTGACGTCAAATTCCCCGCGGCTTACTCGGGAGCATCCCCGTTAGATTCTATGGCAGTCGGGCAAGGTATAGCATGAGGTCACGGATCGAAGGGCACCGTTCTTGTTCTATCTAGGAGGCCTTGGTCGCACCCAATGCTGTCACGCCGTTTTATTGCCGAAGAAGTCACACTACGGGCATCATTGTTCTTGTGACCAAGGCTGTTGTGCAATGTGGCCGGGTGTTTAGCAAAACAGATCTTGACGGCTGGGAAACAAGTTGTCCAGTATTAATAGGCCCTTAAATATGGGATGGGCAGCTTCCAGTGAAAAAGGAGTCGCCAGCGCTTCCTTTGTTCATAAAGTTCGTCCGAGCTACCATTTTACAGCAGCACCAAAAGCGTTTACGAGGTTGCTCTCGCGTGTTAGCTAAATCAACTTGAGGTTTGCCGAGCGATGGAAAACAAATCAGGCAAAAAGCTGCATCAAGCGCAACTCCCTGTAGTGGAGCAAACGTGCATTGCATAAGTTATGGCTGCGTTCTCGCGCGCTCACTAGGAAGCATTTACGAGCTTCTTGTGTTCATGCGTGTCTTTTCGTCAATTCATGTACTGTAAACCTTCCACTATAGAAAATCCAAGAGCAAGCCGCCCGATCGACGACTGCGGCAGCAGTGACGAACACGTCGCTGACATCACAGAACAGAATAAACTCTTTCAGAGGTAAACATCGCCCCGTAGCGACAAAAGAGCAGCAAACAAATATAACACCGGGAAGTATTTGACACAAGAGAGCTGCAACCAAACATTATAAGAAGAAAACCCGGCCATGCATCGGTTCCTTTCTTTTCTGTCCGTCTGCGCTCCATAACTCACGATTACTTCCGCTTGAACACTGTTCCGCATTCGCTCCCACAAGGGAGCCCCAGGAGCGCATTCTTTGCAGCACGGTTTTAGCGACGGACTCGACGAATCGTAAATCAATAAGGCGGTGCGTAAGGCATTTCCCAAAATAACCCTCACTCGCGCGTCCCCGACGAGTGCACAGAGAACGCACTCCTTCGATGGAGATGACTCGAACGTTGCGCGATGCACCGGTGATGTGCGTCACTCCAACGATCTCGCGATACGGCGGGGAACGCGAAGATGCGAGAGGTGATGGCGCAACCCCTTGTGAATGTCGATGCGGAGTTGAGACCGAATGTGGTTTAGGTTACCCGATATCAGCCACATTTGTCTGAAAGCCTCCTCTGCTTCCTGGTTTGGTGGTGGTTCGGCAATGTTCGTCAATGTCATATATACGGGCGCTCTTGTCTGGGCGACGCGAGGCTAGAGCGGAATAGCTGAATTTGTCTCACGGAAGTAGTTCCTGCGCGAATAGGAACGCACCGGCAATGGTAATCGACGCGGAGAACCATAGCAACCGCCACTTTCGCTTTTTCGCCACGCAGAGCTGGGGCCAGATTCGCAAAGCTTTTCTTTCGTAAGTTCGCTTTGCCATTGGCTGGCCGCCTTGCCTAATGATACGTCTGGCATCCGGAAGGCTTTGCGAATTCGGGCCCTGGTTGATGAATTTCAACTTCCCCTTCTGACATACGAAGCTTCCGATAGCAGTAAGGATGGCACATTTGCGAGTACAAGAATATGATCTACCACTCGAGCTTATTGCAAGTAAATGGTGCAAATAGGGGCCTGACTGAGGAAAAGACGCAACACACGTGCCAAGACTCACGTGACACATGCGACGCACAAGGCCGAGTCAGTCCCGTGCAATCGAGCTTACCTTTAATACAGGCTGACACGAAGAAGTTGGCATAGAAGTCATTAAGAAATTAGCCCGCATTCCGACAAAGTTGTCTCATTGCCAGCACCGTGTCGGTATTCTTTCTCCCAAAATCAATGAATCTTCACTGAGATTTCAGTATTGGCTAGAAGCTGTGCACAGCCGTTGAAAACTTCCAATTTCAGCATCCTGTGTTTGGCAGCGCAAGAAGAAAAAAAAACTTTCGTAATATTGACAAACAAAAAAAATTTCTGTCCCCGCAGCTGTCATCATTTGTCTCAATAGCACTGAAGCGCCGTGCGAAACAAGTCGCAGTGTTTTGGCAGGTGTTGGAGCAACTTCACAAAGACACACGTGCCAAAAGCCCCGCACCTGCAAACGTCTATGAAAAGAATGAACAGACATCGGTGAGAGCGGAAGCTCCTTTCCGGGATATCGATTCTTTCCTTTAGAAATTCCAGGTGCCGAGAACGCGATAAGAACCTGAAAGAACTAACACAGCTCGCTGACAAAGGCCAGGAGAATTTTCCTCTTGCACTGATAGGAAGGTTTTACCGGTAACATTCGCGCCTTCCTGTCAAACTTTGTGCCTGCCAACGCATATTCTATGCCTTCAATAAAATTACATGGCGTTTATCACTCAAACTCTATCTACGTGGGTTGACTTTGTTTATTACTATTGTATTTGGTTATTCTTTTGGCTTAGAAAACAACGTCATATGTGGGGAAACTTTCATAGACAATGGAAGCAATGTATCAAAACTCTCTTTTCTGGTAAAGATGATGTTCTTTCTCTTGTTTTTCTCGTAAAGTGAGGAGAAAGGGGGGGGGGGGGGGGGGGACTTTTTTTAACATTTTAGAAACTGTGTGGTAGATTGGGAGATACCTCTATTTCGGGACTGGGTTGCTTGAACAGCAAACATTGTTTATGAACAAAACACTATGCGCGAAAGTTAATAGAGAAAAGCACACAAGTTAACAGTTTTATCAAATACTTTCCATTATCCTTTGGAAATTAGAGATAACAGCAGGTGAGCTCACGAGGCATGTTCCGTCTAGAACGATTCATTTGGTAAAACCAGTACCAGTTTCAGAATGTCAGTATCAATATTTAGTGACAAAATACAGAAGTATATGTTGGCTTTGATAGGACAGCTGTCTGGCGCAGTTAGAGTTAGTGTTTTGAGTAAATACAGCACAGATTGTCAGTTTCTGAGCGGTAAAAAACGTAAAGCCGCTTGTTTTCTGGGCGATTACTAGTTTACATCATTCCTGACGAAAATTCCTGTATATGCAAAGTGCATCTTGCGAACAAAAACACGGGGTGAAGCAAGCGGTGACCTAAACTAGAGATAGTGCATTTAACTGTCAATTTTTGGCAGAAGGGTGCACATTTGGGCTGGCTGATTTATGTCTTGAGCAGAAACAGCGCTAACGATAAGGGCGTACTGGAAATAACAAGAACGGGTAATTGTCTGTCCCTGAATTCCTTGCACCCTGTTCTTTTGCACTGTTTCTACTGAAGTCAATCTTTTGCCTACTGCGAGCAACCATGGTGAATATCGGCTAAACACTCCCAACTACCGTCCGATGATTACGCTCCAACAACTCCGCTCTTTTGACCGTGTCCGCACGCCTTGCCTGCGACTCAAAAGGCAGACACGGCGAAACGAGCTGCCCTTCGTATAGGTAAATGAGCTTGCGCAGCTAATTTACCGCCTTATTTAACCGGCGGATAAATTAACCACAACGCCGATCGCATCAACGCGACTTGTCCGCTCCCGACCACGGAGGTCGAAGCAAAACAACAAGAGCAACAAGGTCTTCGCACGCCTACAGGCCGCAGAGCACACGCTTTTGTGCCCTTGGTTTATGCAGCTCTGAGCTCTTCTCTCGAACCTGGGTCAGGCGTGAGTGCCTCGCTTAACACCGGTCGCGCTCCCTACGCGATGAGGTCGTCTGTGCGCAGCCGCACACAAGTTGCGTGCGGTCTTGGGCTTGTACGCAGCCGCTTCAGTGACACCAGTCTTCTCAGTCGATCTTCCTTTATATACGCATGAATACTCGAATTCTCGCTTTCCCCAAGTGAGAAGTTATGCCAACGCTATAACGGTGCACCCTTATGTCGCAAGCTGCATTGTAGAACGAAGCCGAAGGCGTTTCCCTCAGCTGGTGCTCTACTGCACGGAATTTCGGAAATATGATGACGAGGGTAAGAAAGCAGGGCATCGGAGAGGGGCTCAAGCGTGGGTGAGCCGCCATGACAGGGCAACGTTGATCCCCGGCTTGTTCTCGCGTCCACGCATCTACCCATCCCTTGGCGAGTCGTTTTTCTTTCCTTCTGTTTTTTTTTTTTTTTTTTTCCTTTTTTGTTACACGTTGTGCCTCTGCTTCCTATCGAGCGGCCGTTGCAGCGAAGAGGCACGATCGCACGCTCCGCTTGCCATCATTAGCGGATTTAGGTAAATTAGCCCGGACGTGGCTTGTTTCTTTTTTCTTTATTTCTTTTTCTCCTAGCAAAAGCCTGACCTCCTTGGTGTTTCTCTTCCCGTTACCTCATCTAGGACGCACAGCTAAGCCCTAAATGCTATTCCTTCATGATGCGGACGACCTAGGATCACTGGCATGCATGAGGAAACAAAAAGAAGAAAAGGAATAAATGTCTCTGACAGTACTCGCACATACGGTGCTCAAAGGAGGAATACAGGCACCTGCCTAAATTTAACCAAGACTGGGAAATTTGAAAAGGAGCCTAGCTTTAGCATGTAGATAGAGTGAAAAAAAAACAGCATTTTCCTGAAATCGTAGCTGCACTAACAGAGACACTGATGCCAAGATCTGGGGCTAGAGTACGAATCCATACGGCAAAATCAAGAGTCACCTTCATGGGAGCAGTAGTACTGAGCCAAGTTAACGTATATTTTTTGTAACTGGGAATCGGAGGAAAAGAATAATTAGGGCAGCATTCTACCTATAAAGTTAAAATTGCCGCACTACTAATGTGTTATGCGGTAAAAAATACGCAATGTATTGCAGTGAAGCAGATCAAAAATGGAAGGAGGCCACTGCATTGGTGTGTCGATTAAAGCGTCTTGTTTGGGGGCCACGGCCGAGCCCCTTTAGAGGACACGAACAGAGAGCCATAATGATGGAGCGCATGGCACGAACCCTGCCGATTCATCACTCAGGCGAGCCCGAAAATGTCATTGCCCTCCAAAAATTCGAAAAAAGTGAGTGTCAGAGGCGGCGCTAAAAATAACGCCTTGACTTGTATATTACCAAAGCAGTTGGACAGCAAACCATGAAAGCACGTAGCAATTATTGTAAAATAATTCAACACCTCAGAAAATATGAACCACGAGAACCCCCATCGGTTTGATAACAAAATATTACTTTCGAACAGCTAGGGCCATATTTGTCGCCCGAAAACACGGGGACTTATTCCCCACCGCAACGTCAGAAAGAGCTTTGAATAGTTGCCAGTACAGTTATTAGACGTCTCGGTGCTCATAGTGCGACCGAAGACGGCGCGTGTGTGCGTGACAATTACGGAACGCGTATGCCCCGTTACGGGGGTCATAAATACGGGTTGCGCAAGGTGGATGAAACAAGGGCTCAAATCACCACTGCCACGTCTGAAATAGCTCTGAATGCCTGCCAGTACACTTACTAAACGTCTCGGTGCTCGCGCTATGACAGGAGAGGCGGGTGCGCACGTGTATCATTAAGGAACACATACTATATTCCGTGACAGTGGCCCCATTATACTTTTAATATCCTTCCCCGCGTAACATGGCTGCATTGCGGCGAAGCCGTCTTTAAAAAAACTGCATTAGGCAAAGTTTTTTAGACCTTCGCCCCGGATACGTATTTATGACCGTATTATACGTATTTGCCCCGGATACAGACCTAGTCTCTTGGTGCGACAGGATAAAAGAGAATGCGGCTAGAGCCGCCAAGGAGGTGACAACAGATCTGGAGGTGGACAGGATAGACAGTAGGCTCGCGCATCTGTTGGAAGCCAAGCAGGCACTGCTCGCGCGACGGAAGACTCAATGCCATAACAGAAGACTACACAAGAAAATTTCTGAAATCAACAGGACGACAGAGGCTCCTTGCAAGGTGCTATGCAAGCAGCAATGGGATGAGCTGTGCGACTCGGTGGAGGGCCACCTCAAGACGGGTAAAAGCTGGAGACTCCTCAGGCACCTACTGCACGATGCCAACACCAAGTCCAATCAGAAGAGGGCTTTGGTGAAAGCTGTCCATCTGGCCACCGACTCGACTCCATATGAGGCGGTCACGGAGCAGCTCATAGACAAGTACCTGGCGGCCACGGACGATACAGTGCCCCCCCCCCCCCCCCCCAGTTTCCCGAGTACGAAGGGCGCGACGCGCCATCGATGGACGAGGATGTTACCGTGGTTGAGGTCGAGCGGGTTCTCGCAATCCTCAACGGCAGATCTGCCCCTGTGACCGACGGGGTCACCAACAAAATGCTCAAGCATCTCGACGACGACTCAATCGAGTTTCTTACAGACAAGATGAATGAAATCTAGCGCAGCGGCCTCATTCCCGAGAGCTGGAAAGCAGCCTACACAGTACTCATACCCAAGCCAGGTAAGGCGCCGAGCATCGACAATGTAAGGCCCATCTCCCTGACGTCATGTGCAGGGAAGATGGCTGAGCACGTCATGCTTAACCGCCTCACTGACCACCTCGAGTCTAACAAATTCTATACTAACAACCTGATTGGCTTTCGGTCGGGGCTCTCGACTCAGGACGCCATGAGGCTGATCAAGCACCAGATCATTGACTCCACCTCCGCGGACACTAAGGCAATTCTCGGCTTGGATTTAGAAAAGGCCTTTGACAACGTATCGCACGCCTTTATTCTCAAGAGCCTGACAGAGCTTGACGTCGGCAAGCGGGCGTACAATTTCGTGCGCTCCTTGCTTTCCTCGAGGTCCACTAGACTCAAGATTGGCGAGTTTTTGACCCACGAAATTCAGCTTGGGCCAAAGGGAACACCTCAAGGGGCGGTGATCTCCCCGACGCTGTTCAACATGTTCATTATCAACCTGTCGAGGACCTTGAACAAGATCCCGAACATTAATCACACTATCTACGCGGACGACATCACCATCTGGTGTCCCAGGGAATGTGAGGGTCAGATCGAGGGTGCTTTGCAAGAGGCCATCGAGGTGATGGAGCGGTATCTCATCCTCACTGGGCTAAGGTGCTCGCCCACCAAATCCGAGCTCTTACTCTACAAGAGGCCCAGAGGCGGTTCTCACCGGTCCGGGAAGCCAGCAACGGAGAGCCACATTACGTTATTCACTGGTAATGGCTCCCCAGTTCCGCGGGTGGACACTATCAGGGTCCTAGGAATGTTTATCGAGTCTAACGGGGCCAATGGAGCCGCCGTCAAACACATTTGTTCCAAGACCGAAAGCGCCCTCGGACTGATCCGAAGAATCGCCAACAGATACCGCGTAATTAGGGAGGACAATCTGATCCGGATTATCCACGCATTTGTGCTATGCCACCTCGATTATTCGGCGGCTATGCACAACTGGCTCGTGTCGGAGCGCAACAAGATCAATGCCCTAATGAGAAGAGTATTCAAGCTTGCCCTAGGCCTTCCCGTCCGAACGCACACAGAAGACCTCCTCAAATTGGGCATCCACAACACGTTCGAAGAAATTGTTGAAGCCCAAGAGTTTTCTCAGTTTGTCAGACTGTCCGGCACCCCAGCGGGCCGATCCATACTTGGCATGCTGGGACCTAACCCCACGGTCGTCGGTCCCGACGATGTGAAGCTGCCTAACTGCGTAAGATCCAAGATTTCCATACACCGGATGCCACGCAATATCCATCCGACCTACAACGAAGGACGAAGACGAGCCAGGGGTAAAGCTCTGCTCGCCAGTGCCCGCTTGGACAATGATCGAACATGCTTCGTAGACGCTGCTTCGTACGCTCAAGACGAAGCCTTCTCCTCAGTGGTCATCGACTGTGATTCGAAAGTCACCAGCTGTGCTACCATCCGCACTTCTAGTTCCGGCGTTGCAGAACAGGTTGCCATTGCTCTTGCATTGACGGACGGTGTACATGACATGATTTATTCAGACTCCAAGACCGCTATCAGGGTCTTTCAGATGGGAATGGTGGCTCCCCAGGCCCTACGTATCATCCAAAACGCTAAAGACCTCAAACATCACTCATTGGCCTGGTTCCCTGCGCACCTTGGAAACATTGAGGGTGCCTCGCTCAACCCCAACGAGGAGGCACACTCGGCTGCACGAGGTTTGACTGACCGTGCACCGAGTAATGCGTCCTCTCCTGGGCGACCCGAGCCTCTCTGCTCGTACAACGAGATCTGTAAGCACAATTATCTACCAAGAAGACTCCTGCCTCCGCCGCACTCCTCGCTGTGCAGGGCCCAGGCAGTCACTCCCAGACTTCTACAAAGAAGCACTTACCCGAGCCCTGCGGCACTGCACACAATGTACCCCGAACGGTTCCCAAGCCCGGACTGCCCCCTATGTGGTGGTTATGCGGACTTCGAGCATGTCCTGTGGGGCTGCGCCTCTGCCGGTCCCCCTTTCACCCAAGAGAAAATGATGACGCTTATTAAGGCCCAGGATCAGTCCTCTCAAACCCTGGCAGTCCAGTGGGCCCGCGAGAGGGCCGTCAGGTTTGACCTGATGGTCCCCGAGTGGACCTAACCAGGTGACGTCGAGTTTACTCGCGTCTATTGTGGACCGAATAAAGTTCACTCACTCACTCACCTTTCCCCATTTAGGCTCATATTAGTTCACGGGGACGATCCCCTTGGAGTCGCTTATTAATATATTTGGAAACCGGAATTCACAAAACTCACTCGTGGTGTGTGTGTGAGAGAGAGAGAGAGAAATAACAGTTATTAGCACCGAACTATTATTAGCAGGAACTAAAGCCCAAGTCCGGGCCTCCTGGTAGGCTCATGCCTCCTGGCCCAGCACGTTCTTGACGTGCTGCACCAGAAGCGGCCACCATAGTTTTTCAAACCTTTGTGGTGTGAGGTATTGGGATTCCACTGCGGGTTTTAGGGATACACACTCACTTGAGCACGTGTTCACACGCACACGTGTTCATGCTCAGACCTGTTCTTACTCAAATGAATTGAGTTATTAGAACCAATTTACATAAAATATAACTCGGAGCACTTGTTTGTGTTTCTCTCGGACAGAGTCACTCAGGCTCGTGTTTCGCTAAAGCTAACCAAAATTGAAGCACGCGCTCACCGACACGAACTCAAGAACACTCAGTGTTGCTAAGACCCGCCGGGGTGGCTCAGTCACCTAAGGCGTTGCGCTGCTGAGCACGAGGTCGCGGGATCGAATCCCGGCCCAGGCGGCCGCATTTCGATGGAGGCGAAATGCAAAAACGCCCGTGTGCTTGCGTTGTAGTGCACGTTAAAGAACCCCAGGTGGTCAAAATTAATCCGGAGCCCTCCGTACGGCGTTCCTCATGATCAGAACTGGTTTTGGCGCGTAAATCCCCAGAAAGAAGAAGTGTTGCTTAGATAGCACCACACACGGCTCATGTCATTCATTAACAATAAATTGAATATAGACGCTACGTTGTATCTGTCGCCCACAACTTCTCGACAAACCCGACGTCAACATAACCATGCAATGACAGCATACCTAGCAGATGCCGCAACCATTATGTATTCATTTCTTTAGAACTATTATTAAGCTATATTCTCAGGGGCATGCACCATTTACTATCAAATTGACATTTATTTGTACTTTCTGAACATCCTTAGAAGCCACCCTGCTTAGACTTTCAGAAGATTCAAACCATTCTTTAATAAAAATAAAATTATCTTAGTAGTACTGTTCACTCTACACTTCGCCTCTCACTTCCCCATCAAACTTAGGTAAGCGCAGTGACTTCGTGAAGAAGCAGAGTTTCTGTTTTCGCCAGGGTTCTCCCTGCTCAGGTTTCCCATAATCACGTCTTCAAGCTTCGCTCCAGCAGCTTTCAAAGCCCACCTTATACTTACACAACAAAAGGACTCGGCAAAAGCGCGAAGTTCCTTAAGAAACGCCCGAAGCACCTGCGTCAATCTGATCAGTAAAAGAACTAAGGCATAGCAAACCTTCTCGAGCATTATAGTGTTCTTGTTGTAAACAAGCACAAGAAAACAAAAAAGTGAGACTATATTGAGTTGTAAGCGCAACAACGGTGTTTCTCGGAGTGGTTAGAAGAGCACCAGCTGTTTTCGGGCTAGACAGGCGGTACGAAATCAAATTGGTATTGATTGACTGCGAGAGAATGGAAGCGACGCTGTCAGAACGTCTGCGCGGAACCTAATTCTGTTTACTTGTCTCAAAGGAAGCTTCCATCGGTAGGTCAATTACTCTCAGACAGTCAAGTAGAATTTAAACATTTGTTGTTGTTGTTGTTTTGTATAACTACTGAACGACACAGGGCGCAGAGAAAAAATCGATCGCACCTCTGCTGAATGCGAAATTCATCTACGACAATTTTCTCTCTTATTTTCGTGGACTTCATCCTGTTAAGGTTAGGGATGGCTGGGTCGTGTGACTTGATTACATAGTGTCGGAATAGAAATGCATTGGATGACAAACTTCATATGGGGGCTCACGAATTTTGTTAAGTCCAAACTTGAGACCCCTTCGATCTGGCAAGCTTCCAGCCCACCTCGGATAGACATTTTGGGCTGTGTTTTCCGGCCTTCTATGGTTTCAGTATGCCAAGTTTAAGAAATCAAATGTGCTTTCATGACAGCGATTGCTATAGTTAATGTTAACGATATTGTCCACACCACCTAATATTACATACTGTTACATACATGAACGCGAACATGGGGCACTATAACGTAAAGTTATTCTATTGTGACTTTATTCCAACCTCCTGACGTCAAATTTACGTAACCGCTTACGCAAGAACTGGCGGTGACCCGCAAGGCTATTTCAACAGTAAAATACAACGCTCTCCTCGTTTATAGGGGGCCACTTTTGTTCTCTTTCAAAGCGAATAGCATTGCTTACCGGGACAGATTTACCTTATCTAATTCGCTGACAAGAAGCGAGGAGCGCACAGAAGTGGAGTGGGTTTCGGCGGGGCCGAGCGAGCGCAGTCAAAGTAAGGTTTATTCAATTTAATCAAGTTTCTTTGGACTTTCTGCACCTTATTAATAGTGCATTGCACCTAGGCCTTCGATTCCCCGAGGTGCAGCGGTGCATTTTGCCCCCCCCCCCCCCCCCCCCCCTGCGCTCCTTTGTACGTGGTAAAAGCCAAGGGGACGCTGCTGTGCAGCGCACCCTTGAACCTTGCAGTGATCTAGTGCAGCCTGGCGCACCCTAACAGGAACCACCTGCGCATTTTCTGAATCGAACAAACCTGTGGATAACCGGTTGAGGAGAGTAGTGCCTCTCTGATTGGTGCGGTTCCCCTTGCTTTACTTGCAGTGTCTCATGACGTTTGCGGTGGCGTTCAATGGAGCGTTAAAATTGCCGCCAGGACGGATGCTCAGTGAAGAAGGTTCGGCATAGCGATGTCGTATACGTGCCGAAAGGGCTCGGAAATGTTATACTGTCCACGCAAAATTTCCATTATATGCAAAAAAGAAATCAATTCAAGCCGTCAGCTCCGAGTACAGAGCACCAGAGGGACAGTCATCATCTATTCCTTTTGGAATGGGGCGGTCTCGGCTATCCCCAAATATATTCAATTTTGTTCGGCATTTTAATGTATTTTTAGTGCGTACACGTCATTTTGACGTGGCGATTTTTCGGTGGTTTGGTGACATCATGTACGAGAGAGCCTAGCTAGGCACGGCCCAAAAACATTGTCGCTAATTGCGGAAGGCTAAGGGCCCATTCACACTTGCGACTATAGGCGAGGTCGCGCGACCGATTGCGACTGGCGACCAGAAAACTACTCAAGACGAACGATGTTCACACTTACAAATGCGACCGACGAGTCGCTAAACCGAAATGTCTGACGATATGCCGTTCAAGTCTGCTTGAAAGGTCATCACCACTCAAAATAAGCGTCAGCGTATACGGACGTCCTGTTCCTTCGCATCTGATTGGTTCAGCTGTTCTGCGACTGCGGTCGCGCGACTGAAAAATCGAGCAGTGAATGCGACTGAAAAATCGAAAAATCGGCCCGAAATGGTCGCATTTCGAGAAAAGCGACCATTTGCGACTACTTGCGACTGGTCGCTTTGCGACTAACTTGGTCGCACGACCTCGCCTAGTCGCAAGTGTGAATGGGCCCTAATGATGATGAAGGTATAGAATCGGAAATACGTTTTTCTTTTGTTCAGCCTAGTGGTGCGCAATCAGTGTGTGCACGTCATTTTGAGATAGGGAGATTTCCTGGTTTTCGGGACGTCTCGTGACAGACAGACGAAGTGGGCCTTGCCCCAAAAATGTTTGGCCAATCTCGGGGGCCTAACAAAGAAGATTGTATAGAAACAGATTGCAATAGCTTTGCGTTATAGTGCCCTGGCACTGCCATTATGGGTACAGAATGTCAATTGGCGGCACAATGATGCCATCGCTTGTAGTATTCTTCGATCGCAGAGATGAGCCTGTCCATTGGTGTTGTATATTTTTTTAGGAATAGATTTAAGCTTTTGTTAACCTATATGAAAAGAAAACGCCAGGAAATTCACCAGTGAGATCATCGCGGCACTCAAAAAATGAGTTTTGAATAGCGCAAGTACGTAAGAATAATACAAGGAAAGGCAGAGCGTTGTTGGTACACCAAAAGGCCCAAATTGCTGCGGTTGCGAGCTGAAAACCAAGAGGCAGCAGCGCTCATCAACTGTTGCCTGTTGAACACCACCATGTCTTTGTAAATGCAGAAAAACTTTGATTGTTTGCCTCGAACCCCCTAAAAATTCCACTATTTTTATGCTGGAAATATACTACACAGGATGGCACAAAAGCTTAAGTCAACCGGACAGCGTCGGCGTTGACTTATATTGATATGTCAACATCTTCTTATATCATATCAATGTAAGTCAACGCCGACGCTGTCCGCTTACCATCATTGCAGAGATTACAGCACGTCAATGACATATATGATAATGAATATAAAATAACTATATGATTTATTATCGCATGCATGATAAACGTGCGCTAAAGTACGTAAACGTTTATCTTGCGTAGTCAAGGGTCAAATGAAATGTGGTTCTTGCCGCTTCCTTGGAAACAGATTCTGAACTTGTGTTCGCTTAAAAGATCAAATACACTTGAATAGTCTTGAATAGAACAATGCGGAGTTCTAGGCATTCAAACCATAAAATGGCTCAACCGTGGACGTCTTCTGAAACAAACTACTTGCACAAATATTTATTCTTAAGCTTTAGGCAGGTCTAATAGTAACAGTTCTTACACTGCCTGATACAGCGCTTATGCTTCAGGATGCGTAAGAACTGTCTTAGTTAATTATACTACCTGAAGTAGCGAATTGCGTCCGTCTATTCCTAGAGCTTATAAACAAACGACCATACTTGGTTTTGACACTGAACACAAAGTAACCGTGAGAGGGAAACTAAAGTATTCGGGTAACGCTTTCACCACGAAAGAAGTTGAGCGAACAACTGAAATCCAGTTAAGGTTTTAGAAACGCATTGCACAAGCGTTTGCACAGGACAAAAATGTTTACTTTTTAAGTTACTGATGGTCTTACTGCGCTTCTTACTGCAACCGCGGCGTTTGTTCGCATAGACTAAGAGGCGTACATCGTAGAACTATAAAACGCAAGCAGTGTACCAGCATCTAAAAAGCAGGTGTGTTTATCCTTCACTGCCCTGGAGGAATTCGTGGATAATACGTAAACAGAAATACCAGTTGTTGCCTGCTAAGTTTCCCGTTTCTAACCAGCTCAAACCTATAAGCTCTGTCTTGAAAAAAAAAAGTGCAGCGAATACAAAAGGATATCGGCTTTAATTAGGTTTTTTATTGAATCAGCACACGGTCTCGTCTTTCTCCTTTTTATAATTGGTAGAAGATTTTAACACTAACGATCAACAATAAAATTGACATTTATGCTTTTAGACTAAGCTGCTCCATAAGTTCCAAAAAGAACAAAGATCGAACTATTGTAACTACTACGCCTATGCCTACTAGAGTTCTCATAAGGGTCAATTCGAATTTTCCTTGAAGTGAAGACAGTTTCGAAATTTCGCTCCAAGCTTCTTTTCCTGTTATTCCGTCAAGCACAACTCCCGAGCGAGTGTATCTTGCTTGGACAGTCACTTCATCCTGAGTCAGAAGTTCGCTAGCTGTAACTTACATTTTTTTCCTCGTATCGGCCCTTTTGAAACGTTCGGACTTGCGCGGGCCGTCGAGTGTCATGGTGTATTTTCTCTCGTGCAAAGAAAAGAGCATCTTAGGCTCAACAACCCGTCGTAAGAACCCCATTATTGAAGGCTCAACCAGTGGACTACTCACGGCTTTGTCGCCACTCCTCGAATGACAACTTTGCAACGCAATCATCCTTTTGTAGTCGAAGGCCGCGCCTGATTAAAATAGCTGAATCGGCTCACCGTCGAAAGTAGCTTACGCTTAGTGCGAGCTTGCAGATGCAAGACTTCTCAGAAAGTCGACGAGTGCTGCTTTAACGGCGGTTTTCGAGGAGCTATCGAGTTCCCAGCAGGGAAACGTACTGGACCACTTATCCGCTCAACATTTCGCAAGGAACAGTTGTCATCTGTTCCAGTGTGCCGACGTGATTAGGCAGAATTAGATTTTTTTTAATAACTACGTAACGGTCGCAAAATGAAGCGCAATGGGCAATAAGAAAAGCGCTGGCACCAGAAAAAAATAGGAAATTAAAGTTGAAAGCGATAAGGGGATTTTAATGTAACGGTGAGAAATTCGGAAATCCATCTAAATTTCAACTTTTTTTGTTCCTTTATTAAATAACGAGGCTTGAATCGGTGCCCGAAACAAAGATAGTAGATCGATTTGGATGACCACCGGTACGCATTCATATTATGACATTCTTCGCAGTCATTTTTTATACTATAAACATGTCAAGACTAATCATTGTTCACTCAAACTAATCGTGTCATCCCAGCGGTCAGCGTACGGTTATGAGGGCTACAAATGGCTCTAGTTGCCACGTTAAAGCGCACTGAGGTACGCGGACACTTTTTGAGGGATGGTGAGGGGCGTGGACGTGGACATGCGGATAAATCTATTTATGTTGCGAGTGCTCCTGTTTCATATTAAAAAATTACGGAAACTTCTGTTCGCAAACTGGGGCCATATTTCACAGTCTTTTATTTATTTTAATGCGTCGAGTCTCAAACTTTGCTAGAAGTGTCTGCCCGAACTTGAACAATTTGCTCGATTACATTCGCTTGCAGTGTGAATTTTATCGTTTTTACGGATCTTTGTAATATTGTACCAGATATATTGTTTTTTGCCCGCGAACACGGACCTAATGCTAAACCTTTTTTAATGCACGTGTATTTATTTAAACTACTCCTTGCTCTAGATATTTTTATGAGTAACCTCCACTGATTCTTTCTGATAACCGAGCCATCGGCAACTAAGTTTAACATTTATCAACTTCGAGTCAACTTCAGACTGTCTTGTTTTGCAGAATTCACTGTGCGTGCGAAGCAGGTGTCGACATCATAACGCATTGGAAAGGCATTTCCCAAGCCTTGTGTGGGCTGTGAACTGTCCCATTATGATGTTGATATTTCAGTTTCCCGCCGTGATGGCTTAGTGGCCCTGGCGAGGCGCCGCTAAGCCCTTGGGTACGTTATCAAATCCCGGCCATGGCGGCTGCATTTCGATAGGGGCGAAATGCGAAAACGCCCATGTACCGTACAGTGTGTGCACGTTAAAAAAACCCAGATGGTCGAAATTATTTTGGAGTCCCCCACTACGGCGGGCCTCATAATCAAATCGGTGTATTGGCGCGTGAACTCCAAGATTTAATTTTAATATTTGGGTTCACGCAGCTCGCTTGATCACGTGGTAATTGCATCGGCATGATAATTAGGTGGCTGAGTAGGTTATACCCACATAAATAATTCTACTGATATTTCTGCATATTTTGACGCTCGCTTCGTGGCGCCTTCTGGAGAGCAACGGAAATCTTCTGAAATATTCGTGACAAAAGCTTAAATGAAAACGTTTCTAAATTAAGTCTCCATTTTCCCTTTCCTTGCTTCTTGGCAACTGTCAGTTGCCTGCCATGGTGGCCGAATGTCAAGAAATAATCAGTACGCCGCCATGTCATTTCGGTCTTGTGCATAATGAAGCGGAAAGCAGCGCGCTTTCGCGCTTCGCAATGTCTATTTCCGGCCGTCTATCCCGCCATAGCGCTTTGCATTTTTGCACTGGACTCGCTCCAAGGCATAAAACGGGGTGCAACGAACCCGAACCGAAGAAAGGGTTTTGGAAAGCGACAGTGAAGCAGCAGGGTATGGACTTGAATCGCTCGGAGCATTGTGACAGGAAGGCGTGGGCTATCAGCATTACTCATTCGCTTCGTTTTTCTATCTCTCCACTGGATGTCGCTCTATTTTCAGACGGGTCTTGCCGTAGCACAGCCTGCATCAAGTACGGCACATATTACATTTGACCTCTGCCTCCATTGTCTCTCAAAAGCATGGCATCCCCTGCCGCCACAATTCACTCTTTTTTTTCATATTTTAACGGGCCGTGCTATTTGTCAAAGCTGCTTATGTACATAAAGAGTATTTTTCCGTCCTCTTTGCCCCGGAGGGGGTTTTACTTGAGCAACATCGGCATTCTTTGCAATCTTTGCGTTAAGACAATTTTTGGTGAGATTTATGTGATATTAAATCATTGCTTTCTTAATCCTTGCTGAAACAAATACTTTTTCAATCTACTCTCTTTGTTTTCCTAAGATAAGGCACTATGCAAGCGATTTGCTCTTCGTGGACTGGTGAGCAGCCTGAGCATGTGGTTAGAAGGCGCCCTATAAAGGCTCCTTCTCTCTCTCTCTCTCTCTCTCTCTCTCTCTCTTTAGGAACATTTCAAATTCGCAATGTGTTCTTTGTCTACTTCGGTGCACATTTCAAGGTATTTTCAGGCCGCTTCAGGAGTGTGTAGTATTACTGAAGTGAAACTGTAATAGTGCTCGATTAGACGCCTACATCAAACGAGAAAAAAAGAAGGTTTTAAAGATTCACTGGAGTGTTCATAACAGTCTCAGTCTGGGCATCAGTGTCAAAGTCATGTTTGGTCGCTTTCAGCCACGTGTTTTACCACGTGACGAGCAGTACATTGAAAGCAAGACAAGCTGCACTTATATTGCTGCGGTACACCGTGGTCGAGCGGTTTTCCCACGCATAACTGCTAAAGCGGAAGCAGACAGACCCTTCTGCATCCAAACCGAGATACAGTGAGGCGCGATTTGAAAGCAATCCCGTGAAACAGTGCCACGCGATAGTATATTACACCGGCCAGCGTCATTTAAGGCGATGTAAAGGCCATTATGATCGGCAGTCCTCGAATTTCAGTTTGAGCTTTTGTCGCTCCATGGAAATGAGAATCTTGCACCGAGGGTGTCAAGGAAGCCCCCAAGTCTTCCATGAGAGTCCGCTGTCGCCCTCCGAGTCTTCTCAGACCATGTACTTATTCATCTTCGGAGGCAGGCCCAGCCTGTGGCGGATGAACTGGAGGGCGAGTTCCTGCGGTCGATCCTGCAAGTCGATCATCTCGGAGCTCGGCAGGTCAACCTGGTCACCGTCAAGACGGTCCAGCAGCGTCACGCAAACCACACCTCCTACGCAAGCCGCACACACACACACACGACAGGCGCTGATGTCATTACAAAAATAAGCGTCTTTGTACAACGTCTTCAAATTAATTTCTTAAACATAAGTCTTGTAATATGGTACTACGCATGCAAGGTATGTTAATGAATAACAAGACAAACGTTTGGGCTCGACTTAAGCGCACTGGTTTCTAACCTACGCCCAGCAACTCCCTACTCGCCCACGCATATCCTAGCTTGTCATTAGAGTCTACCAGAAGCTGACAATTAGTGCATCGAGTCCGACCATCGCACATACACCGAGACCGGAGTCCTGGCTTCGCATGCCCTGAGCAAAGGACCAAAAGATGTTCGGCGCCACCCTAGGTCCGCAAGCTTTCGTATTTTCAGCGGCGCACTGCTACACTGATTATATACAGGGTGTTTCAGCGAACACTTTCAAAATTTTTAAAGGTTGCCTGTGGCAGATAGCACAATTCTAGTTCATGAGCTGGTCTACTCGAAGAGCCGGACATTACTTGCACAAAGAATTTAAATGCATAATCGACTAAATTAATATAACAAAAAATACTAATTGAGTTTTTAACTAATTACCTTATGGCCCATATTCCAATTCACAATTAAGTTCTACCACTGGAGTTTGCAAGGCGGATCCACTTGGAACGAATTCTCAGGACGAGACCACTTTCGAGATATCAATTCCAAACTTTTGCAGAGAATCGCATTGGCATCCCACTTACTTTCTTAACAAAACGTCGTTTTACGCATTGAAGCACAAAAATAACTGGAACGCCAATGCATTTCTCCGCAAAGTTCGGGAATTAATATCTCGGAACTGATGTCATCCTGAGAATTCATTCCAATTGGATCCGCCTTGCGAACTAGAATTTACAAATTGCAATATGGGCCATAAGGTAATTAGTTAAAAACTTAATTAGTGAATTGTTGTTAATTATTCGATTATGCATTAAAATTTTTTGTGCAAGTAATGTTCGCCTCTTCGAGTAGACTAGCTCATGAACTAGAATTGTGCTATCTGCCACAGGCAGCCTTTAAATTTTCTGAAAGTGTTCTCTGAAACACCCGGTATACTCCTTCGAAGAATCGGGGCTGGAAGTTTTTGAAAGATACACCCAGACGAACACTCCGCTGATGGGAAGGAGTAGTGAAAGAAGGTATTCCGGCTATTGCCACGGACACCGAATACCGTTCCCTTTTACAGACGCTTTTCCGAAGATATATTTGTTTGTTCTTGCCTACGGTGCACATACCTTTCAACCCGGCGAAGTGACACATGGCGGCGAACATGGAAGCCTCCATCTCGATGTTGCGCACGCCCATGGACCGGAGCTTGTCCATGAACTGGCGCTTGGCTTCCGCCGAGTAGGTGCAAATCGCGCCGTCTAGTCGGCCTTGGCCTGCGCCCACAAAACACGGACCCAAAGCTATGTTTGCACCTCTGATATCGATCAACGCGCACAAAAATTCATTTACAGTTTGTCTTCTTCAACGAAGGATAGGCCTATTTTGTGCGCACTTATGTAAACTGCAGACGAGAGCCCTACGAGAATAAAGGGAGAAACAACATGAGAACTTGTGCTCAACAACCTTCACTCGTTAGGAACATGGTGTGTACACCTAGGAAAACCGTGGCCGAAGGCCTACTATTGTCGTTAGCCACAAAACACCATCAGTGTATGTGCCGTCCACTTAAGCTGACTACATAACACTGTTCCGTCTGAAAACATCACCTGTTTATGAGTCACTGCTTAGACAGAACGATGAATCTTGCCATAAGTCGGTGCTCATATAATGTTGTATGCGTTATTTTGTCTCCGATATTGTTTGCTCGGTTACGGCGTTGCTCTGCCGAGAATGAAGTCGCGAGTGCGCTCCCGGCCGCGGCAGCCACATTTCGATGGGGGCGCAATGCGAAAACGATCGTGTACAGTGCATTGGAACCACAGATGGTCTAAATTAATCCGCATTCTTCCACTAGGATATCCCTCATAGTTCCGTAGCCACAATCAATAATCCAAGCATGCTTAAATCAGCTTTGGCAGCTTGTTCCTTTCCGTGTAGCGACACCTACTTAATTCTTTTATTATAGTATTTTTCGATTATTCCTTTTGTATTTTATTGTTATCGACCATTTTCATGCTACCACTCCCTACTGTAACACCCTCGAGTGTTGAAGGTATTCGAAATAAATAAATAAACTAACTATGCAGTTTCTGGACGATAAACCCCATAATATTTATCATGTGCTCTGTATGAGAACGTCAGCGACCAACGAGCCCGCCTTTCTGTATCCACAGTGAGCCAGTCGTGCTGCTTTCATGTGCATCATGCGATGGGCCAGACATATGCCATGGACCTAAAAAAATTCAGATTCCTTCCCCTGTCGAGAAAATGGGGGTAAGCGAAGCTTGTGGCAAAACGACATTGGCGCAGGCGTTCCGCTTCGTTTGCCCTAAACTCAGGGTCGGCGGCCCTTCGCTGACGTTTGGCCTGGCCTTCGGAAGCCCTCACGCTAGAATCGGACGACAAGCTTCGCACCCCCATTTTCTGGACAGAGGAAGGGCTGGTTATTGTGTCTCTTTGGGTCCCACGTGTGACAAGGTAGTTCAAGAGCGCGTTACAGGTCCTCCAGACCACAGGGGTATGTGCCATTGAGCTGGGACCCTTTCTGCGTATCACCCGGATCGGCCCACTTTTCAGCGTGACACCTCCACCACCAACATTCTTAAGCCTATAAAACTTCGCTTAAAAAAGCGCTCACCCTCGTAAAAGTCGTCGGTGGACAGCGTCTTGCCGCGCACGATTTGCAGAGCGGGCAAGAACCGGTTGCCCACGTCCACGAGCTCGCGCACCAGGTCGCCGTCCAGAACGCAGGGCCGCGTCACGCGCTCTCCCAGAACGAACTGAAAGGCAAAGCGAATCATTAAATATAGACATAAGAGGTATCAGAGTCACTAGCAGAATACAATGCTACGGGAAGAGGCCTATGTTGTACAAAACTTAAAGCAAAGGGAAAGCGTTGCACCTTATCGAATTATTCACGTCACTCCAGTGTCACGTCAACGAAGAAAGCCCTCAACTTGCCTGACCTTTCCCTCCATGTTAAATCTTTTCGCCTGAATCTTTATTCATAAAATGTATCGTTGCAACAATATTTTGAAGGACGCACTTTTTCATGCCCCTCGTTACGTATCATCTAGAACCGATCATTGTTACAAGGTGGGCTTACCCTCTCCTCGCACAAACATTTGTAATGATTCTTTTGTTCCTAGAACAAGCGTCGCATGTAACCACCTTCCCGCCACGTACCGTTGCTGTCATAACTGATGCTCAGCCATTCAAGATCGCCTTGCAAAATGCATTGTACTAATTTTTTTGTATTCATATTGCTAGCTGCATGTCTTTCTTACTTTTTAACAGCAAAGCTGTTTAAGCCAGGCGTAATGTGTGGTTCGTATCAAGAAACAGCCGCGCCGTAGCATGGCAACCAGGAGGGCGGCGCTGCGCATGTGCACGTGGTCTCTTCCTTGCCAGCTCCCCCCCCCCCCTTCCCGACCCCCGCCTCTCTTCTCTCCGCGGCGCGCTGAGCCAGGAGAAAAAAAAAAGCCGAAAGGTTGCACTAGGCCGCGCAAAGCTCAAGACACAGCGAAGCTGGCCGATTGATTGCGACTCTTGGTTGTACCTAGGTTGAACTTGGCTATGTCGAAGCTTAAACTTTGTTGTAGCTAGGCCTATACTCGAGTACGTCAGCTGTGTCTTGAGCTTTGCGTAGGTTTAGTGCAAGCTTTCACCTTTTTTTTCACTACATTTTGTAGTGCCTTCGAACCCTGAAAGTACCTTAAATAAATGAATGAATAATAATAAATAAATAAATAAATAAATAAATAAATAAATAAATAAATAAATAAATAAATAAATAAATAAATAAATAAATAAATAAATAAATAAATAAATACGGGTATACCGTCTGTAACTGAGCATACATTTAAATGAGGCTCGACAAAAGCGACAAAGTGAGAAGTAAGAAACTCGAAGTGCTCACTGCTTCCAGCTCCTCTTTCAGCAGCCCGTTCAGGACGCCTGTGCTGACGACGAGCGACCCAGGGGGAACCCCTGGCACAGTGGAAAGCACGAAATGAAAGTCAGCGAAAGTGTTCCAACTTGTCCACGAGCATTCAAGTGGAAATTAAACAAAAGTGAGCTTACTAAGGCTAGTGTGCAACAAATTTGAGTTTACTGCGCACGTTTGGACTTGCGTAATCGTCTATGCAGGTATTTGTTGTTCTTCTTTGTTGTTGTTGTTTCTGTTTGTTGTTTTTATTGTTGTTGTTGTTAATTGTTGTTTTTGGATGAATTTCTTGGTATTGGTTTTTCTTTTGCTATTCAGAGTGTCCTGGGGACATATAACGTGTTCGCGTGAGGTAACAATGGCATGGATATCACGACAGTCAGTGCCTGGAACTTTCGAGAGAGAATAATTTGCATTATACCGAACCACCTCGACATTTTACGAGACTTAAAAAATTAAATTATGGGGTTTAACAGTGCCAAAACCACCATCTGATTATGAGGTACGCAGTAGTGGGGGACTCCGGATTAATTTAGACCCCCTGGGGTCCTTTAACGTGCACCTAAATCTAATTACACGGGTGTTTTCTGCATTTAGCCCCCACCGAAATGCGCCGCCATGGCCGGGATTCGATCCCGCGACCTCGTGCTCAGCAGCCCTACGAGACTTGCGGCATACAACTATGCCTTCGCTATACCGGGCGTGCGTTTTCTCTTCCTTTTTACCCTATCTTTTCGCCGGAAATGGTAGTCAAAAAGATGTGTTTGATGGTGTGTTTACGAAGCGTATAAACACGGTGTACTCAGAACGCACCAATTCCTCCGCAAGTTCCAAGGCGCAGCATGACCACGTCTGTGGTGCAATGGGAATAGTGCAGCAGCTTGAGTAGCTCGTGCATCACGATGGAGAGAGACGGGGAGCCCATGCCGTGCTGCGCAGAATGCCACATGGTTAAGTGGACACTAGGGAGGAGCACTAAATCTCTCAAGACTAGCGGATTACTCTCTGAAATGAGTGTCTGCATTTTACCAGCGGCCCGGAATTGACTATTATCGGAGGAAGTGTCGGCTAAGTTTATCGTTTTAAGTTTCTCGCCATTCATCGGTCGCGGCATCCATGACGTCACTTTAGGTCACGAGTTGTACACCTTGTCGCCCCCGTTAGCATTTTTACCGTCCAAGAAACCTCCACCGGTGTCCGAATAAAATGCACTCATCCAACAGTTAACAAGCCTCGGCAGATGCTGACATACTCTTTGATGTCACATAAGTTTAAAGATGGTGCCTCCACCCATCTTTATGTTCACATCATTTATGGTACACTGCTCCTCTGCTCACGACGAGACTGGTCTATTTGCTACTCCAGCGATGTATTCTGGCTGTGCAGCAACATGTAACATTCCTCGTTAGAGTGTCGTTAGCACATGAGCAGTGTTCGTGCGAGAGCTTCTTTGTTTTAACGACAGTCGCGCGCACGAAATAGATGCCGGCTGCACAGCGTTTGTCACCGCTAAATGCTCTGAAGTCATCTTCTTAGTGGAAATCGGCAAATAGATATCAAAAATAACGACAAAGCATCGCGTATACTTTGCCCTTCGCATGAGATTAGATTAAGTGATGGTTTATTCTATCATATCGTTCTGTCACTGCGCATAACAAGAAACACGGCCGAATTAGGATCGAAGCGGGCCGTCTGGGCGCTGTCTATGGAGCCTCATACAACGCTGTTTTAAAACAGCGTTGCATGTAGACTCCCTAGCACTGTCGTGTTATACAATCACGGTAACCGGTGAGAATCGTCCCGGTAATCGTACCGTAAAAGAATGGTTAGCTGGGCAAGTTTGTTTTTCATGATGCAAACTTACCGTAGCTACTTAATATCCTCGCGTGCGCAGTTATGGCAGCCAGTACATGTAAACGGTACGAAGTATAATGTATTGCTGAAACTATAATGATGTACAATAAGTAGTGACCAAAGCACGCACAACATTTGCTCCTCAATGGCTTCTGCAAGACACTTCCGTACCGCCGTTGTATATCGTTCCATAGGTAAGCCGATGTAACGGAACATGCCATGCCACTTATGACATGGAAAATTTCCCCCGAGGAAATGAGCAGCAGAATATGGTGAGGATTTGTATGCTGAAGCGGCGCTGAAAATCTATACGTGAAAAGAAGTTGCCAGCCAAGATTAAAGGCCAAAAGCACAGTACTGCTCATACGACCAACATGCTCACCACGGTATTCTAATAGAAGAGTAACGTTCAAAAGATGCCAAGTGGCAGAAATTATGTTAAAATATGTCGGCAGAAAGACAAGAAAATGCTAAGTTCGGAATTGCTTTATTCCAAGGACAGTCAAGGTCGCATACGTTGCAGCCAGAACTTAAGAAGAATCATTGGCCTATAGGCCACATAACGACAAAGTATGAGAGCTACATCATCAGGAATCTAGACAGTGAATAACAATTCAGACCCCAAACAAATCGGGATCAGCTAGAGAAGAGGTAGCAGACCACATCCAATAAGATTTGAATGCCAAGAGCACAACTGCCACGCACACTGAGAACAGTTGACATAATACGGAATTCATCGGATATGTACATTGATTGATTGATTGATTGATTGATTGATTGATTGATTGATTGATTGATTGATTGATTGATTGATTGATTGATTGATTGATTGATTGATTGATTGAAACAATCTTTGCTTGAAATACGTCTGCCGAGAAAAATCACGTCCTACCAGTGGTTTCATTAAGCAACTGGCTCGAGTAACGTAGCTGGCTCGCACATAATCGTGTACAATAGTATGTTGTGTGAACGGTGATACCCCATCATTTAGGTGAAAAATACTGGCATAGGGTAGACAGGACCACACTCACGCTGACGGAGAGCACAGGTCCGACTTTGTACATGCAGTAGCGGTGCGAGGCCTGGCTGATGTCGTAGAGGTCGGCGCCCGTGGGCAGCTGGATGTCGAGGCCGGCCTTGACGTACTGAGCGAAGCGTTCCATCCGTGCCGTCGTGCCGCCCATGCACACGAACTGCGAATGTGAATGGTCCGTCACAATTTATAAAACGTTGCGCTTTCCGTGCAGATACAGCGCCATGAAATAAAGGTGCTGCGTGAATAGCATTTACATGCGGTGCAGGTGGCTATGAGTAACGACATTACTCTAAACGCAACCGCTATAGCCCCCCCCCCCCCCCCCCAAGAAAAAAAAAAGAGCTACAACAGTCAATGCATACAAAGTCATTCGGCATGCACCGTATGAGCAAAGGATAATAGGTGGGAATTGCTGCCAAACATGGCCTCGGTGACAAATTTCGTTGCACCTAGACATAAGCCGCGTTCGTCGTTGACTTGTTTCTAAGAATAAAGCAAACATTCATTTTAGGGTATATAAATCAACGATTTCAATTCACAGGTTTGCGTTTTCGATGACTGTACGAAGTAACAATGATGGTAGAAAATTGCTAGTCCACAGTTTCATTGACTACGAAACTTTCACTTACGGCGCTCTGGAGTAACGTCCGTGAGCCCCAATTGCGGTTACTGGTGGCATGTAGTGTCACAAGAGCTTGAATTATCGTATCCAAATACCTTGATGTCGCCGAACATGTCCTTCATTTGGTGGGTGCCTGTTGACAGCGCCAAATGGTACAGGTTGTCCACTTTAATGTCCTTCATGTGGGGATTTTGCAGCTTCACCCTGTTACCCACGTCCCGGTCGCTTTCTTTCGGAGACCTGTGGCAGAGGAGCCCACACGGTTATTCAATAATACCAAAAGTCATGCCTTCACCTCCCGCATTCCCACACTGCTCCTGTACTTGTTGGGCAACAGTACTTGTTGGGCTAGTTTATGAATCATAACTATTAGAAGAGGAGCAGAAATTAGCATACATACACAGATGAAGTGCGAACAGGACTACAGCCTTTCTGTCTATACTTCAGCTGTGTATGAATGGTTTTTTGCCCCCCCCCCCCCTCTTCTAGTGGCTACACTCCTCCCATGCCGACGTAAATAATCAAAGAAAGAGGAGTGGAAGATCTGTCAGCGTAAAAGCCAAAATGTTCTCAAGCCAAGCGTGGAAGTCTGCCAGCCACAACCACCATCACCGGAATATGTCAGTTCATTGCTTTGCCATTTCATTATCATTCCTTTGTCGTTATCTTCAATATTAAATGCACTGATCGTCGTGATTACAATTTGGAACATAACAGGATGGATATCGAGAAAGAAAATGACATGCACACAGCGCTGTTTGTGCGTCATTTTCGTTCTTTGTCCCCGTCCAGCAGCCGCTCCAAATCGTAATCATGACTCCGAAACAACTAGCCCGCCAACGTACATAGCTGTCTGCCTCGTTTATGACGGACAGCCGGTCGCCTACTAGGGTTGGCGCACTTCTGTGAATCTTTGATGTATGTGAACTGACATAAAATAGTTTGGTTTGGTTGAACTATTTGGCACTACGGAAGGTAGCGGGGAATCGCAGCGAAAGGCAAGGAAGTGATCTGAACTACGCACGATTTCGAGTCACTCTTCGCAGCCATGGCCATGACCTGGTTCGTACAAGATGGAGGGAAGAAGACGAAGGTGATGATTATTCCAGACAATGACACGTACCCGCAACGGAGCATTGGTCAAGAAGCGGATGGTGTAGGAGAATAAGAGAAGGGGCAGATTCCCGGGGAATAGTAATAATAGTAATAACGAATATATTCAAGCTACTAATTATATATAATAATATTCACATAAATATTTATTTCAGAATAGAGTAATAAGAAGAACATGTTGTTTAGCAGTCAGTCCACTGTAAGGAAAACGCAAGAAATTCAAAGCTGGAAAAAGATGAGGTTAATAAGAGAAAGAGAACAGAAGTCATCACTTCCTGATGAATAAAAGAAAATTGAGAAATTTGCATGAAAATTCTCATAGAAAGGAAAAAAACATTTCAAATTAGCACAGCAATCTTTTTGCGTTATAAATAAAATCGTTCAGGGCCAGGCAACCAACCCTGTGGCTAAAGCCCAGAATTTAGGCCCGGAAAGAAAGGGTCATTGGTGAACTCAAGGAAAGTTCGAGCTGGCAAAACAGAGCTTTGAAAAATATTTTTCTTTGTATTGAGGATCAATGGCAGAATAAACAAAAAATGTTTGATAGTTTCGTATCAGCCCTTTGCAAATGAAAATTTAACGGTGGGATGCGGCCATCACAACCTCGAGAATATACTATCATATTTGACGTGATGGACACCATCAAGAATTCCGGGATAGTTTCAGATGGTCGAAGTCATAATGCGATAATACTTCTTGGTTTGTAAAAGCCTGATTGAAGCAGAATTTTCTGTATCTTGCGGAGCAAAAGCAAACTACCGGGCCATTCGAAGACGCTTTGCAAGCGAAAATGTCGTTTCATTTAAGTATAGTTCAGAGTAATCAGGCACCGAAATAAAGTGGACTAACTGTGAATGGAAATGAAGCAACCAATGAAATTACCGCAATACAATGAAGTCTGTGGTCCCCGTAAGTGCTGAGCACACAGATAGAGAATTTGTTAATATAGCAGATGTCGACGCAATTGACAGCAGTTTTCGTATGGAAAAAACGATGCCATTATTCGGCTTGTCCTATCGGTGTTGTTGTTGTTGTTGCCTCAAAACATGGCCTATCAGTGTATCGGACGGATAGAGAAAGACGAGCAAAGGTGTGGAGAGAACATGCCCACTACTACCGTCTCGTCAATCAGGGAAGCATCAGTCACAATTTAATATTTCAACGGGAGATGCTTTATGTGGTCTTCTAGATGACCACACAAATTACACCTAGACAGAAGCTTGGCATTTCTGGAAAAATATTGCGGAACTGAATGTTGAGACCTGTCGAAGAGGCAGCTCGAGAGGCAATGTTAAATATATTTAAGTCTAAAATTTTTAGTTGTGCTTGCACAGAAAGAACCTGTGGGGTATGTAACCGTATCCATCGAGCTTGAAAAAATTCATTTGATTCACTAAACGACACTTATTTTACTCTTCTTTGAGGAGATTCAAACAATTTAGGATGTTTAGACATTGAGCATACGGAATATAGCGGACAAAGTAGGTAAACGCGCATGCCGGCAAAGCCCACTGGTCCACACAAATTTAGGAAGCCCAAGGCAAGTACGCAAATCTTCCCTTTCTATCCCTGCAAGAGGATTATATTGTATGCTGGACCACCACAAAACAGTTCGTAACAAAATCCTTATATTAATCGAACATACATTTTGTATATCATCGCCTGAGTGTCCCTACGCAAACCATAGCATCGATTGCTAAGCTTGCGAAGCATCGCTACAGCACGTGCTCTTTTTGATGCAACATAATCAATCTGTGGATGCCAGTTGAGCTTTTCAACGTATATAACTCCTGCATATTTTAGGAAGTCTACTGAGGGAATGACTTTTTGACGATACACGAGGAAAATGGGAAATGGATAAAATCACATACTGTTAATAAGAAAAGGAGGGGACATTTGTTAACATTAAAAGGCATATGAAGTCCATCAAGACAAGACCCAAATGAACGAAGCACGTTTGTAGAATTCCATAGAGAGAATGTATATCGCTCAGTGACGCAAACAAATGCAATGTCATCCGCGTAGGCATAAACATGAACATCTTGATGCAACGCGGCTCAGCTGACTAGGAGAGAGGAATAGCAAGGAGAGAAACGGCAGGGTGGTCAATCGGACGATCGTCCGGTTTGCTACTCTTCACAGGAGGTGAAGGAAAGGAGAATAGAGAGATGAAAGGAGGGAGAGAGCAAACACTGCACGTAGGAGTATACAGAGGAGGACTATAAACGGTCACTCAGACCGGTGCACTTCAAGAACTGCACTAGTCCGTGAAAAGCTTTTTACGCCAGCGACGGATGTGGCCACGGTCCGAGTGTCTTCGAATCAGAAAATCGTCGGGAGAACAGCCGGTATAAAATTGTCCAGAGAGAAACCGAGGCTGTGGACCTCGTACCGAGGACAAGTACACAACAGGTGCTCAATAGTTTCCTTCGCACCTACTGGAGTAGTACGTTAGGCTATCGGTCATTGTAATACGGTAAGAGTAAGCGCTCGTATAAACGCCACAACCAGCATTAAAGGAAAACAAGGGGAATGCGGGAAATGGCGATTCAAGACGATGAGTAACACGAGAACAAGGTGAGAGCAGGAGCCAACGTTTCGACAAGTGGACTTGTCTTCTTCAAGGCGTTGAAGAAGACAAGTCCACTTGTCGAAACGTTGGCTACTGCTCTCACCTTATTCTCGTGTTACACACCCAGCATTAAGCGATATACCACAAGGTTGCAGCGGTAGAGGCTAGAGCACTTGTAGCCACCTCGAAGGGTCCAGGTTACGTAGCAGGTAATTGTACACATTTGAAAAAAACTCCAGAAAACTTGTGTCTTAGTGCGGGCAAACAGACGAAGTTTGCTAGCAGCGTCCATCCTCGCCAAAGGAAGTAGAAGCTTGTGGGTGTCCTCGGTGGGCAGATCGGGCAGCCTTGTAAGCAAAGTCGTTGCCGACGAGGCCACAATGACCCAAAAGCCATTGAAAAATTCTTTCGAGTCCTTTTTGCAGAGCACGATTTATTTAGCTAATGTCGAGTACCAGCTGCTGGTGGCTTCTGAGCTGTGAAGCAAACTGGAGGCTATAAGGGCCTGCATTAGAGTCCCAAAACACGACCCATTTCTTTGCCGGTTCATCGGTGACGTTCTCGAAGAAGCACGGAGCTCACCAGCATACTAAATTAAAACACGGAAAAAAAACTGTTCCTTGAGAAGCTCCTCGCGCTTGGTCATATTTTAATGTTGAAAAGCCGCTTTGAAAGCTGTAAAACTCCCGAGCTCTCAGATAAAAACATAGGTAGTTAGGTGTGTGTGTGTCGAGCGTGAAAGAAGCCTGTGAATACAAGCAAAGTGCCTCGAGTGGCCAGTCGTGCGGCAATTTCGCGGGTATTCGTGGGCTTCTTTCATGCTCGAAAAAACACTTTTATGTAGCACGTATTGAGCAACAGAACGGGAGGTTTTCATGTTGCTCTACAATTTTCTCATTGACACTTTTCATCTAATTATAATATTGGAGAAGTCGAATTATTAATTAAAACTAATTATATAATTAGGCGGAATGCAACAAATTGTCTGGGTATCTCCAAGCGACAGCAAACAACATCACCTTGGGTCTGTCCAGCTACGTGTAATTTGCATATTTTTAAATCTTGGTGCATGATAGTTGGGACACCCTATATACAGGTTGCCTGTGGCAGATAGCACAATTCCAGTTCATGAGCTGGTCTACTCGAAGAGGCGGACACTACTTGTACAAAAAAAAATTGAAATGCCTAATCGAATAATTTACAAAAATTCACTAATTAAGTTTCTAACTAAGTACTTTATGGCGCGTATTGCAATTTACCAATTCTAGCGATGGAGTTCGCAAGGCGGATCCACTTGGAACAAATTCTCAAGATGACACCAGTTTCGAGATATTAATTCCCGAACATTGCGAAGAAACGCATTGCCGTTCCAGATAATTTCTTACCAAAGCGTCGTTTTATGCATTAAAGCCCAAAAGTAACTGCCAACTTTACATCGGGGTTTGTGACAAGGGTGGGAACCAATTGTCTGGGCATTGTTAGAATTCCTTTTAGAGGAAGTTAGTTGGTCCCGCAAATTTTTGCATCGTCTGTACACGAGACATGGTGGTGTGGAAATATTTTTCTAAGGCATTCGTTTTTGCAAGGCGTTCGCTCTGCATAAGAATATTGCAATGTTTTCTGAGAATAGTCGCGACATTAGCGACTGATGCGATATGGGTTTGAATCAAGTTAGTCTGTGAACGACTGCAAGAACATAACTTGGTGTTGCATAGTGTTCTACGATCTAGTACATCGGCACGCTTCACTGGGTCATCTATCCATTTAGGCGGATATCCCTCTTTAAAAAGAGCAATGCATAGATCGTTAGAGTTGATATAAAAGTCAGATTATCCGGAGCAAATTCGCTTAATGCGCAACGTCTGACTGTGTCATATGCTTAATTTGCAATGCCTTGGGTGGCTGCTTTCAAGTTGCAGATACTGGTGTCAGTCAGACGGTTTTTGATACAGCTTAGTTGTTAATTCCGTACTGCGGGGACATGCTATGACATCAATGAAGTTAATAGTGTCCGGTGAATACGTGTGCGGTAAGTATGCGGCCGGGTGAGCATTATTAAAGTCGGAAATAAGACACAAGAGTTCCGTCTCCCCATGCGACCGCATTATGAATATATCATCAATGAATATCATAGCAAAAAGGTTTTACCAAACTACTGCACAAAAACTTGTTCTCGGGGATTCCCATAAATGTTGTTACGGAGTGATCCATACATGGATCAACGCGATGCTTGGCAGAGCGACAAAGACGACGCTTCCCGCTTCCATTGTTTCACTCGTGAATATTCACGAATTCAAACAAGCCCTTGTTAACCACTTTTTGTAACCTCACTACGCTGCTAAAATGTGTTTTGTGTGTGTGTGTGTGTGTGTGTGTGTGTGTGTGTGTGTGTGTGTGTGTGTGTGTGTGTGTGTGTGTGTGTGTGTGTGTGTGTGTGTGTGTGTGTGTGTGTGTGTGTGTGTGTGTGTGTGTGTGTGTGTGTGTGTGTGTGTGTGTGTGTGTGTGTGTGTGTGTGTGTGTGTGTGTGTGTGTGTGTGTGTGTGTGTGTGTGTGTGTGTGTGTGTGTGTGTGTGTGTGTGTGTGTGTGTGTGTGTGTGTTTGATACTACCCACTCCTCTCTGTAATATGCCTCGGCCTTGAGAGAAAATAAATGAAACGAAATGAAGAAGACGCTAGAACGTGGGTCGGATCGGACATCTCTTACCCTAGCCTCCTTTGTATATATTTTGTAAGTATATCGTTCGCCTTCATCTCGTAGGGTTGGTAATATCGATGAACGATTATTCGATTAATCGATTAAAAGTGTCCCGCAAAACGATTCATCTTCATCGATGGCCACCTTTCATTTAATCGACTTAATTGATTAGGCCTGTTCGATTAATCGTTTTCGAGAGTTCGACAGAAGTGGCACGAGAATTTTGAAATCGAACTGGAATGGCGGCCCACGAGCAGTGTCTGTGCGGCTGGGGTAGAGCGACTGTCGACTGCCTTTCCGAGTCCAGAGTGATGCCAAGCTGAGCACTTCCTGTAATTCCTGTAACTATATTCATCAGCATTCGCTCGAGCGTCGTTGTCTTCTTCCGCAGCTGGCTCGTTGGCGCCCCTCGGGTTGCGCTCGTGCTCGTGCTTGGCATGCACTCGTGCCACTGCTCCCGCGTTCGTCATCGCCGTCTGCTTCCAAAGCTGGCTGCGTAGCCGCTAATCATTCCAGCGTGGAATTTCACATCTCTTCTGTCCTCGTAATGGGGAGGCCGCGTTTATGGCGCTATGAGCCATTGCTTAAGGGGGTATCAGCCATTCATTGTCTTACGCGACGGACAGATTACATTTTTGAAGCAATTTGATTTCGAAGAACCGCAAGCGGCAGTGGCAGGCGAATGCTGCTAAGCACGCCGCCGAGCAAACTCGAGACATCGAAAGCAAGCGACAACGGCTAACTGCGGGCATACCGTCATTGTAGTTTCCTCCGTCGCAGCCGAACGTGTGTGTAACCTCATAATTGAGAAATACTTTAATGAACCCTAGGGACTAAACCAGTGATAAATACCGGGGCCACACGTTTCAGCTTCGCTGGTTAACTATGCATCTTCACGGAGTGGTAGGGCTGACAAATTTTTTTTCATTCTGGACTAAGTGCCATTTTATAACATATATTGTTTATCTCTTCAAAAACCAATAGTGCCAACCATAGTTAGTCTTTCACAAGGTAAAGATTACCTTTATCAAACGTTTATACACTTGTGTTTCAAACTTGGTTCCACCTCTCAAATATTAAAATAGGGCCCTACAAAAAAAGATACCTGCGTTTCAGTCTTCTTGAAAGTGCCCGGTAAAAATTTTGATTAATCGATGAAAAATCCTGCATTGAAAGCGATTAATTGATTAAAGGGTAAAACGATGAACGATTATTCATTAATCGAATAAAATAATTAATCGACCATCCGTATCATCTTGCTTCCGTCACACTTTGGTGGAGGTGCGGGGTACGTCTTGCCTCGCAACGGAACTTCGCAGCGGCAGTCGTTTCCGACATCTGTCTGCAATGGCGGAAGACACAGCGTCTACATCAGCGCCCGCCGCTTCAACGGTCGTGCTTGTGCAACCCCGGGATCCTGGCACGTTCTCCGGTTCCAGTGACGCGGACGTTGAAGACTCGCTAGCGGAGTACGAATGCGTAAGAACGACCGATGAACCCTACCATGATGTTGGCAAATATAATCTTTTAAAGGCACTGCGAAGGTATGGTTCGATAATCACGAAAAAAAAAAAGGGGGGGGGCGGGGGGGGGGGGGGGGCTGAGATAGGGAGCTGGGACACCTGCACAGAAAAACTCCGAGAATTGTTTGGGAAGCCCATTGGCCGGAAGATCGCCGTGACATAGACGCTCGCGTCACTTGCGAAGATGGCTACTGAATCTTACGGTGCGTACATAGAAGACGTATTAGCGCTATGCCGAAAGGCCGACGCCGAGATGCCGGAGGACGACAAGGTTGGGCATCTTGAAAGGGATCACTGACGACGCCTTCAGCTTCTTAATGTGTAGAAATTGTTCTACATTCGACGCTATTATAAAGGAGTGCCGGCGCTTTGAGCAGGCTAAAAGCCAGCGCATTGGCCACTCATTTTCTCGGCTTCCCAACACGGCGGCAACGTCCTCTTGCGACGACCGCACGGCTGCACAGCCGTCAGTGCCACCAGATCAGCTGACACGTATTGTACGGCGCGAACTTGAGGCCATGACTCCTGCTCCAGTTCACACCGGTGACTCGAGCTCGATCACGGCTCCATTCGTTCAAGCCATTGTCCGGCAGGAGCTCGCCAACATGGGCATTCACTCTGTGTGCGCCGTTGCCAACCCAACACAAACTTAGTGGCGTCCGCCCTCTTCCTATCAAGAGCAGCGATTCGCTACTCGATATCGCGACCCTGCTGCGTGGCGAACCCCTGACGATCGACCGATATGTTTTACCGTATCGGCCACGTCGCCCGTACTGCGCCACCCGCTGGTCCTCGACGCCTCGAACGCCGTCTTTCCCTTTCCGCCGCCCCGAGAGCACCTGCTTCCCGCCTTCAACCCAGTCCTATTTCCCCAACGCCCATGTTTCCCCCAGGATAAGTAGCCGCTCCCCGTGGCCGCGTGGTCACCAGTAGAGCACTGCACGGGCTCGGGCTTACCCAAAAGCCCAGGCCCGGCCGGGCCGGGTAGAACAGTTTTTCCACGGGCTCGGGCCGGGCTCGGGCACGGCGTGTGCTTTTTGACCCGGGCCCGGGCCGGGCTCGGGCTTTCTGGTGGTGTGCATGTAACGTGCAGCGAGTTATTCTCGGGCGTCTCAACTCTGAAAAACATTATTTTTCGGTCTCGGGCCGGGTTCGGGCCGGGTTCGAGTCGAGCTCGGGCCGGGCTCGGGCCTAAGGTAAAGGGGTGGCGGGCCGGGTCGGGCGGGTAACGTAGATTATTTCCGGGCCCGGACCGGGCCCGGGTCTCGCCATAAAAGTTTTGATCGGGCTCGGGCGGGCCGCCCAACGTAAAAACGGGCCCGGGCCGGGCCCGGGCTGAAAAAATCGACCCGTGCAGTGCTCTAGTCACCAGTCACGCTCGCCTCCAGGCCGTCGTACGTCGTCTCACTCACCACAAGCTCACCGCCATCGTCCCCCTTCAGCCCTGCTCGTGCCTATCAGGAAAACTAAACAATGCAGCGCCCAGAGGTGACGTTGCATTGACGACTGCCACCACAAATCCTCTTCTGACGCTGCCGACAAGACCAAGCTTGTTAGACGTTGATGCTGATGGCGTAACTATTTCTGCGTTCATCGACACTGGGGCGCACATCTCTGTAATGAGCGCAGATTTTCGTCGACGCCTTCATAAAGTGCTCACGCCTGCCACCTCCCGCATCCTCCGCGTCGCTGATGGAGGGACTCCTGTCGTTCTTGGGATGTGCACCACCCGCGTCTGCATTGCTGGTCGTCCCACTTCCATCGAATTTGTCGTCATTGAGCAGTGCCCCCATGACCTCGGCTTAGATTTTTTGTCCACTCATTCTGCCCTCATTGATTGTGCAACCGGTGCTATTCAGCTTGAGCTATCCCATCCCCCCGCCAGTACAGTCGACATAACGCCACGCTTATGCTCTCGCCATCAGGTTCGTTTGTCGCCTCAAGCTGCTACATACGTTACTTTGACGTCTTCACACGACATTCCCGATGGCGACTACGTCTTGTCTGCGATTATCGACGTCCTGTTAGCCCGCGATGTCGCCCTGGCTCACACTATTGTTTCCGTTGCTGACAATACAGTGGTTGTACCGCTTCTCAGCGTCAGCCTGTTGACTCACGTTATCCCGCAAGGCATGTCGCTGGCCACCATTTCCGCGCTTGATCCCTGCAAGTTTGCCGCTTTGGTTGCCGATGTTTCGCCGCCTTCTTGCTCCTCCAACTTCGCGCCTTCGTTTCTCGACGATTGCTCCCAATCTTACCCAGGCGCAAGCCCAAGATCTCTACCGGGTCCTGGCGTTCTATCGTGACATCTTTGATTTTTACGGCCGCCCTCTAGACCAAACATCTGTCGTGGCTCATCGAATCAACACTGGTTACGCCACTCCTATACGCCGACATCCCTATCGCGTATCGCATCACGAACGTCAAGTCATCCAGAACGAGGTCGACAAAATTATTACAAAAGACGTCATAGAACTTTCTTCTAGCCCGTGGGCCTCCCCTGTCGTCCTCGTGAAAAAGAAAGACCGCAGCTGGCGTTTATGCGTTGATTATCGGAATTTGAACAAAGTCCCTCATAAAGACGCCTACCCTTTGCCCAATATTTTTCTTCCATCGACCTTCAGTATGGCTGTTAGCAGATTTCAGTCGACCCTATGGACCGCGAAAAAACTGCCTTTATTACGCCCGATGGCCTATACCAATTCAAGGTCATGCCGTTCGGACTGTGTAATGCCCCAGCAACTTTCGAACGTATGATGGACTATCTGCTGTGGGGATATAAGTGGTCCATCTGGCTATTCTATTTAGACGATGTGATTGTCTACTCGCCTACATTTGAGAGCCACCTCACCCGTTTATCGGCCGTTCTTGCCGTCTTCCGAAGTGCCAACCTTCAGCTGAACTCCGCCAAGTGCCGTTTCGGGCGGCGCGAGATAACTATGCTCGCTCACCTTGTCAGTGCTGCCGGTGTTCAACCAGGCCCCGACAACGTGCGAGCAGTGCAACAATTTCCCGTGCCGCGTTCCGCCAAAGACGTCCGCAGTTTCGTAGGATTATGTTCCTACTTTTGTCGCTTTGTCCGGAACTTCGCGGACATCGCCCGCGCTCTTACTGAACTCTTGAAGAAGGACGTTCCTTTCGTGTGGGGACCCGAACAAGCAGTGTCGTTTTCTGCCCTCGTCCGCCTACTTACTACACCACCAATACTGGCCCACTTCGACCCCTCATCGCCTACGGAACTTCGCACTGATGCCAGTGGTCATGAAATTGGGGCTGTCTTTGGCCAAACACAGCACGGCAAGGAACGTGTCATCGCCTACGCCAGTCGCGTTCTTTCATCGTCCGAACGAAACTTTTCCATCACTGAACGCGAGTGCCTGGCTTTAGTGTGGGCTGTCACCAAATTCAGACTTTACTTGTTTGGCCGAACTTTTTCTTTAATTACAGACCATCATGCCTTGTGCTGGCTTTCGTCGCGGAAGGATCCGTCTGGACGTCTCGGCCGCTGGGCATTACACCTTCAAGAATACTCGTTTGCTGTGCACTACAAGTCTGGACGATTGTACCAAGACGCAGATTGCTTATCACGTCGCCCTGTCGATGCTCCCGACCTCATTGACCCTGACTCCGACGCCTGCGTACTGTCCATCCTTGCTTTGGATGATATCCCCACCGAACAGCGACGAGACGCGTCCTTACGGCTCGTCATCGACCGTCTTACCTCTCCATCACCAGACCATTCTGTTCGCCTGTTTGAGCTACACGACAATGTTCTGTATCGTCGTAATCTCAGCTCAGATGGCCCAGAGCTTCTGCTTGTCCTTCCTCGCCATCTATGCTCCAGTGTTCTTCACCAGATTCACTGCGTACCAACTGCCGGTCACCTAGGCATCTCACGTACTTACGCCCTCATCCGACGTCGGTTTTTCTGGTCTGGCATGTACCGTTCGGTGCGCCGCTACGTCGCTGCTTGTGAACGCTGCCAACGCCGCAAGCGCTCTTCAGCGGTGCCTGCAGGCCAGCTACACCTTATTGATATCCCTGCAGAGCCATTCTTTCCCGTCGGCCTTGACCTTCTAGGCCCTTTCCCTACGTCCATCTCGGGAAACAAATGGGTCGCGGTCGCGACAGACTACGCCACGCGCTTCGCAATCACCAGGGCGTTGGCGACAAGCTGTTCTATAGACGTCGCTGACTTTCTCCTACACGACGTAATTCTACAACATGACGCCCCTCGGCAGCTCCTCACCGATCGCCGGAGGTACTTCCTATCGAGAGTGGTAGACTTCGGGCCTGCTCCACTGAACATAGGCTCTCCACCGCTTATCATCCGCAGACGAATGGATTGACCGAGCGCCTGAACCGAACGCTAACCGAAATGCTGGCCATGTATGTTTCACCAGATCACCGTGACTGGGACTGCATTTGTTACCTTTGCGTAAAATTCCTCACAGCATGCCGCCGCTGGATATTCACCGTTTTATCTACTATTTGGCCGACATCCTGCATTGCCCTTCGAGACTCTCCTTTCTTCGGCTCCTCACTCGCCTACTGAATACGCCAGTGACGTTGCAGCGCGAGCCCGTGTTGCTCGTCAACTTGTCCTCGGTCGACTTTCTGCTTCGCAAGCAGCCAAGAAGGTCCAGTTACGACAGCCGACACAGAAGCGTGCACTTCACGCCTGGCTCTCTGGTCCTCCTCTGGTCGCCATGCCGCCGCATTGGTCTATCAGAGAAGCTCCTCTCACGTTACACCGGGCCCTACAAGGTTCTTCGTCCACTCGGTGACGTAAATTACGAGATTGTACTCATGGATCCTGCTTCTTCGACCTCATCGCTGCCAACTGAAGTTGATGTTTCCCGGCTGAAGCCATACTGCTCTTCTAGCTCCTCGCCTTCATAGCCAGCGCCAGGACGGCGCTTCAGCCGCCGAAGAGTGATGCTACGGAGCGATCCATACATGGAACAACGCAATGCTTGGCAGAGCGACAAAGACGACGAAGAAGGCGCTGGCACGTGGGCCGGATCGGACATCTCTTGCCCTAGCCTCCTCTGTATATATTTTCTAAATATATCGTTCGCCTTCATCTCGCTTCCGTCACAATATATTCGTGTAATTATGTCCTTCTCGTACCCATAGTCGTGCCACTGACTTGAGCGTAATGTACTCCATTGACTTTAAAGTTGTTGAGTTGACGAATCATTTCTAACAGTGTATCTATAGTTGAGCTGTGGAAGAACTTATCACAAGCGGAGTGATCGTAGGCCTCAACCACGGCCATGCTGCCGTCCGAATGAGGGATATTTGTGTAAAGTGGTGCAACATCGAGAGTGAAAAGGACAGTAACGCTGGTAATATCGGCCAGGAAGTGATCAGTATCCCGTATGAATGAATGAATGAACCGTTGCGGTGATCGGATATATCAGGGAATCTACTTAACGGGACAAGTGTTCTGTTCAGGGTGTCGGAACGAAGTGTTTTTCGTTCTGGTTTTAGTTTCGTTCCATTGAAAAAAGTTCCGCTCTGGTTCTGCTCCAGAACGAAAAAAGAGAGAAAGAGAGAGAGAGAAAGAAATCCTGCGCTTGAATAATTCAAACCCTGCTCAAATCCTGCGCTTAATGTAGCTCCAATCCTGCTCAAGTTTTGCGCTTATGTAGTTCAAATCCAGCACTAATGCAGCTCCACTAACGTGGAACATGAGGAAGAGCGGAGCAGTGATGCACCGGTGTTCCGCATATGTTATACTTGTGCTTTTTTTTTTTTTTTTTTTTGCACAAGTGAGGAGGGATCGAGCTCTTGTGGGATGGTGGCGCCGTCTCTTGCTCTGCGCTGGTAACAGACTGGAGTTTCGGGAGCGATTTTAACGAGTTTCTGTTCATTACCGCATATCCCTGGCTCATCCCCGCATATCCGATACGGGTATGCACCACTCGTAATTTTATTACCCTTAATCGTGACATAACTGACGAGCATGTGATGTTATTGGTGTCATAACGTATCAGTCATGTTATTCATACATTCGTACCCTTCCATGCCGATTTATGTATATACCAATTAAACGAGACGTGAGTTTTCGGCAAATCTTGTTTTTGTGCATGACCACAACGACAGGAGATCACACTAGACGCCAACAGCCCGGGTCCCTAAAGTGCTTCGCACTTAAGAATGATCCATAACGGTTCATAACGGTTTTGGTTCGCATGCAAAAATTTTTGAAGCAACGTAACGATAAAAACAGTATTCACCCGCCGGGGTGGCTCAGTCAGCTAAGGCGTTGTGCTGCTGAGCGCGAGATCGCGGGATCGAATCCCGGCCACGGCGGCCGCATTTCAATGGAGGTGAAATGCAAAAACGCCCGTGTGCTTGCGTTGTAGTGCACGTTAAAGAACCCCAGGTGGTCAAAATTAATCCGGAGCCCTCCACTACGGCGTGCCTCATAATCAGAACTGGTTTTGGCACGTAAAACCCCAGAAAGAAGAAAAACAGTATTCATTTTTCTCAGTAAGTGAATTCTGAGATAATGCTTAGTGCCTTGACTCAAGGCGCTGAGCATGATTGCAGAAGCAGCATGTGTACTCGCCGTAATTCGAGACCGCTGTTCCGATAAAACGAACTTAAACGAACACAAACGAAGGATAAAACTTCGGTAACAAAGCGTTGTACCCGTATAAAACGAAACAAAAAGCTCTTGGAGCGCAAGCACTGGGCTTTGCTACATTGCCGATCTGGTAGTGCACCGAGTGGCAGGCTTAGATTAGTGGAGTGCTCGACCGGCTGTCGCTTGTACTATGCCTGCCGGAGATAGCGCTTATGCGGGTCCCTGAGATACGCGCTGATTCTGACGTTGCCTTACGTCGGTTGTTTCGGATTGCAGACTTTCCCCTTTAACCGAAAACCGATCAAAAATATTTCGGTTTCACTCCGAAACAAAATAATAAATAACGTTTCGGTTACGTTCTCGTTCCGGTCAAAGATATCGTTTTGTTTCGTTATTCGTTTTTGTTTTCGTTCCGTTACTACCTACTGGATCTGTTACCATTCCTATGCCCGAAAAAGGCGGGCGACCCAGATTATTTTGTTTGTGAAGCATTGCAATACCGAACCACGGTATCCTGTTACTCTGACAAAAGCAGGACACCCCGCTGGAATGTTACTATATAGTTTTTTCTCAGATGCAGAAAAAAATCACCTATTTTTTATGTACATTATTGTCTTATCAGCGACGTCTGTCCGTGATGTTTTGAACGCAGCACTCAACAACGATAACAGGCGCTTGCCGACACAAAAAATGATAAAACTGAACAATGAATGAATGAACAGTGGGCAATCAGTATCAGTTCCTCGTGCTTATGAAAACAATGGCTTAACGGCATCGCTTTATAAGGCGTTTTTGCTTATTCCGGCAGCCCACTAGCTGTGATAACAGCTTAAGATACACGAAGAAAAGACGCGAAGATGCGCATTGCATCTGAAACTTGCTGCGACGTGCCGGCTTGCATGAACAACTCAGGCAAGAGACACCTCTCGTGAAATGAAAGAACGTACGTCTAGCTCGAATAGTTGGCCGATAGCATCTGTTTATCATCTCCGTATGTCTCTTCTTGTCCAACAATAAATCTGCTCATGAATGCAACAACGCTTGTTGTTTTGATTTTAATGTTCAAATGCTTCCTTTGTTCATGCTCACCGTGATTGGGTCTTACTTCGGATTTTCTGCGTACACGATCGCCATTTCATTGCCTTTTTGTCGATGATCACTTTTCTCTCGTTGCCAACATCCGACACCCTGCTTTTATTTTATTTTTGACCTCAGACTGTGACCGATACGAATGCCACACCACATCTACATGTCTGCTCAGGGCGTATACGAAACACAGAGCATGAGTGTGTAATAAAAGGCTTACGCTGGTCTCAACTTCCAGGAAGTGTTAATTGTGGAAGGCGCCCAAGAAGTTTACGCATCCGATAACGTAACACACCGCGGGGTGAGGAGGAGGAGGAACAACTTTATTAAAAACACCAGTCAATGAACGTCGGGGGAGAAATCCTTCTCCCCCGTCGCCCCTAGCCGTCGGCCGGAATACCTTGAGACACAGCAGCAGCAAGGGCTTGACCGATGATGTCCTGCTGGACGTTGGGGTCTGGGCTGTGGAGCAAAGCCTCCCAGGATTCTAGAGTGCGCGAGCTATCATGCTTAGACGGACATGTCCACACCATATGAACCAGATTTGCTGCCTCATCACAGAATTTGCACTTTGAACCGAATACTCTTGGATGCCACTTGCTGTAGAGTACAGGGTTTGGAAAAACCCCCGTCTGTAATTTCCTCCACATAACCTCATCTTTCTTACTGAGTGTTCTGTCCGCTGCCGGGTAAATTTGTCGATTTAGTCTGTAGTTTACTGTGATTTCCTGGTATGCGCGCATATCCTCTCTTCTGTTTATAGTTTCGGTGACTTGGGAGGTTCCGGGGGTCGACCGGTAAATGAGAGCTCGGGCGACCGAATTAGCCTCCTCGTTCCCTCTAAGTCCCTGGTGAGCTGGTGCCCAAACGAGCAGAACAAGCTGTCTGGGTCCCCCATCCCTGTTTAATATACGGATGGCAGTCTCCGTCACCCTCCCCGATTCGTAATTTCTCACAGCGTTTTTGGAGTCGCTGATGACCACCTTTTCCCCCCTTTGGCTGACGGCCAAGGCTATGGCCACTTCCTCAGCTTCAACCGTCTCGACGCCACTGACTGTGCAGCACGCCATTGGTGTTGCATCTTCTCTAACCGCCGCGGCCGCATATGCCGCTTTGCTGTCATATTCTGCAGCGTCCGTATATAGGACGTCCTGTCGACCAGTATACCTAGTTTGTAATGCCTCTGCCCTGTCTTTACGTCTACCGTCGTGAAAGGCAGGGTTTATGTTTCTGGGTAGTGGAGGTATTTTTATCTTGTCCCTGATCTGTCTGGGGATGTCTCTTGAGCGCACTTGCTCATGTTTGGGCTCGTAGCCCAATTTCTCTAAAATTTTCCTCCCCGTTTTAGATCCAAGTAGCCTTTGATGCTGCGCGGTAAGGGCAGCCTCAATCAGTTGCTCGAAAGTGTTCGATATCCCTAGCCTCATCAGTTTGTCGGTGGACGTGTTCTGGGGGAGTCCGAGCGCGACCTTGACACTTTTCCTAATAATGATTTCGAGTTTGTTCCGTTCTGCACCACTGATCTTGAGGTAGGGTGCCACGTACACTATCCTACTGATTACGAAGGCTTGCGCTAGCCTCAGAAGATTCGCCTCCTTCATCCCAGCGTGCCTGTTCGCTATTCGTCTGATGAGACGACACGTCTGATTTGAACTGGCTTCTAACCTAGCAAGCGTTTCATAATTCTTCCGGTTTGCCTGAATCCTCAGCCCGAGGACGTGATCATCTGGAAAGGCGTTCTGGCGCTGATCGCCAGGTAGTAGGTTTGATTCTTAGTCCCGGCGAGCACCTTATATAGGACGGAAGCGAAATGCGTGTACACTTAGATTTAGAAATATCTCTAAGGGTACTCTGTGGTCAAAACTATACGCCGTGTCTCCAATGAAGCGTCTCCCATACACTCTTAATCTTGACTCTCAAGTTTCACTAAGTGAAACATTTTTGCAAATATGTTCCACTTAGTTGGCGGAACATATGTTAAACTCGAATAATGTGCTCTACTTAGTGAAACATGGGGAACTATATATTAGGAGCGATATGCAATAACAGCTTTGATATGTTAGAATTAGAGTTTGATGGCGCATATCTCCAAACTTGTGTCATTCTGGAAATTCATTCCAAGTGGATACGCCTGACAAGCTCACCGGCTACAATTCGTAAATTTCAATATGCGCCGTAAAGTAATTAACTCAGAAGTTCATTAGTACATTATTTTTAATTAACTGAATGTGTGTTTCGTTTTCGCGTGTTACTAATGTGCACCTCTTCGAATATCCCAGCTCAGTGATAAGAATTATGCTACATGCCACAGGCGATTTTTCTTAATTCTGTAAAACTTAAAAATGAACACCCTATATAGCAAAGGGCCTAGTGCGCTCTATTTCTCATGGCCAGCGTTCACGGTGTCATGGCGCAAATGTCAGCACATAACTGTAGAAAGCTCAGGTAACGACAGGTAAAACGGAGAATAACCGCCATTTTCATGGCGTGAAAGTTATAAGTGAACGTGATGTAGGGTAGTGCAATATCCCAGTCCCGTGGTCGGACGAAACGTACGCAGACAGATGTCGGTGGTGGTCGATCTGGTTCAGTCATCAGGCGATGCCACTGGTCAGAAGAGCTTGTGATCGGTTGAGCAAAAGTTCATCGATGACTTGGGAGAGAAGAGTGCGGCCCGAGTGATGTTGGGCGTGAGATCCTTTCCTTGTCTTTTCTCTCTCTCTCTCTCTCTCTCTCTCTCTCTTTTTTTTTTTTTTTTATGATGACGACGCGTGCATCTTCTAGCTCGCAATAAAGATGGAACATACGGGACGCCATCGTCGACGACGTTTGCTGCTCATAGTACTGTAGCACCGTGACGTGTTTCTACAAGGACAATGCACCGATGCACCAACTTGTCCAATCTGCAGTACTTCTGTACAAGGACAAGCACGTCGTCAAAACGTTCTAATGCTGAATATACTGGTGGCTGAAGGACATGCTCGTCATTGAAATCTGCAGAGTGTATATTGTCATAATGCGTTATTTTGCCTTGCTAGTTGATGAATGTTTTGCGTGCAGTGCGTACACCAATTTTCAGAGTGCGTAGGATCCATACAAGCTGTTTTATTTGAGCTGCACCAAATTTTTAAAAATTGCCTGTGGCAGATAGCACAATTCTAATCCTTGATCTAATCTACTCGATGAGGTGGCCATTAAGTTCACGAGAAATCCAAATGACTAATTGAATACTTAACAGAATTACGCTAATTAATTTTCTAATTAATTATTTTACGGCACATATATTGTAATCTACAAACTGTAGGTAGTGAGTTTAAAAGATGCATCTACTTCGAACGAATTGTCTGGGTTCCGCTAGTTTCGAAATATTCATTTTCAATGTGTCCGACGAAATGCATTGGGGTTCCAGTGACTTGTGTGCTACAATGCATAAAGCATCGTTTTCTTCAAAAAGGTAACTGGAACGCCAATGCATTTCGTCGGACACTTTGAAAATGAATATATCGATACTGGTTAGTCCTGAGAATTCGTTTCAACTGAATACGACTTGCGAACTCGCCGGCTATAATTCGTAGATTGAAATATGTGCTCTAATGTAATTCATTAAAAATATAATTAGCATAATTATGGTAATTATTCAATTAGGCATTTTGATTCCTTGTGGGAGGAATGGCCGCCTCATCGTGTAGTTTGGATCAAGAATTACCTTAATGCGCCTTTGTGACTGTCACAAAAGAGCGCGTAATCAAAGCGCGCGCCGAGTGTCGCGCAAGCCAGCGAAAGAACACGCCGGTCCCGCGGCAACTTCAACAGAGGGGGAGAGCGCATACGCCTCAAGCAACCACGCTAACAACGGCGCCGAAACGTCTGGAACGAGGTTCGACGAAGCGACGTTAACCGGAGAGAGAGAGAAAGCACACGCGCGCGCCGAGACTCCTTCTCACCCGGCGAGCCGAGAGAGATAACAACAGCGTGAGCGTGCGTGAACAGCATGAGTCATCATCACCCCCCCCCTCGAGAATGTTCCGAAAGCAGCGGTCGAAGGTACGAGAAAAGAGTAGAAGCTTCCCAAGCTTTGGCCGTGCTACGGAATCACAACTCCGATCGAATGTTCGAGAAGGACCGTCGACGGCTATATAAACGCCGTGCGAGCATTGTCAGTTAGGAATCCAGGAGTCCAGTGAGGAATTCAAGAGTTGAGTCCGCACCGTGAAGTGATGTAACGTGAAGACCAAGCGTCTGCGGAAGAAGGGGATTCCCCGGCAAGCTAGTCAACGAGTTCGTCGAGCGTCTGCATTTCCGGAAGAAGCTCCTTCTTCGAGATTTGCTCCCAAGTTACGCCGAGATCGTCTGACTCCAAGACCAACCAGCACGGTGAATACGATTGGACACTTAGTGTTCCTATTTATTTTGTACTTTACGTGTTGGACTCTTGTGCTTGTCGTTATTTTCTGTGATTGTTAATACCCATCTGATTTGTATTGTGTTGTGTCTAGCCTAAGTGTGCAAGTTTGTGTGTAACTGCCTTGTATGAAGAATATATTTTGTTGAGTTTTGACAACTCTGGGCTCTGACTCGGTCTTTGGACAGCAACCGGCGTTCGCTGGCGCACCAGAGGGCCCACTCTTAATTGTCCTTGCTTTCGTGGGATTATTTTCGGAAGCTGATAAGTCGGCTTTGGAATTTAGTCCGGCGTCTGCGCCTCGTTCACCGGGGTCTGTGACAGTGACTGAACTTTGTGTTGCTGTGTTACTGAGTTGACTTTCGGTATTAGTGTGGTATTAGTGTACTTATGTGACTGGACTTTGTGTTATTGTGATTAGGAGTCGACATTTAATTTTAAAGTGTGTAGGTTATTTTTTTTCTTTGATATCTCTATGTGAAAAGGAGTAGCCGGCACCAATTAAAGGCATCAACATCTCCTAAATACCATATAATAAAAAGAAAGGATTAGAATTGTGACATCTGCCACAGGCAATTTTTTTTTTATTTGGTGCAGCTAAAATGAAACACCCTGTATAATGTTTAACAAGCGACGCCCCTCGGGGCATTCATCTAGTCTATCACTGTCGAAGACACGTTACGATCGGCGTAAGCATTCGTAGGAAGTGGCTCTCTAAATTCGCGCTAAACGTGACAAGGTTTTATGGAATTTGGGGAGCGTCATCGCATCCCCGCGTGCGAAAAGCCCGCTGGTTTCGCGTCGCACAGCCCAGTGAGAGGGAGAAAGTGGTGGCGGGCTCCTCCTTCCCCGCTTCCCCCTCGCCCATCTCGAACGCCATACGCCATGCGACGCTTCTGCAGCCCATTGTGTACGACAGAGCGTGAAACAAAAGCGAAACAAGAAACTGGTGCCGGTTTGGTTTCACCTTCACGTGCTTCTGCGTCCGTCGTATATCTTCGCCCAGGAGCAAAGTGAACGACGCGCCGTATCGCCTTCAGTCTGGGGGCGGGTCCGTACAAGGGGCCTGTAGGGAGGGGCTGCGTGTATTCATAACCAGAGGAAACCAGCTGTCGCACCACTTGTTCCCCTGTGTCGCCGTGTTGCTGCCGCTCCTCTGCTCTCCGCCATGGCTGTTGTCTCTCCGATGGACGCCTCGTACGTGCCCAAGGCACTGCACTCCCTGACCGACGATGACGAGGCATGGCGTGAATTTGCCACTAACGACGAGGCATGCGTGCTGGTCATCTACACCGGAGGGACCATCGGCATGGTCAAGGACAAAAACGGAGGTTGGTATTCGAACAGCCCGCTGCTGCGAATTCGAGTTGATAGTGTGTGACGGCGCTGTTGCTGTGCTTCCGTTCGCACGTTTGTCAAGCTGTCATTGCTATTGCTCTGAAGACGAGTGGTTTATCAATTTTTCATTGCGGCGAAAGCATAATCAGTCTGCCCCGGGCAATGTACGCGAGTCAAGATACAGTATATGTGGCATGCGTTATCTTGCGTATGTAATGCTTTCTTTTTATTTAAATGTTTGTTAGGTGTCTACCCAGAAATGAGACAGTTACGGTACCCGCGTTTTTGGTTATTTTTTTCTGAAGAAAATAAACTAACTACTTTCCTATCTTTTTGTTTGGGTTTAGCATTTCTCTTAATGAAAAGCACATTCGAAACGCAGGCCTACTTTATCATTTTATGGTCAGTTCGTAAACTAGTTCCGTCCTCCGTGTCTATTGGATCCTGAGTCGACATACTAAAAGTGCTTGCTTCCCGGCCGTTTGTTGTATACATAACTTTGTTTCGCCCGCAGGGGCCTTTCACACGTCTGACACTGCCTAACAGCAGTAAACACTTTCTCTTTTTATTCAGGACTGCAGCTGAAAGAATTAGCGCAGACATGTTCCTATGTCAAGAACCTTCATGGTCGACTGTCTAAGGCAGAAATGCACCATGTTCCGTGTTCAAAGCTTTCAAATAGCCCCAAATTATCCATAATATTACATTAACTAACGTATCATGCTATTTTGATTATGATTGTCAGCCTACAAGAGATTTTGGTGTTCTAACACACAGCAAATTCAACGTTGGCTAGCGAAACATTTCTTGAATGACGAAGGCTCGTGTCGTCACATGTTGGAAAAGAAAGATTGCGGTCGCAAAGTCGGGTACTAACTCTCATTAAGGAACCGTGACTGGTTTCTTGCTCCCATTACCCAATGTGCGAAACGTCGCTCTTGGTAAGCGACCAATATCCTGTATTTTGCTTATTGTGAAAGGAAGCGGAAACCGATAGTAAATTAGCGAACGCTCATCGGCGCATTACTGCGCATTGCGAGCCAAACCACGCATATACTTAGCTGGTATCAAACTGAGTTGATGGTAAGTTTACCTGTTCATGTTCGCAGGATTCACGATTAAGTCATTTTGCATGGATGCACAGGGCCGCCCCGAGCATGCACTGCAGATACTGCGGATTAGACGCTACAACTATAGACTGCTAGAATGTGGTTGTTCTACCAAAGAAGAAAGCTAATGGGACTTAAGATTATAGACCTTTCATACGAGGATTAAAAACAAAAAAAGGTGCTTTCAGCAGCGTTTCAGTCTTTCAGGATAGAAATGAACCTATCTTTCTGCTACTTGGCATCGTGAACGCGATGGGCAATGTGGAGTCCGCGCACTTACGTTAATTTGTTTCCGCATACAAGCCTTTGCAGCACCACAATATGTTACGATGATCCCATTTTGACTCTCATTTAAGCCCATTGGCTGATTCATATTTTCAATTGAAACACCCGACTTCTGTATGCTCTTCAGTTTTGTTCATGTCCTGTATCTATAACGAGATCTGTTTGCCAATGTGCGTGTATGCATGTGCGTGTGTTCGTCACATATATTCCATTGTGAGTGCGTAGTATTTTTTAACTGTTTGAGCTCGTTTGTTCCCTTTCTTTGTGTCCTGCACTGTAACGTAGTTGGTACGAAAACGCATTTCCGCTCCCGTTTATATTATTTTTCTCTTCTTTTGCCCCAAGCGTGCACCAGTAGTTTTTGTCGTTCGCTGCCGCTGCTCGGCTTGTAGAATCGTGAATGCAGCAAGACCCGGCTACAGGGGGCTGGTTGAATGAGCCGGAACGCTACCCCGCACCCTCCTTTTGTCTGCTTCCTGTCGTTGGGCCTCGTCGTTGAGTGATGCGTTCCCCGTGCTACGCGGCGCCGTATAGCTATCTCGCTCGGTCGTCGTCCGGTCTGGTCTGTTGGACTATATAGCGCACGCTGGCTGATAAGTGGTTTTGGACAAAAACAATTCTTCTGGCTGTGCTAGAACTCCTTGTTTATGCCAGTTATTCGTTCGCGTTTTAGAAACAAGAAGCCACTGCGAGAGAGAGATTTTCTGCTTATGACAAATTGCTGTTTTGTCGTAGTCGTGCACGAGAGTTGGAGCTCAGAGATGGTTGAAATGCGTTTGTCGCTCGCGATATTGCAGCTTCTTTATTTATAGCGATTGTGTTGATTCGCGCACTAAGCGTGCCTTGACAAGTTATAAAACAGTCTGCCCAGTACCATAGTTATGTTGAATAAGTGTTGTACAGTTAAGTTTTTGTTCTGATTTTAAACGTGCCTTGGTTTTCGTTTCACTGTATGTTTGTCTGTAAGTTGACTCACTTGACGACTAACCAGGGAACGTAGTCGTCGCAGTACTAGATGCGTCACGAGCCACGTCAAGCCTCACTAATAACCTCGTACACGTGACGTCTGCTGGCTTGAGACGATGCTGGCATTGGCGACTTTCTCGGGAGGTTGACAGCCGATAACATCTTCCAAAATATAGCCTTCTTTGCACACTTATCGCTTGCACACACTGGACGGACTGCTGGGGATCGTCTAGATAAGCCATCCCAGGTGAAAATTTCCAACTGGGATCCAACTGGGATCAGCTGGGATGAACTGGTTCCAGCTGGAAACCAACTGGTCCCAGTTACACACCAACTGGTCCCAGTTGGAAAGCAACTGGGTAGCAACTGGTTCCAGTTGGGATCCAACTGGAACAATTTCCAGTTATACTGGGAGTGACTGGACCCAGTTGGGATCCAACTGGAACTTTGACCAGTTGTACTGGAATCAACTGGTTCCAGTAGAGAGGCAACTGGAACTTTCACCATTTGTACTGGAATCAACTGGTTCCAGTTGGATTCCAACTGGAACTTTGACCAGTTGTATCAGTAGCAACTGGAACCAACTTAAACATTGGCCAGTTGTTCTGGTAGCAACTGTTTCCAGTTTGAATCCAAATGAAACGGTGACCAGAAGTTTAAATGAAAGCAAGTAACATCCAGTAACATGCAGCAGCTAGTCCTACTTATACTGAGCAATTAAGTTTGGCAGTTTTAGCAATCCTAGCCAACATTCTAATAGAAGTCTGTAATAATTAGTCTAATACGTCAGTTTTGTATTAGTTGTATAAGTTTTGTATTAGACCAATAGAAATTTCTATTAGTCGTACTGATTTACCTATAAGACCAAGAGGCCGTGTGTATTAGACTTATTAGTGTTTTACAAGCAGTGTAGTAGACACGCGCGTGTCTACTAGTTTCTCTATTAGACTAACAGGTCCTATTGGCCTTATGCAGATTGTTACTGGTCTGATACAACATGTACTGCTAGATTCCACAGCTCTTGTTTGCTGGTGAAAGTTAATTGACAAAAAATTAGAATAGCGGACCGCTTGCTTGCATGGAGGGGTGTTTCTAATTAATCACTGAATAATTAAAAATTCTGCTGTACAATTGTGCAGCAGATTGCGTTAATTCGCACGTTTGCATTAGTTTCAGCACACCACCTCTCAGCGACGTACGCCTACATGGTCTTGCCTCGTCGCGATGAGTCGAGGAAACAGCTAGTGTTTACAGCACAGCGAATACTCCCCCGCGAAAAAAAAGAAAAACGCGAACAACCAGCCGTCAGATCACGGTGCCCGGTCAGCTTACGAACAACCATATTTGTTTGGCACTGAAGTTTCGTCAGTGTCGTATTTTCTGTTGAAGTGCGCATAAAGTAAATGTTAAACTTTTAATCTAAATTGATAACTTGATATCGCATATAAAAGGCCGTAATATTTATTGACATCAAAGAGCAGTATCGCAGAGAAGGGAACGCGGCGGGTGGGAAGGATATAAAACTGCGACCATAGTCAGCGGTAGTTGCGCACAGCACGTGTGCAATGGCGGCCGCCATGTCAAGGCGAGGCTAGCCACTGTAGCGAGGCGTCACGCGAGGCGTGCGTGCGTGTTAGTGAATTAACGATGTGTTTTTAAGGAACCCGTGGTGTTAGCGCCTGCGCAGTCTCATTCGTGGAGTAGTATATTTGGATAGTTTTATCTATGGCTGCTGTTGTGACTTCCAAACAACCCAAGGCAACTGTTTTACCCCTGTCCTTCGCGGCTTTGTGGATCTATCAGCGTGCATCGATGTGCAGTGTTCTCCCCGGCGCCGATTTACCATTTCGAGGTAATTATACTTCTTGTTTATGCTTCTATAGTACAGAATGAGGTGTTTTCTTTTTTTTTTTTTTTTTTTTTTTTTTTTATCCTGACGGTGGACTTAAGTACTTCTGAACTGTGCCGTCGGGCCGATTGCTGTGTGCGTTGCAGCGATGATCGACATGCCTGTTTCCGAAAATGCTGTGCAAGATTTGTGTCTAGAGTTCTTTATATCTACCTGCTGTTTCGATGGAACACACATCTTATGTTGATTTTGTGTTCTTTATAGTGGTCCTATCGCGTCACGTGGCGTCATTTTTTATTATGATAAACATTTTGAGCTAGCATATATCACACTGTCCTAAAATTAGTTTGGTAATTGCGGAGCCACATTACTCTAATGTGGAAGCAAATATTGCCAGCTTAAACGTTTAGTGGTAGAACTAGCACCCCTGTTTCTAACTGCTTCTATATGTGTGTATTTTTGTGCCCAGGTTTTTTTAACCACTTCCTCAAAAGGACGCCCTTTGGTCGAAGTCAACGAAAAGCTCTCAATCAAGATTGCTGACCTGACGAAGATCTCGAAGGAGGAATCTGTAAAAATACATGCTGTGCTAATAAATGCTTTTAGCAATTTTACCTGTTTTTCGTTATGTATCTGGAACATTACAACATTTTCTTTCACTCCAATAGACCTATTACACTAATACACTAAGAGACCTACTAGACTGTATTAGTGTCGATAACCGAATAGGCTATTAGGGTTTGTATTAGAAATTTTGCTAGGGACTTAAGCAATAATAGCTGAACTGCCTTAGTTGTATGAAATCCATCAGCAGAATACACTTTTGATAGGCTTCTGCACGGGCCAGTTGCAATGGGGACCAACTGGGATCAGTTGTAATGGGCTCCAACTGGGACCAATTACAATGGGGACCAACTGGGACCAATTACAATGGGGACCAACTGGGACCAGTTGCAATGGGGACCAACTGGGACCAGTTGCAATGGGGACCAACTGGGACCAGTTGCAATGGGGACCAACTGGGACCAGTTGCAATGGGGACCAACTGGGACCAGTTGCAACGGGGACCAACTGGGAATTGTTCCATAAACCAGTTTAACTGGAACCAGTTGCATTCCCCGTTGGAAATTTTCACCTGGGATGTGTGCCTTCCGCAAAAAAAAAAAAAAAAAAAAAAAAAAAAAAAAAAAAAAAAAAAAAAAAAGGGGGGGGGGGGGGGGGGAGAGAAAACTGAGTTGTGGCATTCACATGGCGCTGAGCGAGAGTATTATTCCTCGGGCGATGATTTCTGCCATCTTGATATGAAAGTCCATACATACGTTCTAAGCGACTATCCATGGGGGCTCTCGTAACGAAAATAATCAAACAAGTGCAGGACAACATTGTCCCATGTCTCTCTAATGGCAGAATCCTCTTTCGGCGTTCAGCCCCACAAGCAAGTAGCGTCGTAATGATTATCCAGCTGCATTCTCTTCCGGAGCTAGTTCGCCATGTTGACTCTAGCCGCCATATGTTCTTGCGAAGAACTGTGTTGTCCCAGACAAGGGGAGGACGGAGAGTTTCATTCACTACCAGCTGCCGCTTGGAATACGTCAACTCGCACGCGCCTAGATGTATCCTGTTGCCCATTTCCTGGAAGACTCGTTCAAACCGGGTTCAACGATGGCTCACACGGTTGTTGTCATTGTTCGTCGATTCTTGGCCTTGCTGCTTGCAGCGGATAAAGAAAAATTAGGGAAGGGGGGAGAGGGAGGGGGAGGCGAATATTCGAAGTTTCGAATAAGAGTCGGGTAATGGCATACTACCTTTTCGAATTCGCAAATTAAATATTCAATACTTTCGAATCCTCCAAACTAACCAAATACTTCCGAATCTTAGTCTAGCTCCTGTCCTCCTTCTGCTACAGAAGCGCGAATTATCAGGAGTGAACAACGACAAACGTTTTTGGAGCAATGCAGAAATAAAATTAGTAATGCAAGCATTTTCGGTTTTGCGAAGAAAGCCTACATGACCTGCGACTTTTGCTTGTAGTGTCATTTGGGGTTTTTGGCAGTCCAGTCATGGTGCAGTTTTTACGCCACACCCTGTGATGTATTCCTTGCAAGAGGCCCTTTTAAATGTATATAGTACAAAAATCATTCCACACTTTTTTTTTATCCATAACTTACCATTTTTACGCAACCATTTATTTAACGGTTTTTGGAAAGCTAGTCATACAGCAGCCATGCTCTAATGCTGTGAAGCTATTTGAGGAGTTATTTTAATGGCAATTAGTGATCGAATGTCTAACACCGATCATTTGTCTCTGATAGTTAGCAGTCTTTTTTGCACAAGTCGGCACAGAAGTGGTACACAATTATACCGAAATAAATATATCTGCTGTAAATATATTCTTCTGCACTTGAATATTAGATTCTTATTGGAAAACGTTCCCCTTATTCTCCCACCACTAAAAAAAAAAAAAAAAAAAACATCATTCTTCCTGTTATATTTCGCCGTCGCTATATGCTTCATATATACCTTTCAAAGCCGAGGCCATGAAGCAAAAAGTATTGTGTGCTTGTTGCTACATCGAACAGCGGTAATAGCTGAGCATATAATTTAATTTTTTTCTAGTCACTACCCTGTAAAGAAAAACTGAGCGCATTAGCCTAGCTGTTAATTCTGTAATTATGTGTGGTACGCCGTATTCACAGCTTCAAATGATAAGATCATTAAAGCAGTATGCACGGGGCTTCCTGTTTACATGTTTTGTCACCTTCTAGCGCAATCGCTCTGAATGAAAGATTTCATGTTATAGCTTAAAATGTAGTGCATCAAATTTAATTCAAGGCCCGTTAGTTAAGGGGGAGCTGCTAATGCCTTGCTATATGCCTTGTAAAGGGGGCCTGAATCCCCGTCAAGTGAACAGAGTTTCACTTTTTGTTCAGGCCTCCTCCATTTTTTTTTTGTGTATCTCAAGAAAAATGGAATAAACTTGAAATTGAATTGAAATTGAATACCCCAACAACACGTAACCGTGGACATGCGTCGTGTATACGCAGAAGCACTGTTCACTCGTACCTCGCAGTTCTCAAGCCGGCGCCAGGAATCCTAGACAAGAGGCTGCGCGAGTTTCCACAGCTTCACGATGCGGAGTACGCCAAGGAGCACTTCGGTGACTGCGAGAAGCCTCCGCTGGTCCTGCCGTGAGTTGATTCTCGTTAATACGAACTCGTTCAAAATACAATCTTCCGACACAAGCTTATAATGTTCTTGTCTCCCTTAAGCATTGCAGCTTGAAGGAAGCGAAGCTCCCCATTGGATCCAAAACGGCGTTCCGTGTGACAGCTGCCGGGCGCGATCGCAGCTACCTTGACAAGAGAAGCTGAAAATGCTTCAAGAGGACGCGAAATTTAAACTTAAAATCGCGAACCATCCTATTGGTTACGCTCCACAATGTGTACATAGTATACTTACTACAATTTATTAGCTCTTATGCGCTCCAATGTTAGTTACACATTCAAACCCAACGTGGATGCCCTGCCGTCGCATTTTCTCGCACTATAGCTACTCGGCACTCGCCGCCCGTTAAAATCGTGTAGCCGCTCAATGCTTGTAGTCTCCAGAATAGTCTGTGATGTGGCAGTGGACTAAACTTTTATCCAAGTGATGCTCGAGGCATGAAATGGAGTCTTTGGTTGCTTACTTTACATGTCCATCTTTGGACACGTAAAATGTCCCTTAGAAAAAGTAATCTACTCGACAATGCTTTCTACTACTGTCCAGTTTGCTTTGATATTCCTGCTTTCATTGATTAACTGGACAACTGTGCGGCCTTATTTCACCGAAACTACCGTTGTGAATCTTGCCTTACCGCGCAGTCTTACCGGCGATCCGCGAAGAGTGGTCTACACGATCTCCGAGTACAGTCCTCTGCTGGACTCTTCCAACGCCACCATGGACGACTGGTTGCAAATTGCAAAAGACATAAAGGTACATTTACCTCGATGCAACTGCATTTCATTTTCATACGGGTCGCTGTTTCATATTCTTGCTTTCACTTCTCCTGTTTGTGGTGACTCTTTTCCTAGTCTTGTCATGCTTCCACTTCTCGGCAAAGCAATTCTGAGCGTAAGATGGTGCCTCCTGCCTCTTCAATTGTACCCACTTCAGAACTGGCGTCGTTATCGTCAACCTTTCATCAAAACAAAACAGGTGCATTTTATTTAACGACGAGCAATTATTTTCGTTATATGAGGCCATTTCCCGCGTGCGAATCCGTCTAGTTGGTGCTGGCGAGCGACAGGAGTGATGTCCTTGGAACATGATAATGCATTTAAAGCCAAGGTTCTGCAAAACGGTTAAACAATAGCCGGTGCAACTATAGAAGACTACTTCAGAGTCGGCTCATTTCTGAATGTGCCATATTTCAACAAATCTGTACTAAAGTTTTGTCGTGCCTGTCTTTTCTTCCATCTCGCGGAAATGTGCTTAACACTAATTTCGCAACAGCTGCGCGAAATAATTAAGCACCAGAATTCTTATCATCCTATGTAACTATTGACTTCGTCTTCATTATGCCTGACATGCGGGTCTTAAGTGTCAGTTTCGCTCTCTATTTGCTCGCATATGTCGGCTATATCGCTCCACGCGAATTCTCAACCGTTGTCGATCCTGTGCCGTGCTATCATTGTAGCACGGCCCGTACTATTACTGTAGCACATATCGAGTGAGTACGAAAGACCCAAAATAATGTCCTCTGGGCCTAAAGGGTTCAAAATATGCTGCTGTGTTGACGACTATATCATCATCGCACCAATATTCTTGTCATCATACGTCCCTCTTTCGTTCCCCTTGCCCATGTGCAGACTGCTGCAGGGTAGACTGCTGCAGGGTAGACTGCTGCAGGGTAGACTGCTGCAGGGTAGACTGCTGCAGGGTAGACTGCTGCAGGGTAGACTGCTGCAGGGTAGACTGCTGCAGGGTAGACTGCTGCAGGGTAGACTGCTGCAGGGTTTGGCCTTTCTTTTTTTTTTCTGAAGTTGCTACTACTAGAACTACTCAACCGTTGTCCATTTCCAAAGCGACTTTTGCGGCCTAATGCCTTGAGCGTCGTATTGCCGTTCACGCGTTTCTTCCATTCTTTATCTCCACATTATCGCATGACTTTTGTCGCGCGCAGAAATACTACGACTCCTACCACGCCTTCATCGTGCTCCACGGCACGGACACTATGGCGTACACATCGTCCGCGCTCTCCTTTCTGCTGGAGTGCCTCGGGAAATCGGTCGTCGTCACCGGCTCCCAGGTAAGCTTTCCATACAAAATGCGTATTTATTTTTGTTTTATATTCAGCGCGTGAATAGCTTAGAGCAGTGTTCACTATGCTTTCCACCTTAAATTCTGATTTAAAAGCAGCCCTCCCCGTGAACAAAGCTATGAAATCTTATAGGAAACGTCTCGGTAGTGAACAAATGCAGAAAGCGCTATTTTTGGAAACGGACCAAATGCTTTGAACTGTATTAAAATATTTTTCGACAATTATTTTTCGTGCGTTAACCATGCGTTGAGAGCTGTCCCGCGCTGCTCACTTTTGCGAGTGTTCTGTGGCACTTGAATCCTTCCACGAGGTGTTTTCCCTGATCCTTGTTAAGGGACCCACATCTCATTATTCAGTCTACGATTCTCGTCCGTGTTGTTGCAAAATTACACCCTTTCAGGCATGAAATTTACTCTAAGAAGCCATCACGTTTACGCAGCAATCCTGTAATAAGCTTGCCACTAAGAGTAAAAAAAAGAAAATGAGGGCTTGCGGAAGGAACGGCATGACTTGTATAGAAAACCCATGTATGTAGACTCTACGATAATTTCATAATATCGCAATAATCACCGCTCCATAATGATCACTTAGTAGAGTAATAGCGCTAATTGTGTACGCTACAATGCTCCACAAATAGCCTGTGAAAAAATTTTCATAAAAGCTTAGACCACATCGCGAGATGTCGTAAGAATTACCTCATTGGTACTTGAATTCGGTCCTCGTATAAATTGGAGATTTATTGATTGATTGATAATGTGGGTGCTTGTGTACCATGCCTAAATTCATCCGCGTACAGGTCGCTCTATCAACTTTCCTATCACTTTACCTCCCCCTCCCCTCTCTCCCCAGCGTACGGTAGCAAACCGGACCTCTCCTCTGGTTAACCTCCCTGCCTTTCCCCATTTCTTCTGTATGTCTCTCTCAAGGAGCACACCGGAAGTCTGCCTCAGGCAACCGGAAGTTGAGGTGTCTCCGAAACCGTGAGAATAATATCAACGCCTCCTCTAGAAAGATGCCTGCCGCGTGCGCCAAAAACCTGCTGCCCTTACCTTTCCTCTTTTCCTCCTTTCCACTTAAGGTAGAAGCTAGCGATCTTAGCGGTGATCGCTTGCAACACACATGCGCGCATGCGCACACCACCGCATGGCCGCCGCTACCGCCGTGACACCCCATTAGGGATAACCGCACTAGGGTGGCTAGAATGGGCTAACCGCACCACCCCAACCCCCTGCGGAGATGGGGGAGATGCTGGCGCCATCTCTTGACAACCGACCGCAACTCAAGGCACGACAGCTACAATGGGTGAGCGACCAACGCCGCAGGCATCTTTCTAGAGGAGGCGTTGGAATAATAAAAACTCATCTAAAAGGAGGTAATGGTTCAAGTTAAGAGTTGTATAGGATGGATATGATATAGGAGAATAAGTTAAGGGCCAATTGATCGTCTGGTCTTTCTCATCATTATGATTTTACTATCATCATCAGCAATGGCTCGACTGTCGGCCTCTTCTTCCGCAGCTGGCTATATTGCCGCTCATCATTCCAGCATAGAATGTCACTTATCTTCTGTCATCGTAATGGGGGAGACCGCGTTTACGGGGGTATGAGCCATTCATTGTTCGTGTCTCTCACGCGCGCTCCGCCGGCGCATTAGGACACGTCGTCTGTTGCTCCTCTGGGTGTGGTAGGAGAAGGACGTGGATTAACCTAAGGTTTAGGGACTAGCGTCATTAAAGACACTTAAAGGGAACATTAAGGTTGCCTGGAGTTCTTCTATTTCAGTAATAATCTACCTTTTTCTTAAGAAAACTGTACATGCCTTTCTATTAAGGAATAATTCACCAGTTCGAAGCGATTTCATGTTTGTATGTATTGTCTCTCTAAGCCTCACTTTCATTTAAGCTTTGGTGGATAAATTTCCGTCCCTATATGCTCTTCCCCATGCAGATACCAGTTTTCGAGCCCCGAAGCGATGGAAGAGACAACCTGCTGAACGCTCTCATTATAGCTGGAAACTACGTCGTGCCAGAAGTGAGCCCGCATAAATACCGTTGTCTCGTTATTGTACTAAGTCTCATAAAGGCTGGTAACGCTTGTAATATGCTGCGTTTGTCGCTTTCACCAACGGTGCGCTGTGGCTCCAGTTTCGAATGGTAGCTAGAAAAAAGCCAGCAAGGTGATTACGTATGATTTTTAAGACACGAGTCGCACTGCGACCATGTTGTACTATATTCACGACACACACACACTGCGTTTTTATTACACACCAAGAAGCATTTCTTTCATTGTGCAGTGCACATTCATCATATCAATTAAAATTATACGGACACAATATATACCAATCGGCACAGCCGCGATTTTTGCAACGGACAGTTAACTATACCAAACCGTTTAGCCTTTTTATCACGACCTGAAATTATAAGCTTGTATTCAATGAGGTTCTTGTGGTGGAATGTGAGGCAGCTTTATGTCGCTCTTTGCAAATGTGTACACATTATTTTATCTAAAAAAAAACTCCATTTATGACAAAGCCAAAATGTCATATCATTACTTGCAGATAATTTCCGAACGTGCCAACTACGGAAAAGGGTCGATAGGTTTTCATTGCTCGTACGACTATAGAGGCCACATTCAACTCCTGTGCCAGGCCTTCCCGTGTATGGTTCTTTGGAACCAGAATTCGCTAGCGCTGTCAATTATCGTTTTTAATACCATGAGCAAATTAGTTCAAAACCTTTAAAAAAAACGTTTCTATTTTTGTTTTCCTCCCACCTATATCCACTAGGTTACGCTTATGTTCCACAATCAACTCTTCCGTGGGAACCGCGTGAGCAAGTTCAGCATTTCCCACCTTGATGCCTTCGCGTCGTTCAACATGGCGCCTCTTGTGACCCTTGGTGTCAATGTCGATAGTGAGTCCCCTTTCAATTTTGTTGGGGTAATGAAGATAACCAAAATATTTTTATTATTCGCTACATCACGCTGAAATATGTTTGTTAAAAAAGTTCCCAAATCCTGTCAAAGAGGGAAAGAAAAGCATTTATATCCTTATTTTGTTTGATTTCGCATCTTTTGACCTGGAAATCTAAATCTCTTGGTTCTTCTGGACATATCCACAACAGACCGCATTACGGAGGCTACCGTTGCAATTTGCGCACCTGAATGTGCGCAACCGCGGACTTGTCTTGAAGTTACCGCCTATGCTTGAAAAAGTGCTTCTGTAAAGCGTTACCTTAAGAACATAATGATGGCAGCGTGCTGATGGTATTGTCGGACAAGACTACACATGACGTAAAATCTCATCTTTATCTCTTAAGTGTCCCGTGACGATTCAGACTAAACCGGCATGTGGCGTGACATACCAGAAACCGGCTATAAGACGTAATGATATCCATTTACTCCTTCGTCCGTTTTCAGAACACTCAGTTACACCTCATTAAGCACTTTTGGCTAGCACCCAGTACAAGGCGCCCAAAGCATTTAATGCGCCATTCAAGCATTGCTCGATTAACTTGCACAAGTATGAGCCACTCGTTCGAAAGCATCAACACCCGCAGAACCACCCGATTAACAAGAAATCTTGTAAAATAGATTTAACAGGTAGCTGACGCGACAATTCTGCACGCACATCACGGGGAACGATATTCGTTCACATTTGCGGCATAAATTTAAGTCCCCATGTCTCAAGAGGCTGCGCCCAAATTACTAAAATGGTTCTCAAGCTTTCCAACATTCGTCAGACAAGATGCATGTAATACGGATAATGTGTACCTTTCATAGACGTGTTCGATGGTCATAATTCTGCCATGCTTGCGCGTTTTTTTTTTAACGTGCCTAAAATAAACCCCTCACCACCACCGCCCTCCTTTTCTTTTCTTTTTTTTTTTTCAGTTACTTGGCGTCTGATTCTCCCTGATCCAAAGGGTAAGGAATTTCGCGCCCACGATACCCTGAATCGCGACGTTGGCCTGCTCCGCCTCTTTCCCAGCATCACTGCCGAACTGGTGAGAAACCAGCTTTCATAACTTTACTTACTCTAAGCGGTCGAGGGCCTTCAATAACCCATACCCCATTGCGTAACATTGTTTCGAAGTCGCAGAGTGGTCGTCAAAAATAAGAATCTCCTGTCGTCCGCTGCATGACATGCAGCCCAGCGTGGTCAATCGCGCCTGAATTCGGGGAATGTTTATATTGCGCGAAACCCTAATAGCGCGCATTGGCACGCAGTGCATCGGCGTGCTATAAAAGGGGACGCGGATGGGCAGTATATAGCGCTGGTCGACAGAAATACGACTTCGACGCACCTAGCTATCCGCCGCCATAAATCCGACACGCCTAGCCTCCTTCATCTTTGCTAAAGGTCACTGCTGCTATTGTGCACTATGGATTTGTCGCGGCGCAGACATTTCCGCGCATGACCCTCCTATTTCTTTGGTGTATTGACCCTTCTAATTGATGTTGTTGTTCTCACCTTACGTAATACCCCGGGAGATGCCCTGACAGGGCCCCTTCACCAGGTCTGGCAATCTTGAGCTGACAAGCCCAGTGCATACAATGCGCGCTAACGATCGTGCCTGCTAACTATTACACCGCTACGCGCCGCGAAAACAGCTGAAATTTCAAACCAAATGTCGTGCGCCTTTCTCCTCACGGGCGCCGCCGCGCTCCCAGCCGTAGAGACGACGTCATTTGCATAAGTACGCTCACGTAATTCGCAGGGCTGTGACGTCACTCCCAGTGACATGTGACTGAGAATTATTAAAGGCAACATCATTTATTTGTTAGATCTGTTGCTTCAATAGACAAATTAATGTTTACAAAAATAATGAAACCTACAAGCCGAATGTTGGCGTGTCTTTGACTTCGTACCGTAGCAAGAGAGATGTACTTCCGTTTCGTCTGCTTGTTCCCACGTCGTGCAGTCGCGCGCACAGAGAACTAAACTATTTCATTTCCTACCGTGTTTCAGCACGCGATCATGCTCTTTGATCCGCTCGCGTCTACCTCAGTGTTCATGTGGCACTGACTTATACCGCTATATAGTCTGGTGCCAGCGGTACAACGACGCGGTGCATCGCGGTAAGGATCCATGCAAGCCTGGCCAGGCCCGCCTCTCCAAGCGTGCGCGCACTGAGGGATCCATTTCGCATAAGCAGCCAGACAACAACGCCGGTGTTCTCGTGCACAGCTCGCAAAGTCATGCGCAAAGCGAAGCGAAACAAACGCAACAGCTCGCGGCCTCGCGCGCGAGACCGTCACCGGAAGTGCGCCGCTCAGCAAAAACGCGAAAAAACAAGAAAAAAAGTTGAGGACCGACGTGCACGTACCACGATCATCCGTCTCCTGTATGGGCGAACGCATGGATGATGGTACACTTTGTCAAATGAAAAGTAACAGTAGCAGTTGTGGTGAGGGTCCCGCCTGGCGCGCCTTTCATCACTTCAGCGATGACCTTTATCGCTTCAGTGATGAATGTTGCCAGGTACCGCTGAGCCAGCAGCGATGCTGCGACAGTCAACCAAGCAGCCGTAGGGGTAGGGGATAGGTTGGTGGATGTTAGGGGAGAAGGGTGGGGATGAACGCAGGGAAAGAACTTTGCTTGTGGAGGCTAGGCGGGGGCTAATGGTGAGAGTGCGTGTTGACAGCGAAGCTCGTCTCCTGCAATCATGGGTTCGCGACAGTTCAAACATTTCTATCTCTGCTAATAATGAACCAAGTTGAAAAATTATTGCAACAGAACGCCTAAGTTTATGTGCTTACTATTACACTCGCGTTGCTCTTGGTTCAATACCCTACGTCGGGAAAAAAAGAGGTAACAAAGAAAATCACACAGCGAGATGTCAAAGTTAATGCGTGCACATGCGACAGCGTGCAGAGCATTCAACAGTGTCGATTTCTTTCCTGGAGTCTTCACAGCGCTTCAGCGGCGTTGGATGACGCTGGAGGCCAGAATGTTAAAATAGTTCATAACCAAGGGCTCTCTCTCCATGCTGCTCGAAGCCGACAGGCAGTTCACGGCAAATGAATGAAGGCAGTGACAGAGGGCGTGATTCCTTTTAGACTATGGTGGTAGCCTGACGAAGGAAGTGGGCGACTGCAATCAGTACGCCCTATCCCGCTATGCTCGCCCAGGTGGAGTGCTCTCTGAAACCCCCCATTGAAGGAGTTGTGCTTCAGACTTATGGGGCTGGCAACGCGCCCACTGCTCGCACGGATATCATGGAGGCCATTCGGAGTGCTGCTAAACGCGGAGTCCTCATCCTCAACTGTTCCCAATGCCAGCATGGATCAGTGGATCCCGCCTACGAGACGGGAAATGTGAGTTGGCTGCCACCAGTTTGTTTTTTCTGGCACAGTGAATAAATAAAGGCAGGGAAGTCCAGCAGATCGACCGACTTCGATTTTTTTTTACCTTACATCAGACGAAGGGAGGAGTGGAGGTAGAAATGATACAAAAAAATGAACATAGAACTGACGTTTTCGGAACGAGATTTGGAATTCGCAATCGGCGATCCTTTTATGGTTCTCATGGTCGGCTTACGTGACTCATAGCGCCATTCTTTGCACTGCACAAAGGGGACGAGACAGAATATATTAAAGTGTCTATACTTGTCAAAGTGTTTATTTACACCGGCAGAAATTGTACAAGGGAGAAAAATAGCACTCCGCCTTCCAGAATCTGAATGGCTACTAGCGTCAGATATTTTGTAATGCTTCATAATTCGATAAAATTCAGGAACTGCTCGAGGCTGGCGTCATTCCCGGTGCCGACATGACCCCGGAGGCAGCGTTGACGAAGCTGGCTTACGTTCTCTCCAAGAGCGAGTGGACACACGACGAAAAGAAAAAGGTAACGCCGCAGCGAACTTGAAGTAACTCATCGCAAATACTCCGGGATGACAAAAGCATATTCCTACGTCAAAAATAACCACCTCTAATAGTCCATCTTGTTTGTGAGTTTGTCGGCCACCGCTGAGGCATTCATAACCATCAAGCTTAACACCGCACAATGCAGTTACAGCAGCGGATATATATTAAGCATCAACCAGTTTGCTTTTCTTGATCGTAGATAACTACCGGTGACATGTGCCACCAGATGTGTCAGAAAATCCAGATGTATGAAATACAGCTCTAACAATACAGCTTGGTGTGTTCAGTGTTACTGTAAGCGGGTCATCTACTTCATTTAGTATTGACATGGCATCTTAGACTTGCGTTATATGAAGGTCGTGGACCTCGAAACCCTAGAGTAAATACTGGCAAGCTTCAGGGCGATCTCAGTATTTTCCAATAGACGATACCCCACCTGGCTCATTGAAAAGCTATTATTGGGGGCGAGCTCCACCACTGGAAAAGCTGGCGCCACCTTACGCGTGACGTGGTATGAAGGATCACGTGGGCACAGCGGCCGCATCGTCTGCTTCGGAAGCGCCGAAGCAAGCTGAAAACGAAAGTTTAGTCCCACTTGCGCTACGGTTTTGATTAAGTGTGGATGTTTTCCCGCTTCGGGTGCCTGCTTGGCAGCACTTCAAAGCACTATAATAGGTAGTGTCTGCCTTCGAAGGCGTCCGACATGGTAGGCTATTGCTCGACGTACCGCAGTGCCGGACGCGTACGCAACGGAGCTCGGTGTCAGCCTTCACACGTACCCGAAGGCCAAGAAGCTGAGTGTAGCTTAGATTGGGAAACTTAGAACCGGCAAGCAGCCATCGGCTACAACTCGGGTGTGTAGCAAGCAGTTCCGCGAGGAAGATTTCTGCTACGGTTTGGGGTTGCGATGTTCGGCGAGTAGCATAAAGCGCGCACTGAAAAGCTCGCCCGCGCGCGCTGCCCGGTTATTGTTTTTGGTCTATGAACTTGTTGATGCTAGATACTGGCATGTTCACCAGAATGGAAAGGGAACTGTAAGAAGCACATAAAATAAAGCATGGCATATGATCATGTTTGTGTTAGCACCAAACAATGAATATACTGGATCGACAAAAAGAAGCAGCGGGAAATTCCTCGCTGAGAAGACCGATAAACATACAGTGCGACGCAACTTGAGAATATTGAAACGAGTTTAGAAGAAAAGAAAAAAAGATTGAATCGCCGCCATGGCACATCGCGAGTCGCGTATAGCGTCGAAGCCGCTAGTTATAACGAAATTATTTTTGAGCAGCTCCAATAGCGTCCACGCAATCATGGTTGCTTGTGTACTGTCAAATGTTCATATGCTGCGGCCTAAAGCTCACGGCACGGTGCGAAAACGCGCTCGCGGCGAAAGCGAAACATTGTGCGCGGACATGAATGCAGACGCGCTGTGGGTTTCTGCGGACCCGTGCGAACGCTGCATTGAGGCTTCATTCTGTTATGCTACATTGGTTATACGGACAGCGCTCTATGAAAACACATTTCACATAGCTCTCAGCGATTCCATACCTTTCACGCATGAAGCTGGTTCGGGGGACTCCATCGCGTCGACCGCGCGCTATGGGCGTTCACTGTACCTGTTCGGTAATCAGATATCGCCTGTAAACTATTCTGCGCTTTCTGTTTGTCCAGGATGATTATTTTGAGAGTAAGAAACTTACCTCTATTGGAGAATACTTGCAGGAATGGCCAGGAGAGCTCCCGTGTGGTGTTTTTATTGAGCTCCGACAACCAAACCTATGAGGAGCGAGCGCGTTCTCTCATACTATACGCAAGCGAGGCGCTTCCGACAGATGGCGACTCCGTAACTTCTCGCCCCAATAGTAAATTTCTAGGGCACTTTCGGGCTTTCCAGTATTTTTCTACATTTCCAGGACTTCGATTTAACGCGAAGAAAAACGCAACGAGATTAAACTTTGTCTACTCCTCTGTACACTGTAAGCGAGCCGGCCGTTCGGTTCAACCGGCCGTTGACCTGGTAGGCGACTTGAACTCGGTGCTTTTCTCTCCCACGATCGCGCAAGTGTATTTGTGTTCAGCAGTGAATAGCAGCGTCACTATCTTATCAATTCCGACTCGGATAATGCACCCAAGTCACCTTCTACACGGCTTCCAACATATCTTTCACGAGCTTCACCGGACAATTCTCGTAGCAGTTCTCCCCAGCGTGGCATGTACACCATCGAAATCGCGTACAGAATGCCGTCGTACATGCGTACGCGTAAGAGTTCCGAAGCATTCATTGTTCCGTGGAAGAGTTCAAAGCACACTTTTTTTTTTTTTTTTTCGTTGTTTCAGAAGCTGCAGGAAAGCCTGCGCGGTGAGTTGTCTACCGGGCCAGGCGACAGCTGGGAAGACCAGTACCAGATACTCAACCTGATGGGACCTTGGAAGGCTCTGTTTATTCGCTGATGCTCGCTCACTTTAACATTTAAGTAAATTTAACCGGTATACTAAGTTTGGTGCGTCGCTTCTTCACGCACATTCCTCTGTATACCGCCATCTCTATATACCGTGAATATATCCGCCTTCGCAATAAACAAGAGTTTTTACACACTTATTGCATCTTTTCTCTCTCTCTCTCTCTCTCTCTATTATATATATATATATATATATATATATATATATATATATATATATATATATATATATATATAGGGCGCTCTACAGACACATTTGACAAGTGTCAGGACTCGGCAGCCATGTTCCCTCCTCGACTAAACGTTTGGGCTTACGCGGATGGGAACATGGAATCTTTAACTCTCACCACGCTTATTCTAATGCAGCTGCAGCAACGAATTGGCACATTTTTTAAACATTACTGTGGTTATGACAGCCTCTTTCCTGCTGTGGCAGTAGGTTAAATAGGGGTAGGTGTTATAGAAAGGTCGGCCTGAGCTAGTGTGCTCTAGCCTGCTACTCCGCACAGGGGGAAGAAAAAAACGGGATGAATGACGATGCCGACAGGTTAGAGGGTTTCTAGATGCCCGATCTTGCAGAACTGCAAATGGCACGGGTCCACACCGATGTTTGTAAATGTTCCAGAACAACTCCCAATAAACATTGTTACATATCTTGTCAAGCGACCACAGCTGACGCAATGGAAGGTCCTTAAAGAACTGCCGGACATCGATACTAATCATAAGGATAAACTGATGACTGGCACTATTCCTGGGCGCACGACGGCTCATAAAGTCCGAGCTTCGTAAGCTGTTACAGGTTCAAATTGTCAGCATGCTTCTAAGGAAGCCAACCACCATGCTTCAAGTGGAGCCCTCACGTGATGCACGCCTTCATCAGGCAGTGCTGTGACGTGGACTTGCAATGAGTGAGGGGATTGTTTACTTTGGAGGGACAAACAACACACCTACGGCAGCGTTGGCTCACGCCAACTGTCGATGTCCTATACATAGTACCTCTTTTCATTTGTGACCTGCTACTCAGTGGAAGATAGAGAAGCCCACCGAAAATGAAGTCACAGTTGTTCCTTTGCAGAGTCCACCATGTAGACACCCTTTATGCACGTTGCACGATCTGCATAACACAGCCAGGAGTTATTAATTTGAATATTATTGCAAATAGCATCGTTGGCATTGTCAGACCAGTTTTCTTTCCAGCTACCGCACTAAAAATGTGAGCCGATCCCGAAGGTATTGCAGTATAAAAATGTGGGCCGTTCGCATGGATATGGACTACTGCATGGGTAATGGCCGCTCCTAAATAAACCTCCTTGGCGTCAACTTGGGTCACTGTGCGTGCCATAGATTCCTACAATATTTGTTTAGGGAACTATATGGTATGTGCCACCGGGTATGCGCGGACGTCACGATGGCGCCACCAGAAGGCGCACTGTGTCCAGAGGAATTAGGTTTTGATTTATCCTGCATGCGTAATGGACAAATGGTGCAACAGAAGGTCCCTGGACTGATGTACGCAGACGACATTGTGCTACTAGCGGACAATAAAAAAGATTTACAGATACTTGCGAATATCTGTGGGAATGCAGCGACAAATCTAGGCCTTAAATTTAGTACAGAGAAATCAGGAATTATGATCTTTAATGAAGAGACGAGTAACTTCGTGGTGTAAATTCAACAGCAAGTACTACCTATAGTGAAGCAATACAAGTACATCGGCGTACACATAAACGAAGGAAAGAATTACTCAAGCAACCACCAGGATAATCTGAAAATAAAGGGGAAGCGGAATGCAGCAATAATGAATCACAGATCACTGTGGGGCCACAATAAGTGTGAAGTGGTGCGTGGAATCTGGAAAGGAGTAATGATGCCAGCGCTAACATTCGCAAATGTCATTCTATGCTTAAAATCGGATATCTTGTCGGGTTTGGAAGTTAACCAAAGATCAGTAGGCCGGTTGGCATTGGGAGCCCACGGTAATACCACAAATGAGGCAGTGCAGGGTGACATGGGTTGGGCCTCTTTTGAAGTCAGAAAAGCACAGAGCAAAATTAGTTTTGAAGAAAGGCTCAGGAACATGGATGAAAATAAATGGGCAGCTAAAGTGCACGAGTATCTCTACATGAAAAGCGTGGACACAGAATCGAGGAAGAGGTCAAGGAAGTTGGCAGCCAAGTACAGGATAATCGAAACTGTAAATGGACAACCAGGAGTCATCAGAAAGAAAGTGAGAGAAATAGAGACCGTGAATTGGATGCAAAGAATGGAAACAAAAAGGACAATGTAGATTTACAAGAATGAGAAGAAAGAAATTAGAAGGGAAAATCTGTACGATAACACAAAGGGCAGTGCCTCGCTATTTGAGGCTCGAGCTGGTTTCCTAAGGACCAAAACATACCGGAGCAAATATTCGGAACTAGATGAGGCATGTGTATGCTGCAGTAAAGATCCAGAGACCACTCAGCACATCCTAATGGAATGCGACGGGATCCACCCAGCGAGAACCGTAGGTAACCTGCAACTCCCAGAAGCGCTTGGGTTTAAAGTGGAAGGAAACATCATCAGCCGTAGAGATAAGCAAGAGACGATTAGAGTACTGGTGAAAAAAAAAGCAGGGAAAAGATGGATACGACCTGATCTCTTAAAATCATAGGTAGCGGTACAAGGCAAATTTTTGAAAAAGAAAAAAGAATAATGAGAGGTATACAAAAATGCTAAATAAAGAACATGTATAGTATACCTGATTAAATCAAGCAGGCTAGATGACTATTTGTCGCCGCCCCGTTTCAAAGGGGATGCCAATAAATCATCATCATCATAAACGGGTAATTGTACATAGGCATACAACTGTTAGGCGTAGTAAATGTGGCAAGTGGCATAGATAACTGCACAAGGTAGATGTAGAGGTTTTAAGGAAGAGAGAAAAGTTGATGTAGGCAAAATGTTATACTGAGAGGCAAGAAAGTTGGCGACAAAGTACAGGGTAATTGAAGATGTGAATAGACAACCAGGATTCGTGAAAAAGAAAGTAAGAGAAACAGAGACATTAAATTGGATACAATAGATGGAAATATAATAGACCATGGATATTTACAAGAATGGCTAGAAAGAAATCGTAAGGAAAAATCGGTACATTAACACAAATGGCCGCGCCTTGCTATTTGAGCACCGAGCTGGCTGTCTAAGATCGGAGCAACTACTGACACGAGGATGAGGCATGTGTTTGCTGCAGTAACAGTCCGCAGACAACTCAGCAGTCCTAATAGAAGGCGAAAGTATTCCCGTAACGAGACCCGTAGGTAACGTCCTTTCGGAAGTGATATGATTCAAAGCATTAACCAACCAGCAGTCGAGATAAGCAAGAGACGTTTAGCCTGTTGGTGGAAAAAAAATTTGCGCAGCTTGCACTAGTGGTGCAAAGCTGGAGCAAACAGCGGAGCTTGTGATCTGCCAAGCTACAGCCAGGGTCGCTATGCCGACGACGCTGGATACTCAAGCGCAGACTCTCGCTTTAATTCTCGTTCTCGAAACCCGGGATATTCGACTCGACGACGCCTCTTCTCGACTGCAGCTTCGGCACGGTATTCCGGATCGGCTCGCTGCCGACGCGCAGATTCTCGCTTGACCGCACGACGCGCTTCGAGACGCGGCCTGGCGAAGCGTTGACTTGCTTAGGTGAAGCGAGACACATGTGGTTGCTAGGCGACGCGAAGTGACGTCATGGCTAGACGGAGGAGGTGCGCGGTCGTAGCAGCTCGGCGGTGCGGTGCGGAGCGGCGGCGAAGCGAGGCGCAGCCGAGCCAAGTGGTTGCTAGGCAACGCGCGGTGACGTCATCGCCAGGCGCTGTTTCTGGTCTACGCCATACGGGCCAACCTCTAAACAGCTCCGCTGTTAAAAGAAGCAGGAAAGAGATTGATAGGATCGCATCCGCTATACAGGCATAGGTAGATATAGTTTTTTTTATCTGCACCAATTTTTTTAATTAGCTGTAGCAGATAGCAAAGTTCTAACCCTTGAGCTAAATAACTCGATGAGGTGGCCATTACTTCTACAAAAAACAAGATGCTTATTGAATAATTAACATAATTACACTAATTGACGTTTTAATCATTACTCTATGGCACATATATTTCACTCTACGAATTGTATCTAGCGAGTATGCAAGGTATATTGACTTGGAATAAATGTTGAGAACGGCACCGGTTTCGAGATATGCGCCGTCAAACTTGCGGTAAAGATGCACTGTCGTTAGGCTTACTTTTAAGCGAAGCTTTATAGGCTCACAGGTGTCGGCGGTGGTGGTGGTGTCACGCTAAAAAGTGGGCCGATCCTGAGGATAGCACAGAAAGGGTCCAAGCTCAATGGCACATACCAGGGACAAGAAAGAAACAGAGAGAGAAAGAGAGAGACAAAGAGGGAGAGAAAGAAACAAAGAAAGGAAGAGAGAAAGAAAGAGAGAGAAGGAATGAACGAAATAGAAAGAAAGAGCGAGAGAAAGAGAGAGGGAAAGAAGGAGAGAAAGAGAGAACGAAAGAGTGAGAAAGAGAGAAGGAAAGGAAAAAAGAAATAAAGAGATAGAGAAAGAGAGAGAGCGCGAGAAGGAGAAGGGAAGAAAGAAATAAAGAGAGATAGAGAAAAAAGAGAGCGAGAAAGAAAGAGAGAGAGAGAGACTGAAAGAAAATCACCAGCCCTTCCCCTGCCGAGAAAAGGGGCGTAAGCGAAGGTTGTCGTGTGTGTACTTGACTTACTACTTTCCCTTCCCCTTCCTAATACTTTTCATTCCCTTTCATGGTACCTTTCGTTCCCTTTCCTTCTACTTTTGTTTCCCTTTCGTGCAACTTTTCCTCCCGTTGCGTTGTACGTTTCCTTCCCTCGATGTATATATTTAATAAACGTTTATGTTTTATTACCTTGACATGTCGTGAGAGAAAGAGAGAGAGAGAGAGAAATAGAAGAGAGGAAAGGCAGGGAGGTTTACCAGACGCACGTCCGGTTTGCTACCCTGCACTGGGGAAAGGGCGTATAGGGATAAAAAGAGAGAGAAAGGAAATAGAGAGAGCACAGTTTCGCGCACATTTGAAACTTCGCACGAAGTTTACAATCACAAAAGATGACCCATTCCTGAGGTGTCTCTTGCAGAAGGTATTGTACAGCAGCACGCAGGGCAGCAAGCTCTGCCGCCGTTGATGTTGTCACGTGTGACAGTTTAAACTTGAGTGTGGTTTTCGTAGCCGGAATGATAACGGCACCTGAAGAATGGGTAGATGAGACGGAACCATCGGTATAGATGTGTATTCGGTCCCAGTAGGTCTTATTCATTAATAGCAGCGTCATCTGTTTCAGAGCTATTCTTGGGTGATTGGCTTTCTTCTTTACTCCCGGAATACTATAGGCGCACCTGAGGCTGTTGCAGGCACCACAAGGGGACATGTCTTGAACTTTACGTTACCCTGACGAGGGTCAGATACACACACGACAAGCTTCGCTTACCCCCATTTTCTCGACAGGGGAAGGGCTGGTGATTTTTTTTTCTCTCTCTCTCTCTCTCATGAGAATGCACAGAGCGCGAATGATCGACCGCAGCGCCGAACCGATCCTTCAAGGTAAGTGGGCTTAGGTATATATAGATGCCGCTTTAGTGGCCGCAGACCAATGAATAATGGTACGTTGTTACAGCGAATTCACTTTTTTTTTTTTGTAACATATTAATTTGCAGGTTATACTGAACTTCTTGTTCATGGCATGGGCAGCGCATACGCAGAGCGTGGCCATGTTGCACGTTCTCCTCCCGTCGCCGACGACCCGGAAGTGTCACAGCGCCGAAGGCACACTGCGAAGCGGCAAACGTTATGTTACCTACGCCCCAGTGACACGGGCCAACCACTGACGATTAAAAAAAAAAAAAAAAAAAAAAAATCTGACGTTTCTCCTTACGTACTCGTGTCGGCCGATATGATCCCGTTTGGACGGAAGTTTAAGCGGCGGTTAAACAGCTAGGGGCAAAGCGTGTCCTCCTCCGGTACATTTAGAAGCAAGATTCCTATGCAAAAGGTTCCCTGATTTCGCAAAATCGTCCAGTAAATGTCCTCAGATCTCTATCTGGAGAATTTTCTGGCTCGGGCAAATATGAGAAACAAGCCACGCAATCCTCATATGTCTTGAAATAATAATTTATGAATCTAAACTGATTTCACGTTGTACTTGGTGTCGTCCAAAAAAAAAATAAAAAATAAAAAACGAAAAACAAGAGGGATTCACCTTAGCGCGTGTACGCGTATTTAGCGAAGCAGTAACTCACCAGCTTCTTGATCGTTCAAAGGCATGTAAGCTTGCATCCGACGTCAAGAACTCCATGAATGTTTCAGTAAGAGCCTTAGCATTCATTCATTCATTCATTCATTCATTCATATAAACATTTCTAAGTGCATTAGTCAAGGTGCACTATAAGTGTATGTACTCTGTATCAGTAGTCTTCAACAAGTGCCTGCAAATACAGTCACCCTCCGTGGTAGCTCAGTGGCGTCGTTCTGGTGCTGAGCCCAAGGTCGTGGGTTCAATACCTGGCCGTGGCGGCTGCACTTCGATAGGGGCAAAATACAAAAAAAAATTACAGTCACTTTGGCATGCGCCAAAGAGAGTGAAGGCGAATGCCTGCGCGCTCAATAGACATTCATTAAATTACTTGGCATTCTCAATGAAATGCGTTGTTACATATTACTCGTTTTCTCCCACCAAAAGTCGTGGATATACTATATACCTTGATTAACTGTGCCTTAATTAAATTCGCCTGAATACCAAAGGTCGTGGGTTCGGCTCCAACATAAGTTCGAGGGTTCGACTTGATATCGATCCCACCGAAGGTCGGGGGTTTGAGTGATCTATATTAATTAACTTAGCATATTTTTTGGCATGATGAACGACATCGGAGCCATCTTTGGAAGAAGACGACAACGAACGCGCGAGTAGTGGCACGAGCGCGTCTCTGCACGAGGCGAGCTCAAATAAATAAATCACCACATGCAGTGCGGAGGACAATATTATACATTTACAATATTGTGATTCAACTTCACGTAATTATCTGAAGTTAACTTCGTTATTTTCACTGGTTTTCTCGTGCGAAGTAGAAATATGACAGAAGTCTGATGATATGCATGATTTTAGCGAGAAACGGCAGCTCGTAAATTTCATTCCAACGGCAACAAGCCTAAACGCAAAGATATATGGCAGAACATACATCCATGATATGGGGGCAAGTATTGTAGCTAAGCCATTACTTTTTCTTTTTAATTCGGTTATTTGCTTGATGTTACAGTGACATTGTTTCACCGAAAACTATTCCTTATCTGTTGGAATAATTGAACTCACTGCACGCTCATTGTATTGAACTCCTCCCTCCCATGGCACGCCCAAGGTGGGGCGTTCGATGTTTCCACTCCGTATATGTCAGCCGTTTGTTTGATCGCGAAAGCCCGGCGTTTGGTTAGTTCCGCATTCATTTATGAGGTGAATGTCGAAGTAAAGCCTAATGCAGGGCCTAATTTAGAAGAGTTGCCGAGGGACACGAATTAATGTGCGCCAGGGGGAAGGCCATCAAATAATCGGTGTTCCGATGTGGTCTTCGATTATCCCACTCATTCTTACTAGAACCGGCGTATTCAGCGAAACTGTAGCTCCTCGCGCTTTTCAAAAGACCCGCGTATAAGGTTGGTGACATCATTGTACTTAGTCGTTGTTTGTGGCGTCACGTTTTCTTTTCTTTTTTTCTTTTTTACTAAACTTTTAGATATGTTCAGCAATATTATTTTTATGCATCTCTTATTTAAATTGTTCCACAACCGCACAACATGCCGGAGAAATAAATATGAATGAATGCAGCTTTGATGGCCACATTTGGTCTACACTCAGGCATACCAAGGCCAAGCATAGCCAGCTTATGGCCAGCTGTTGGCGTTTCGTCTGAAGTGTTTACGGTGTTAACGCCCACAGCGAAACTGCAAGTTCGGGGACCATGACTACGTTGGACATTCGGCTGAAGAAAGTAAATAAGGTGTACCACGAAGGCGTAAGTGTGTATGAACTGAGCGTATTGCAGGACGCTCACCATGTGACTGCATTGGCTTTCTTTTTCCGCCTCTCCATTGGCTACTCGCGCGAACATAGTGCTTTGCTGGTGCACGCAAAAATAAAAACGAAGTAAAGCACTACGGAAATGTTCTAGTGGCCACGGCAGTAGTGGTTGTGTAACAGAATGGCAATTCGTAAATCGTACACGTACAGAAACGTAAGAAGTAGCTGTGTTATTCACCGAAGCTCGAGAATGAAGTGAGATCATTCGCACATCGCTCTACGCGATTTCAAAAGTAAGCTGGAAGTTTTCTTTACGGGCATCCTACTTGAAAAATAATTATGAACTAGTGCCTAGTACATTTCCTTTCAGCTTCCTTTTCGCGCCTTTGCGGTATGCACTAGATCAGTATTCTATTGTACACAAAGGTATCATGTCTAGGCGATTGCTGCTGAAGCAAGCGTTTTGTGGCTACACTGCCTGTTAGTAGTGTAATGGCACGCACATGGCTGTGAATGTTACCGAAGGTCCTAAAGCTAAGGCCAGTTATGCTGCTGATGGTTCGGATGCAAGCGCCTGCTACTTATAGGCCTATGCATGTATGTGTAAAAGCTTACAAAATTCCCTCCCAGCATGCCCCATAAAACCATGTAACCCGCCGTGGTTGCTCAGTGGCTATGGTGTTGGGCTGCTGAGCACGAGGTCGCGGGATCGAATCCCGGCCACGGCGGCCGCATTTCGATGGGGGCGAAATGCGAAAACACCCGTGTACTTAGATTTAGGTGCACGTTAAAGAACCCCAGGTGGCCCAAATTTCCGGAGTCCCCCACTACGGCGTGCCTCATAATCAGAACTGGTTTTGGCACGTAAAACCCCATAATTTAATTTAATAAAACCATGTAAACGCTGCAAAGCAGATAAATGCCCTGCAAGATCATATCTGCATCATAATGCAGATGCAAAACGTCGCGATGCTAGACGCAAGGCACTACATGTCTGTTTCCTCTCTCTGCTGTGTTTGTGTCACACTATACAGTATCTTCATACCGAGGTTGTCAATCTCTTCCAGGAGACAGTGGCTGGAGTTGTGATTGTGGAAAGCAAGACGGAGACCAAGCATGAGGGCCTAACGCTGTGGCTCGAGGGCACTGCCAGCATGCAGCTCAGTGCCAAAAATGTCGGCATCTTTGAGGCGTTCTATTCATCCGCCAAGCCTGTGCAGCTTATTGGCTACTCGCTCGAGATAGCTAAGGCTGGCCGCCTGCCCGCTGGCCGCACCGAACTGCCCTTCGAGCTCCCCCTGAGACCTCGACCAGGCCGAACATTGTACGAGACTTACCATGGAGTCTTCATCAACATCCAGGTGTGGCGTTCACGTTTCATGACAGCGTATGTGCCCATCTGTGATGTGGTTCATAGTGTAGCTTCCAAACTGAAGAAGTGCCGTGTAGAAAAACCTGCTGGTTTGGAATGTGTTGCTTTCAAATGTGCACTCTGGACTGGGTAGGTCACTGTTGCTTCAGCATCTTGCTGTTTGTCTGAGAGCACGACTGCTGTGGATTACGATGTAGAGATGTTGAAGTTGCACTGCTTTGTCTCTAGTGTTGTTAGGCACATTTATTCCTGCATAGCAACAAGCAGCAGTTGTAACAGCCTGTCCACCTATTTAGCACACGTACATAGCAGCCCATGATGAGTAAATATGCTCTGCAGACACTTCAATCGTGCATGTAAGTTCAGCATTTCTGCGCATATTGCCTAGCGCATATTGCCTAGCTTATTGCTCTTTAATGTGCTTCAGAATGCAGTCCAAAATTAAGGTATGTCAGATTACAGCTGCAGCAATCTCTTGTGCACCTTAATATGTTTTAGCTGTGTCCATTACCCCATCGTGCGATTTCACTTTTTCGTTGTCATGGCTGCGTTCCTGGGAGTACAATGCAAAAACATCAATTTAGTACAGAGTACATCACCTAACACAGATGTATGACAAAGGCATGGATATTTAGAACTCGGCACTATTCTTCTAGTAACTTCACCCATAAATTGTATGTGTGCTATGATGCTCTGATGTACAGATGTCAAAACAACCAGCTTGTGATGTTGGTGAATATTATAGTTACCATGCTCTTAGGTAATGTGTGGGTCTTCATTATGGCTTCTATCACAGCTCATGTGTTGTTTCATTATTATTGCATTAAGTAATGTCACGTCATTCTTCATTTTTAATATCTCAGAGCTCTTTTTGTTCAGTTTCGAACTGTCTGCCTTTACATAAGTAGCTGGTGGAACAGAAGTAATCATAAAGCAGCTTCAGCTTCATCAAGTTGGTACAAATGCATATTCGAAATCAGTGCATAGAAAAAGAAGCACGCATGAAGGAACGACACTAGAACAGGTGTTTATTCAGGATTCTGGTTCGGGGGGGGGGGGGGGGGGGTGCTACCAAATTGTGAGGGGTGTACATCTGTCTCTCTCTCTCTTGCGTGCACTTTCTCTCTATATAGATATATATATAAATATATATATATTGAGTGAGGAAAAAGGAAGCCGAGGGGCCCCATTTTTACTAGAACATAAGCCAACAAACAATGACACGAATGTGTATATATATATATATATATCCTATTCCTGAGACCCAAACACAGCTATGGGATATAATTGCTCTTCAAGCTGGTTTTTATTGTCTATTGGTATGTTATGAATGTGAAAAACACTGTTTTAAATTTAAATACCATGGATAGAGGCCAAAAGCTGCATCTCCATGTACGTGGAAGAAGTATTCATCTTTTATTGTTTGTCTTAGTAAAAACAGCATTTCGTCGCCTAAACGCAGAGGTGAAGATTCAACTACGTGTAGTACATTGCCATGTTGCTGCTGCATCCTGGATATTCACATATCTCGGTCTGCTGTCTGATTTATTGATAGACAGGCTGCTGTCTGATTTATTGATAGACAGGCGCTGTCTATCAATAAATCAGTTCATAGACAGTGCAACGCGTCTTTTCCATGTGCCTTCACCTGTTTTCGTGTCTTTAGTGCTGTTCCCACCTGAAAATGAACAACCTCCTTGTCGATAGGAAACAGATGGCGCACTGACACATTTCTCTTTCAATATTGATATTTTATGGTCGTCAATTATTTGCCAGGTCATGTGGTTGCTTCTTTTTGCTAACGCATCACATTCTTCGAATTTAAGCCAGTAATCATGCTTCTTACAATGTACACCCATGTGGCCACTGACTGCTTTTGTAACATTGTAGTGTCACTGAGTATTTATCACTGGGTTTTGGTTTGCTTTCACTTTTACATCTTGCCATTAGAAACATTCTATGTTACTTATTGTAAATATAAATGCTACAGCATATGATCTTACTTAACCGTTGGCTTCACAAAAGTTACATTATTCCATGCTTCACATTTAGCCGTGTGGTCTGTACTGTTTTGTGTCCTTGGCTCTTGTGTACTTTGTTTCTCGGCACTAATTTCTATGTTACATCTCACCAACTACATGAAGTATAGGAAGTGATATGGGTCACGGGGTCAGCCAGCCCTAACAGAGAACCAGAAGGGCTCATCCATTACCCTCCTCTGATCACCCTTCACGTGATGCCGACTGAATGGAAGCTTCGCGGAAGGATCAGCGGCGCAATTGGCGAGCCATCCTCCCATCTCAGAACATGCAGCCGGCTCTTGTTTCTAATTGGCTAATACCAGCCCCAGCCTTCACTGCACTGCATGGTGTTGGTGAGACAGAGCATAATATATGAAAAACCTACTTGCCCAGTGACAGCAGTTACAATGACATATGCAGAAACTTTGAAACTTCTGCCAAAGAGTGTTGGCACAAACTTGTTCTTGCCAAAAAGAAGTTAAGTGGCTAAGTCTTTTTCTTTGGCTCTCTTACCACTCTACCAAAATACTTTTGTCTTGAGAGTGGCAGATTAATTAAGTATGCAGCTGAAGAAAACACTGCCTCTTAGAAAGAGTTCTGTTACTGTGATGTGATAAAACTATAAGACTCTTACCACTCTAATCTGTTCTTGCAAACTTGAACCTTCCTTTTGCAGTACCTCTTGCGATGTGAGATGAAGAGATCACTGCTGAGCAAGGATGTTCAGAAAACACTCGAGTTCATTGTTGAGTTGCAGGTGAGCACTGGTCTGTGTGGAATACAATTGCTTAGTTGAGTTCTTTTGCAGTGCTCTAATCTTGTTTATACTAAGGAACATCAGATTTCTTTTCCTGTATAGACGAAGCAGTGGCAACCATGCTGAAAGCTATCAGTTTCAGATCAACATAATATGAATGTGATACTCTCAATCTCGATTCAAGGATAGATTGGTTTTAGCAAGGTTCATCAATTGAATATTTTCTGTAAGGCGTAATGAGAACACAAAGATTTAACCAATAGTCCCTTAATGAATATAGTTCCTAAAGTTTGACTGCTCACTATAGGCACAGATATGGTCTCAGGTTATTTTCTTTTGCTTCGCTTTACTGCGCAAACCAGTAATGTCCTAGGGAACTACACTGTTGTGCAACACACTATCATTCTCATGGGCAGGCAAGTGAGATACAGAGAAAAGATTTTGCAATTTTTGGCAACAAAATGTCATCATCATGTTGAAGTAGTCATTATGTTGCGATTGTTGCCATGCCATTGTAGTCATCATTATCGTGCTGCTTTCATCCCCGTGCCATTGTCATCATTGCATGATTTATTTCATTCCCATGCGTTCTTCGGTATCAAGTCGTTGTCTTCATTGTTGTTACTGCCATCGTCATCGCTGTTGTTGTCATGTTGTTAACTGCTTTGTGCAATTGGTGACATACTGAACATATCTCGGTCTGTTTTTTTTATAATTTTGATTCAATTAAATATTTAATTGGCCATATCTGGAGGAGCATGCAAAGTAGATGAGTGCAATCACATACATTGTCATTGCTGCTCTTTGCAGGAAGGCGCCGAGAAGGCAACACCAGTTCCGGTTAACATCAACATCACACCGGAATCACTACAGAATGTTCGAGATGTAAGTGCAATTGCTGTGAGATATTGCAATATGTAGCTTTGTACTGGAACGTTAAGCATGCAAGAAGAATGTAATGAAAAGAGTAGGATAAACTTCATAACTGAGGTTGTCAGTGGCTGTAGGAACGGCACAGATAATTGGGGTACAGAGGTGAAGGGGGGATGGAGGGAACAGGAGTGAATTAGTGTAGAGCTCTACTTGCCTGCATTTCCGCCACTACTATCATTTGGGCGAAATGCGAAAACGCTTGTGTATCTATATTTAGGTGCACGTTAAAGAACCCCAGGTGATCAAAATTACTCCGGAGCCCTCCACTATGGCGTCTCTCATAGCCCCAGAGTAGCCTTGGGACATTAAACTAATTTCCGCCACTACACTGTCTTGCCAACAATCCTTCTCTGCGTGTACGACTGCTAGCCGTGCTCTGGCAACAGCGACAGGCACGTGCTTAAGGTAACACAGTACACGTGTATATGGACAAGTAAAATTAAATTTTTTCCCTTGCAAAATTATCAGCTCAGTGGAGACCCTGTGTTATGTTCGGACTGTGCTTGAAATATAACACAATTCTTTTTTTATTATTACTATTTTCGTTTTTTTTTTTCTTCAATATTCGGTCAGCTCAACCTTTAGGCGACTCAGCTGTGCAGGAAAATCAGCTTCTCAGCGTCGTTGCGAGAGAGAGAGCATGCGCGGGGAAGTGTGTGTCCAAAAGCAAGCGAGAGCTGAAAGAAGTTTCATGAAAGTGGTTATTAATAGGTACGTTAGGGGTCACTTGTCTTCTTTTTGCAATAAAGGAACCAAGTGAACTGTTGTTCAGAACCTTTAGAGTGTGTATTTCACTTGAATAAAATGCTGGCATTTACCAGTAACCACTGCCTAAAGGAATATTAAAAAGAAATATTAAACAGTAAATTAAACTCCTGTGACAGCAAAGCAGCCACTCTTACCATGAGAGTAGGCTCAGTAAAACAGGAAACCCACAGAAATGAAAGACTGGTCACAATGGCTCCCAGGAGCTCTTGAACGAGCTCTCCATGATGTCGTGGATTTCAAAAGCCTCCACATGGGTCTAGCATTATGCTTATTGGTAAAGAACAACTGCATTACTCTCTGAAGAGACAAAAGACAACCAAGCAAGTTATGACAACTTTTCCAGTGTGGAAACGACTCCAGTACAAGAAAATTCTTTGATATTCACGGTGTCACACTTGCCTATCGGTGCAGAGGTATTGGAGCGAAGTTCGAAATGGTGAAGGTTTGCCGTAATCTTCTCCAGTAATGATCAGCCTTTTTGTCTCAAATGAATGCATATAGAGTTTTGAAAGGATAATTTACCAATGTAAAAAGATTTGATGTTGCTCTTTCGTGTCCCTTCAAAGGAGTGCTGGCACATATTTTGGAAGCTGTAGAAGTTCTATGACACACATCTCACATGTAAAAGAATGGCACGTAGCAAGGATAAAGGTCCTGAAACAATTACCAGATATTATAATTTGATACTAAACTTTGTCTTGAAATACCAGACCTAATGTCATCAACATTACAGTGACGTCAAGGCACGGAGCAAAAATTTGCTGACGTCGTGTAGCAGTAAAGCTACATATGACGACATTGCTCACAAAAAAATTAAACAAGAGTGCTGCAAGCCGTCCTGGCTATGCTTGTATGTGTGAACCACAGTAATCACAAAAATGGAACTAGCCAATGCATCATGAAGCTGGGATGCAATCACCTCCTGGGTACCGGAACAGAAACTGGTTTCGTAGAAACAAGTATGATAGTAAATTATATAGGACATTCTGATGCTTGTCACTCAGTATTCATGCTAAGATATAGAGAGCCCGGACCTTCATTTAGCACGAAAAATGACAAGTTGAAAAGGTTGTGACAATACTCTAAGTATGAAACACATTGCATACAAAGGAAGCAGAATTCTAGAAAGCAAAGCCAGCACTGCCGAGGGGTCCTATGTTTTTAGGAAATCACTCAGTATAGAACCAGATGCATATTTGACATTTCAACTCTGGATACATTTTCACCATGCCCTTTCTGTGATTAATCCCTTGCATGTCATGTCTTGCCATACCGATGGGCCGGGCAAGTGCATCGTGCTGTGCTGGAAGAAGGCTGGAAATGATCTCTGTTGATTGCATTATGCAGCACTCGAGAGTGCCTCGGTTCCTCATCAAAGGACGGATTGACAGCACCTGCTGCTGCATCACCAAGCCCTTCACTGGAGTGGTAAAAAACTTTCTTTTTCCTGTTGCTGTTATCTACGAGACGCAAAGCGTCCATTCTTTCTGCATTGAGCTCTGCATAAGACTGACCATAGTGTGTCAATTTTATCACATCCCACTACTACTGAACTTACTGTGAATCCTCTCTATAGCGGTCGCATTCGACACAAAAATACCTTCGTTATATATTTGATATTCATTATAAGCATTTATTTGTTACATGCTTATAATGAATCCAGTGAATGAACCCAGCATCCTTTGATGCATACATAGTACTGAGTCGCACTGTACCTCATGTTGTGATCACTTCCAGAAAAGAAAGGGCAGCGGTTTGATCTGTACTGACAAACCTTTCTAACACTGCTTACTATTTACCATTACTTAGTGTTGGGCTACTATAAGCACGAGGTCGCAGGATCGAATCCCGGCCACGGCGGCCGCATTTCGTAGGGGCGAAATGCAAAAACACTGGTGTACTTAGATTTAGGTGCATGTTAAAGAACCCCAGGTGGTCAAAATTACTCCCTCACTACGACGTGCCTCATAATCAGATCGTGGTTTTGGCACGTAAAACCCCTTGATGTAATTAAAAATTTTTATTTATCATTACTGCAGTGTTCATGGTCACATATTGTCGAAACACAATAAAAACAGTCAGGATCACGGTGCAACAAAGGCTGTTACTATATTTAGTGAGCCGATGCATCAGATTCATCTTCACCCTCAGTCTGGTAGTTGGTGGTTACTGCTCGTGTTGCTCGCTTTATTTTCCTCTTCGGTATGATTAAGATGCGGCATTAGCCTCCTTTCAAAGAATGTGCTCACGCCTGTGGTGCTGTGAAGTCATTCAGAAATGTGGGGCGTCATCTGTACCAATATACTACTTGTTCATTAATGCTTGCAATATAGATGAATACCATGTACAACGGATAGAGTGAGGGGTACAGTTCTCCCCAACTTGAACATGAGTGGAAAGCCAGCCTTAACAAACACACTTTATGCATCCGTGTACGTGTACATTCACACAGTGAAAGTTTTTGGGGCACATCACAAGTGCCATGTACAGGCTGTTATTTCTTGTAAGAAGACAAATCCAGCTCCCCCTCCCCAAATGAAAAAGTCATAACTTGTGTCCCAAGAACACGTGCCAACTCTGGTTAGTGTAGCATTGCATGGCACGACTGAGGACAGAGACGAGATGTACACAGTTCTCACTTCCAACCAAGAGTTATTTTGAAGAAGGTAGCACACTTATTCACAACAAGATAAAATTACAAAAAAGTGACAAGGTTGAGAGAGAGAGATAAAAAAAAATGTCACAGTTTCGCCCTAAGGGCGAAGCAATGAATGCGATAGCAACACAACAATGTCATACGAAGTAAGGTGAGCGGCTTTGGTAGCAATATGAATTGTAGTAAACATGAGCTGATTAAGTAAGCAGGTGTGCTGCGGCGTAAGTAGACCGACATGAAGAGAGACTCGATGACCACGAGAAGGCGCGTGTGAAACGGTGGTGTTGATGAGAAGCGCTTCCCGTGGGCAGCACGTGCTAAGGGACACACCTGTAGCGCTGCACTGCCGACCCGGGGCAGCATTGCATGTGTAGCGTGCGTTGGAAAATGTGGCCCGACTATTACTAACTGATTGAACAAGCGTGGTGTGAGCGCGCACAAACACGAATAGATCACACTGAATGACTGCAGACAACGACTGTCAAAACACTGGCAGCAAGCGCATACGCCGCACCAACGGGCGAAGGTACATGCGGTCTATCGCTTCAACGGAAACTGAGCGGTGAATGCACGGCGCATAAAGGTCAGAGCCGTGTGGAGATAAGCGACGGTGCGAGCGAGCGACGGGCGTGGTTGTTGGCACAGTAGAAGTGCCCTCCCCCCCCCCGCTCCCTCCGGCACTGGCTTCCCGCTTCCTTGCTTGCGCGTGGGAGATTGAGTGCGTTCGCTCTCCGTGATAGTGCGCATCCCCGCACGCTTCCGCTCGGGCATACGGCGCGCGGCGAAGATTTTATCTATAGGGAACCTCACGGCGACGGCGACGACGGCAGAAATCCGGTTGAAGTGTCCATATAATTGCTATCGCAATAAAATGAGAGCAGGAAAGGAACTACCATACAGCCAGAGAAACAAAAAGCTTGTCAATGTAAATGTTGGTATGAATTCATACAAGTACCATCTAGTATTCCAAGAAACTGTAGAACTTTATCTGAAGGCACCACTGATGCACACTGACACAGTGCGAGGCCAACTGGTCTATTAACAAAGCCTTCGAAGCTTCCTGTGCGAGCCGAGTGTGATGCCTGTGCACAGTTTTAATTTCTTTGAACTGTGGCTGACTTGCGCACTGTTTGCAAAAAGTAACTGGGTTCGTATTTACTCCTCATCTACGTGCTAGCAAACCATCACTTCTAGTTCCATCACGGTCAGCTAACCATCTCACTTAGTTGACAAGGGCAATTGAGAGGCTTCATTAAATAGCCTGGTCGACCTTGCACTGCATCAGGGCGCCACCAGTGGCACTTTTGGATAGAATTGCTGTAAAATTCCGAGCAAGCACCGCCACCCGTGCAAGAGCCCCCCCTAACTTTACGGCCAATTTCAAATTTCCGCGCCGTTCATCCAGTCCACGAAAATAATGGCGAATTCGGCAAATCGCACCGGTGCGCATTGGGGTGCCCCGATGAGCCATTTCATTGAATCATGGTCGTACCCGGCGCCCCTAAAGTCCCTAGATATTTTTGTCTAGGGACTTTAGGCGCACCAGTGGGCACACGTGTGCATCGGGGCGAACTGTGGCTGGCGGTCTGTAGTTCACGGACCGCCGGCCGACGGCGAGATCTGCCTCTCACACGGCACAAAGGATTTCCCTGCGGCACAGCGACGTGACCACTCAGCGACAGAGGAGTGGTCACGGCTACGCTTCGGCGTTGCTGGCAGCTTCACCGCTGCTAATCACTCGCCACCGATATCGTCGCTAGGCCTCTTCCAGTTCATTTCGAATCTGTAGCAGACGGCGCTTAGGAACGAACCACCGACGCTCCCAAGCAGCAATGTTTTGTTACCGTCGTTGTTGCTTTACCCTCTCCTCGCAATAATTTCACACGATGAGATATTTGCGGTGCCACCAGCTGCGATGCGAGCATGGCCGAGCCGCGATTCGCTGTCCGCCGTTGGTAGCCATTCTGTGGCCATGCACTGCAGCTGAGCTTGACTTGTATTGGAACTCTCATTAGTGCTAAACGTTTCACCATGGAAATGGTTATTAATAAAGTGAACATTACGCGTCACTTTACTCTAGCGGACATAATTTTGCCTGGAATAGAAGCTGCGTAACCAATGTTCGTTTCGCCGGTCGCGGCGACGCGTCGGTGCAGCGTCATGCGCTCTTTCTGTAGTTCTTTCGGTGGTTTTGAGAGTGATAAACACCGCCAACAAATCTTTCGCTTACTAAAGTGCATGTCCAGTAAAATTTTAAAGCCATTACCACTGCTGTTTTTTTTTTTTTTTTTTTTGGCGGGAAAATTTTGTCGTTGCCATCTTGAATTTTGGTGCCGTTCCGAGATAGTGCCCGCCCTAACTTTGCCGGTAATTTCGACTTGCTTGAGGGGGGTGCTTGCTCGGAATTTTATGGCATGTTTCCTTGGAATGCTAGATGGTACACCGTGGGGATTCATATGAACATCAAAAAGCTTTTCATTTCACTGGTTCCGTGATTGTCGTTTACCTGTTATTATTTCTCTCTCTGTGCATCTTGTCATTTTTTGTCACCGTATCTTTTCACACATAAGTGTGCTACTTTCTTGAAAGTACTAAACCTTTGTTGGAAGTCAGCGCTATGTGCAGTTCACCTCCGTCATAAGTTGCACTGCAGTATGTTAAGCACGCCGTATCATAAGCACAAACCTTTATGCTTTCAATTGTGGTTGGAGCCATGGTGTGGCTGGTTATCAAACCACTGCTTGTTTACTAGTGAATAGACTGTTTTGATCATAAACTTCTTATGAGAGCAAAGCTTTCATCATACTTTGGACTTGCTACAAACATTGTTTCCATGCACTTGCTTGATAATTTGATAAAACAGCCTTGTCCACAACATTGCCATGCTCACCTGCTCATATTCGTTTGCTAATGCTGTTTGCGCTCATCTCATTTCCTAAGTATTTGTGCATCATCCAGTACACAGTGAATATATGTATGTATGTGTATGTATATATGCATAAATTTTTTTATATATATATTTATAAGTTATACATTTTATTGCGATAGCAATTATATGGACACTTCCACCGTATTTCTGCCGGCGTCGCCGTCGCCGTGAGGTTCCGTATAGATAAAATCTTTGCCGCGCGCCGTATGCCCGAGCGGAAGCGTGCGGGGACGCACGCTGTCACGGAGAGCGAACGCACTCAATCTTCTACGCGCAAGCAAGGAAGCGGGAAGCGAGCGCCGGAGGGAGCGGGGGGGGGGGGGGGGGCGCATTTCTACTCTGCCAACAACCGCGCTCGTCGCTCGCTCGCACCGTCTCTTATCTCCACCCGGCTCTGACCTTTATGCGCCGTGCATTCGCCGCTCAGTTTCCGTTGAAGCGATAGACCACACGTACCTTCGCCGCTGCGGCGTATCCGCTTGCTGCCAGAGTTTTGACGGTCGTTGTCTGCAGTCATTCAGTGTGATCTATTCATGTTTGTTTGTGCGCGCTCACACCACGCTTGTTCATTCAGTTAGTAATAGTCGGGCCACATTTTCCAACGCACGCTACACATGCAATGCTGCCCGGATCGGCAGTGCAGTGCTACAGGTGCGTCCCTTCGCACGCGCTGCCCACGGGCAGCGCTTCTCATCAACACCACCGTTTCACACGCGCCTTCTCGTGGTCATCGAGTCTCTCTTCATGTCGGTCTACTTACGCCGCAGCACACCTGCTTACTTAATCAGGTCATGTTTACTACAATTCATATTGCTACCAAAGCCGCTCACCTTACTTTGTATGACATTGCTTTGTTGCTATCGCATTCATTGCTTCGCCCTTAGGGCGAAACTGTGACATTTTTTTTGTAACTACAATTCTTTTATTATTCTCTTATTTTCTGTATGTACTTACATATGCCCACCCCTTATGTAATACCCCCTGTGTAGGGTTCTTTAAGGTAATACAATGAAATAAAATGAAAACATTCATGGTAAACTGGAGAGCTCGTAACTTAGACACAAATTTCTACTGTTTGTCTTTTTGATTTAAGAAGAGTGTAGCACATTCAGAGTGACTCTGGGTGCTATTCTAGACAAAGTCAAGTTCTGCAATGGCGGCGTTTTAACCCTTTTGGCACCAATTACTTTTGTTGATTGAAAACTTACTTTCACCGCATTTCTTACATCTTGTAAAACGTGCACAGCTGCAGAATAGATAAAGCGTTTGCAATTCTTTAGTGAGTTTTGTCAAGTTTACAGAATGTGGACTGCATGCAAAAGCTCACTACGGGAACATCAGATATGAGAAGATTAACTATTTCATGTCTAGCAGGCTTGTAAGGTAACTATCTAGCCAGTCGAAAATTCTGACTGGTGCAACACATCGTGAAAAATAAGGAAAGTGAACCTGCTATATATGACAGCGTACTCACCCTGAGCAAACATATGCAGCCGCCTACCTTCTTAGTCGTGATATTAAAACATTTTGCACATTTAATTCAAACTCGCAGCACAATTCCAATCAGATATGTTTCAAGATGTACGCGACACATTTTAAATATACTTTCGTCAATGCTTTTGCTGTTGACGCACTATCTTGGTGTATGCAATTGTGTACATAGTGCTTGAAAGGGTTAAGCCAATCAGAGCTTACAGGTTGGCGAATTTAACAATATGGCAGTATTTGAGAAATGTCTAGAATATAGCACCCTATGACCTGTTAAGAGAACAGCCTTTGTTAAAGGAATCATCATTTCTCTGCTGGATGTCCTTTTGTCAACAGCTATCCGTGGAAAACTGCGACTCTGCCATCCGGTCCATTGAACTCCAGTTAGTGAGGGTGGAGACATGCGGCTGCGCCGAGGGCTACGCTCGTGATGGTATGCCCCTTCGAACTTGCTTTTAGCACATGTGAATTCACTGAAGTGGCATCATGTCAATGCACTTTTTCCACGAAGTCTTGATTCATGTTACCAGCATGATAGAAACTGGACACAAAGAGGAGATGCAAACACCACAAACACTTTCCAGCATTTGTGGTGTCTGCGTCTTTTCTTTGTGTCCAATTTGCTATCACGCTGGTTAGGTTCTTGCATCAAGAATCTCGCAACCAACCACAATGGACTCTTGTTGATACGATCTTCACGGGAATCAGAAAATAATGCGTATCATCAAAAAATCATATTATCCAACGTATTGTCCAACCAAATCGTATTATCGCGAATAGAAAAAGAAATGTATTATCCGGAAACCGTATTATGCAGAATCGTATCAACAAGGTTCCACTGTAGTAGTTTATATAACACTACATACGGTTCTCTCATGAAAGTGATTGAAATGTTCATACAAATGTCGTATACATGTGTATGACATAGCAACTGTTTCTTTTGCATTACTTGCTATGGAGGTGAATGCTATGCTGATGTTTTGTTTTTACATTGGCTTGATTGCGTCTATGGAGATGAAATAGTATAGCTGTATGTATAGGCTGTATGACACCATGCTTGCTGTTGCTAGGCATTATCTGCACATAGCTTATAAAACAATCTTTTTTTTTCGTCATTTAATTGAGTCAAATTAAACTCGTCAAATCTGTATTTTTTCTAATGCCTTCTGCACTGTTTAAAGTGACGGTCAGGAGGTCCTTTAAAGCTGCAACACACGAAGGCATCTTGTGGACATGAAGGGTTTGGACTGCTACCAGTATTACTCTCAACTGAAATCAGCACAATCCTGAACGTGACAGCCCTTCTTAGGCAACAATAATTTCTCAGGTGACATGAAAACAGGTCCAAATTGATTTTGGCTCCGAAAAACTAACCACCTGCACCAAGCATGTGAATAACTTGTAGCAAGGTTCTCTCTACGACTTAAAAAGAGGAATTGTGCTTGCAGAGGGCACTGAGCCAACCTATTTTGGAACACAGTTACGACAGTATCACTCTACCCATCCTAGCCACAAAAAGGTGCAGGATGAACTAGCTTGTAAGGAAATTATTGCTTTTGACATGAGATCCAGTTAAATTACCTACCCCTAAGCATAATCTCGAGCTCAAAGTACTGCTTGGCAAGCGCCAGAATGCCAGGTTTGAATTTACACTTGGTCAGTGATTTTTTTCTTGTAGTTTAATTAGCTGTCCCCTTCATGTTGGACACCACTATCAGCTATCGCAATAGCTCCCAGATCAGCATAGTCACTGCCGAAGTGGATATGTACGGACGCATGTTATGTGGCTGTGGTTCCTGGCACTGAGCTGAACTAGGCCTCTTCAGTCCTCTTCACTTAGAGGGCCCCTCACCAGGTTAGGGCACTTCAAACAGACAAGCACTGTGCGTAGATCACGCGCTGACAATCGTGTCTGCAAAATAGTAAACCGCTGCCTGGCGTGAAAACGGATGAAATTTCAAACGACAGCTTGTGTGCCCTTTCTCTTGAGGGAGCTCCACTGCTTGCCGGAGAATCAACATCACACACATAAACATGCACAAAAAAAAAGGGTGGGTGGGGTTCATAACGTAATTGTGAAATGTTTTCTCAGCTCCGGTATGAGAGAAGGCAGGGAAGGAATGTTGCTTGCGGACGCTAGTCAAGGCAAAGGGGAGAGAGTTTCGATGTTGGCCGTAAAGCTCGCCTCCTGGCAGCATGGTGATGCAACATTTCAGTTTCTCTTACCCGCTTTAATAACGAATCAATTTTAACAGCGGAGCTGTTTAAGCTTTTCGTTTCCCCGCGTAGCGTTCGCAAAAACTCGCCTAGCGATGACGTCACTGTGCACAGCTTCGCCTAGCTCTTCCGCCGCCGTGCTAGCGATGATTTCACTGTGCACAGCTATGCCTCGCTTCATCTTGCAGTAGCCAATCGATACCCAATCAATAGCTAATCGATTAATAATCAATAAATTCTAGAAAAAATGCTGGGGATGACATGGTAGTGCTTAGCCTAGCCCTTATATGTGGGCTGGGCCCTTTGCGATAGCCAATCAATAGCTAATCAATAATCGATCAATAATCAAGAAATTCGGGGAAATGCTGGGGATGACTTCGTAGTGCTTAGCCTAGCCCAAATACGTGGCCAATACCTTGTGATAGCCAATCAATAGGTAATCAATAATCGATCAATGATCAATAAATTCTGAAAAAGCATAACCCGTAAGGCCAGGACCAGCTAGGTGCCGATCAGCTCCGCTGTTTCTTTAGCCTTGCACCACTAGTGCAAGCTACGCAATTTTTTTTTTTTTCATTCTTGCGGTAGAACTTGCTGTAGTGCTTACAATTTTGTTGTGTGCCCAACTACTATATGGCCCTTTACAGCTTCCATGGTATAACCGAAATTTTCAATGGGGCATGGTGGGGGCCCTTTAAAATATATCGATGCCAGTGAGAACATAACCATATAATAACTTCCTTCCAATACAAGCCATGGACATTCGGCCTGGGACTCTTTAGTTGCTGCTTGTGGAACTTACCATTGTTACTGATGCTCTGTGCTGATCTGCCTTCTTGTTGAAAGTATTTTTTACCGCTTGTGAAACCATACAGGTATTCACTGTAAGGGTATGAGAGTCAACTAGTTCAGTGTGAGATTTATTTTTTTAATGTAACACTATCAATAATTTTTGCACTGTGGGTGTGTGCAGCCACTGAGATCCAGAACATCCAGATTGGGGAGGGCGACGTGTGCCGAGGCATTGACATTCCTATCTACATGGTTTTCCCAAGACTCTTCACCTGTCCTACGCTCATCACCAACAACTTCAAGATAGGTGAGGAAAACTTGCTGCTCGATAAAACGCTAGTGGAAAACCTTGCAAGCCGACAGACTGATTGATAGAAATGACCGCTGATGGCTGCCCATGCAAAAGCCCTTTTTAAGCGAAGCTTCATAAGCTCACAAGTGCTGTAAGGTGGTGGTGGTGGTGTCATGCTGAAAAGTGGGCCGATCCTGGTGGTAGTGCAGAAAGGGTCCAAGCTCAATGGCACATGCCGGGGACCAAAAGAAAGAGAGAAAGGAAGAAAGGAAAGAAAGAAAGTGAGAGAGAGCAAGAAAGAAAATCACCAGGAAGGTCAGATACACACACGACAAGCTTCGCTTACCCCCATTTTCTCAACAGGGGAAGGGCTGGTGATTTTTTTTTTCGTACACATGTGGCAACACCTGCAAACCTGCCGTCAGAGGAGGCGTCAGTTTTTATTCAGTCAAAACTTAATACATATAACAAACACAGATATAATGTCAGATATAATGAAGTAAACCTAAAATTATTCTTGTTGATATCAGCATGCAACAAATATAGCTTATAATGAATATTGGATAAAAGGATATTTTCCTGCCGTGTATGGCTTCGTTACAAGGTTTTACTGTACTAAGATGTTTTGCTGCATTATATCATAGCAGTACGACATTTCTGAATAATCTGGCCTTCTTAAAAGACAGGAATGTGTGGGCAACACAGCCTATCAAGGAGGCAGTGTGATGAGTGGCACAATCACTCTAGTGTGGCAGCGGAACTTCCTACTGAAATATCAAAAGAATGGGATATCGGAGGGCTTCGTACCCAGTCAGAGTCGCTATACAATTTGATCCAGACAATTGAAAACCGGCTAACGCATGTGTTTAGTACAATGCTTCTTCATGCGAAAGTTGTAAGCAGCCTACTGCAGGCAGTAGGCAGCAGCGTGCCACAAATTGGCTGTGCCAAACAGTGCACAGAACTGACGAAGTCAGTGGTCAGGTTCTTTTGCATCACAAGGATTCATTTCTTTTTATAGGAGGCTAAACTAAGAAGAAAGTGAGAAGAAAATAAAGCCTTGTGTAGCTCAAAGCAACACCCAGCAGTGACTCAACGATAAATTCTTCAAAATAATGTTACATGTTAATTAAAGCCATAAAACTAAGTTCTGTCTTAATTTCTGTACAACATTGGGCATACTGTCTCTGGGATTGCATGACCATAAAGGTTCAATGCAAAGGTGCAATTGTGTAAAATAATGCAAGCTGTAAACAGACATGGGCACTCGCACTATTAAGATAAATGCCGCAGTAAGAGCCATTAAAATGTTTCACAGGTTAGGCCACGTTAATTTCAGAGCAATGAAACAATAAAATATTGGCATACGAGCGGTGTTATTGGAGAAGAGGAGGGTACCCCCTTTCCACTGGAACAATAACTTTATAGATTATTCTCCGTAATTACGTCGATAAATCAACTAAAGGTGAGATACTTTCGAAGCATGTTATCGAACAATTGTTGCATTATATCTGGGCTATTTTGGCCTGCTAACTGGCCTAAGGTTAGTGCTGGTGCCACGATCTGTGCTTGTTGATCCTGAGATGTATATCATCAAACGGCAACATCATTGTTTAATGTTCACATTAATAAAAATGCTTGCACCGGCGAAGAAAAAGTAACGACCGACGCGAGTGCCACAGACCAAGCAGACACCGCAAGCACAAAGCATACCTCTGACGACAGCGCCACTGCAGCAGGATCGCATGGCCCGGCAAGCTTGGAGTGGCCGGTTTTTCAGACCTCCCATTTTATCCACCCTAACGTGGGTGTGCACAGACCTCACGGCGGTGCCGCTTGTCCCAAGGGAAGTGCGAGAGAAGAGTGCACTGGCACTACACACCTCATATATAGGTGTTGTTTGTTGTTGGATTTTTTTTTTTTCTAATTGCTATTTTATTTGCTACTTTTGAAGCTGACAATTGGGGAGAAATCTGGTTTTTTGTAGAACCATTTCGAAATTCTGTTTTTTTTTTTGGTTAAATTTACAGATGTACTAAAAGATACATTACATATCTGCCAAGTTCGAAGAAACTAAATTCGGAAGATCTTCCGACGTTACACAACCCCCTTCCCCCATCCCCCGACGTCTACGTGTTCAAGTACTGACAGGAGAACTTCATTACAATTTTATTCACAGATATACAGATGACCACATGAACATCAAGGTCTCACTTTTGCAAACATTTGTGTTGCTAATTCTGCCTTCAAAAATTTTAAAAATTAAATTCTCAGGTCTTACATCCCACAACCACCATCTGATTATGAGGCACGCCGTAGTGGGGAACTCCGGATTAATTTAGACCGCCTGGGGTTTTTTAATGTGCACCCAATGGACCGCACACGGGCGTTTTTGCATTTCGCCCTCAACAAATGCGGCCGCGGCACCCGAGATTTGATCCCGAACTCGTGCTTAGCAGCGCAATGCCAAAGCTACTAAGCAACCATGGCAGGTGTTCAAAAATTCATCAAATAATGTTTGACTGTAAGAAATTACATTTCTTTCACATTTTTCGAGGATGACGTTTCCCAGCATCTCAGATGAGCTACACATGGACGAGCAGGCACTGCGTCCTCATATTTTCCCCGATGATAAATTGCCGCTCGCACTCTGCATTGCTCTGTGTTATCAACAAAATACCCAGTGTCACTTCGGCTGAGCACTACATTAAAAATACTTGAAGATACTTCTTGCGCTAGCGCTCCTTGATTTTAAAGCCATGACTGACCGTAGGCCTACGCAATGCCAGAGCAGCTGACGCCGAGGAGAACGATGGAGTCGAGTGTTGCTAGTTGCGGAACACGGCATTTGCTCGCTAGCCTAATGAGACTAGGGCCACTAGGGCACCCAACAACCCCTTCAGCATGAGGAGCGGCTCCGCGGTTAACGAAATAGCGAATGTATAGGGTTTTCCCTACTTCTTTCTTAACAATGTTTTTCGCGATAAACTTCCAACTGGATTGGATCAGGTTGGATTCTTTTTGCCAATGTGGCCTGACAAAGTGCTGGACGCGGATAGAAACGGGACACAACTGCAATTTCCGGGAGATTTTCCTGTCAACTGTACAATTGGAAGAAATGGTCCAAGTCCGGGAGTCTCCCCGATAATCTGGGAGACTTGGCAGGTATGACATTATATTCGGAGCATTTTATTATTGGAGGGCATCACGAACTCCTGAATGCAGACGCGGTAAATCTAGGGATCTGTTTCAAGCTGGTAATCGGGGGCAGAATAGCGTTTTCTAGCAAATACTCCAAAGTTAGGCGTTTGTTTGGAAATTAATAAGTAATAATGACAGTAAAGAGCATTGATAACTTCTAGGAAATGAAACATTTTATTCTTGAAAAGCTGGTCATCGATTTTTTACAGATCCTAGTTAACATACATTATCATCTGCATAAGTAACATGTCAGTCTCCATCCGAGACCTGTCCGATCTTTGAGCATATCTCACCTGAGAGAAAGTTCTGTCGACGTCACAGCTTCCATTAGCTAGGCGCAACACGGTGAATAACACGGTGAGTTACCAACGCAGAGTTAGGTGCGCTCGTTAGGCGGTGGGTTGAGAGCCGTGTAGCACACACAGTGCTGCACGCAGCTTGTGAAATGAAGTCTATAGGTCACTGGAGTTCACTTAAGTCAACAGGATCTAACTCATATATGAGACATTTCGGCTATTTGCATATTTGTATAGTCATTATAGATGAGTTCTGCCTGAATTTTTTGTCACATGCAAGTCTTAAAACAGCGTTCATTGTCTTGATCATCCATGCAGCAGGTGACTGTCACACTGCCATCCCTCCGAGAGTTGGAGCTTGTGCGCTATATCTGGGAGGCAATGTTGTGCATGACCATTCCCCATTGTCTGCTGCATGGGGGTCTGTGCTATGGTCTTCACCTAGCAGGTGCCAAAGTCAATAGAAAGGAGTTGTGTATTGCGTGGCAATATGGAAGTTATCTAAAAGCATTGGCTGGGAGGATTGTGAAATTAGTCACTGACCTTGTGCTCTGTGTCTTTTTCTTTTTTACTCTTCTAGAGTTTGAAGTCAACATTGTGGTTGTGTTCGAAGATGATCACCTGATGACTGAGAACTACCCAATAAAGCTAACTAGATTTTAATATATTGACACGTGTACTTAATTATCCTTTTCTCGGGGACTGTGTTTCACCCACTAACAACTTAATGTTATTGCTCTGTGCAAGATGCGCCTGCATGATTTGGAACTTACTCGAAGGTTATCGTTGATTCTGTCTGCTGTGTCTGTTATCACTAAACCTTGTGTAATCTGATGGTATGCGCGACGCCAATTGTGCAGTACTTTCTGGAAGGCACGCGGGCACCAGCGATTACGCTGGAACCTTCGACGAGTCACGTATAAAAGCCAACGCGCTTGACCTGCAGATTATATTTCGACGATCGCCTGTGCTCGCCGCAATCGTTGTGCTTCGAGTGTCAGTTGCTTTTGTGGGTACAGGCTCACTCAATAAAAGGTTAGCTTCGTGATTCGCAGTTGCTATACTGTGTTCTTCATTGTCATTACAACATGACGTCTAGTGGAGGTGCCGAGTATAGCAACACTGTGAATTTTGAAACTGTGAAAGGCCTCTTTTTTTTCCTTTTTTTTCCTCGTCAGTTTGCCCTGTGGCGTAAAACATTTGGTGCGTGCAAGTTATATATATATACACATCTGATGAAGTCTAATCCAAATCTCCATTCATGCATTCTATGCAAACGGATCACATTGCCCAGGAAATGTGTGCAATGTCCTTGTACAGTCTTGAATAAGCTGTACAGTTTAGCTAAACAGCCCTACAGAGAGCAGTCCTGACAACTGTTTGCCAAAAAGGCTGGATGTAAATCTATCCTTATGCCAAATGCACTCCACTGCTCATGTGATAGTTTATTTGATATGAAGAAAACAAATTAAAATAAAACAAGGATAAGGTGCCAAGTTGCTGAGCAGTTCTTTGCTATGAATTTGCTCAAAGAGAACCTGTTTGTTATTTGTTTATTTATTTAACCTTGGAACCTTGTCGAATGCCTTTTGGAAATCTAGAAACAGCTACGTTTTGACCAAGATGTCAGTGTACGAGGGCAGTCCGATAAGTACTTAGCCTCACCGCGAGAGCGCGACGCTATCGCATGAGACATATACTGACGTTGAGTACGCTCTCTTAAGAGGGACACATGCAAAGGTCCAGTCGAATTGGGCTCGCGGTTTTGTTTTTGGCCGCTTGAGGAAGAGGAAGCAGGTGATTTTTCGTGTGTCCAATAAAAAAATGGAAAAAGAGCAATATCAGTCAGTGATTCGATTCTTGTTTTTGGAAGGGAAATCGCGCAGCGAAATCAAAGAGTGGCTGGATGCCGTCTATGGTGAGTCCTTCGATGGCAACCGTTAAAAATTGGTTCAACGAGTTCAAACGTGGTCGCATGTCGGTCTTTGATGAGCCTCACTCAGGGGCCCCGCAAATGGCTACCACGGCCGATAACGTGGCAAAAATCCACGACCTTGTATTGGCAGACCGCCGACTGAAGGTGCGCGAGATAGCCGAGACAGTAGGCATCTCAAAAGACAACGTGGGTCATATCCTGCATGAAATTTTGGGCATGAGAAAGCTGTCGGCGCGATGGGTGCCGCGTTTGCTCACTCCGGACAACAAGTGCGTCCGTGAGACCACTTCAGAGCAGTGTTTGAAGCTGTTTAAGCGTAATCCGAAGGAGTTCCTGCGTCGTTTGGTGACCGTCGACGAAACATGGATCCACTGGTACACACCAGAGACCAAAGAACAGTCGAAACAGTGGACTGCACCCGGAGAACCTGCTCCGAAGAAGGCGAAGACTGTCGCATCGGCCGGAAAGGTGATGGCTACCATTTTCTGGGATTCTCAGGGTGTGATCTTCGTCGACTACCTTGAGAAAGGCAAAACGGTGACAGGACCCTACTACGCCGAATTACTGGGCCGATTCGACGCCGAATTGCGAAAAAAATGGCCACATTTGGTGAAGAAAAAGGTGCTCTTCCACCATGACAACGCGCCAGCTCATGCCTGCGCCTTGGCCACGGCCAAGTTGCTCGAACTGGGCTACGAAGTGGTGCCCCATCCAGCGTATTCTCCAGATTTGGCCCCGAGTGATTTCTTCTTGTTTCCCAACTTGAAAAAGTCACTCGCCGGACAAAAATTTGAGTCGAATGAAGAAGTAATCGCCGCCACAGAAGCCTACTTTGCAGCTCAGGAGAAAACATATTTTTCTGACGGAATCAAGAAGTTGGAGGATCGCTGGGTCAAGTGTATAGAGGTGAAAGGGGACTATGTTGAGAATTTTCGTTTTTCTTTTGAAGGCTAAGTAGTTATCGGCGCGCCCTCGTATGTCATTAACGAAGAGAGCTAGTCGAGTCTCGCAGGACATGCCTTTCTAAAAACCATGTTTATTAGAATTTAAAAAATTAGCAATGTTAGAAAATTTACAATATGAGAATAGATTATATGCTCCATTAGTTTGGAACATACACTGGTGATAATTGGAACATATATTGGTGGACATACATTGGACGATAAATGCAGCACCATTACTATGATCCTTTTTTTGGCACTGGAATTACCTCACGTATTTTACAATCTTGCAGCACTACTCCAGATGATGATTGCTGAAAGATGCGACACAAAAATACACTAAAATACACTAGAGATGTGTGCAGTGTTCTTAAGCATCTTGGAATTGATTCCATCGATGTCGGCCAAATATGTTAATTTGAGGAATTCTGTTAATTTGGTGATACTGCATGCTTCAATTGTTGGCATGGCTATGTTGTTGAGGGGAAGAATAGAGATGTAAGCTGTTGAAAAAAGAATTGAAAATTTCAAAAACTTTTTTTTCAACCAGGATAAAACTGAAAAAAAAAAAAAAACAGTGCTTCCCCTCGGAAATTTCTATTTAAAATGCTTTTGCAAGGGAATTTGGTCAAAAGGAGTTTGGGTGTCTGTGAAGCCCCCGGATCCATCCACGTCGTGGCAAGGACTTTGCTTCAACCAACCACTGAGTCCCCTTGCCTTTTGCGTACATAGATTCCCCCTTCTTCTGCGGCATGTGAAAGAAACTGGTCAGAGTTTGGAAATGTGCACACCAAGCTATGCACAAGGCTCGCAGGGGATCGTATGCAAAAATTTGTGTACGTGCACTCAAACCTCAATGTCTGGGAGGCTTCGTCCGCCGCACAGCGAAGCGTTGATGCGGCACGCGTAAATGAACCAGACACAGATTGATGCAATATATGTCTTGACGCTTTGACTTGAAATCGTGCCTAGATTTTGAACCCGGAGGCTCTGCAGGGACTGTTGTGATGCAATAATGTAATAATTATATTCGTTTCAGTGTTAAAGAAATAAATGTGTTGGGTTTTTCATAACTCTGTGCGCAATCACCTCCGTTTAAATTTTTCATATCTGAAAAAAAAAAAAAACATGAAAGAAACCAGTTTTTTTCACGACCCTCAAAATTTCATAAACTTTTCCATCTCTAGGGAGGACCCTTTGGGAGATCACCGTTAGGTTCATAAGTGAACACGGAAGAGAAGACGGCGCATTTTTTTTTTTTAAGTGTTCAGTTGGTGTCTACTGTGCGCTTTGGGAAATCTACATATACCAGCTGTAAAAAATTAGTAAGTGCATAGGTATTTTGCGAGGCATTTGACAGGATATGCATGCAGTAGAGAGTAATCACTTAGTTCTGGCAAATGTGTTACAGAACAGACACTGTCGGGATGGTATGTTAAGCTAAGGCCGAGTATGTTAGAGCACTGATGGTTTTTTCATGTTGGGGTAGATAACAGCTGCATCAAAACAAAGGTGAGGCATCAGAAAGGTTTAAGTCACCAAAGAGGAGTAGTTGCACAGGACTGAATGATGCAACACATTGCAGTGCCCTGTGGAAGTGAATAGCAAAGGAAACATCTGCGTTGGGGGGTCGATAGCATACACCGATAAGAATTTATAGAGATGAAGAACTGCACAAAACAAATAAAATATCTAAAGGTGAAGTCATCAACAATGGAGCAACAAAGGCTGTGATGGGCAGCTATCAGGACACTTCCTCCGCGTTTGCCTACATGGTTCCGACTAAAAATGCAGAAATCGGGGAAGAATGAATTAAGCTCCGTGTTATCGACGATAGAATTCAGCCATGTTACAGTCAGTATAAGAAGCTAACAATCGGATGAATCAATGAGGCTACAAAGTGCATCGCGTTTGGGCAGCAAGCTTCTTATGTAAACAAATGATATAGGGATTCTTTTTGGTTTTGCACTAGCATGTGATGGTAGTAGCTGTAAAGTTTATATTACCCCATGTGCAGCGTTATTTTCTTTGATGTGGCATTAAATATGTGCTACTATCGTAACCCTTTAATACTAATTGTTAAATCATACTGCCGTTTCCGGGTGCAACACGTTGATATTAACCACTTTAATTCAGAATCGCTCCAAATCTTATATAGTGTCCCCCAAAGCAGTATTTTGGGTGCACTCCTATTTAATATAAACAATGTTCCTAATGTTAGTAGCCAGGCAAAGTTTATTATTTATGCTGATGACATGACCCTTCTAGCTTCGCCAGACAAATCATTATTAATAGATGACGCAAATGACGAACTAAAAACACTGCATTGCATAACTCTTTAGCAATAAATTATAAACTAAAGCAGTGGTCTTTGTTCCTAAAGGAAAACACGTGCATTCCGCCACCCATCTATCTAAACAACGGTGTCGTCAAGTATGTAGATAATTTCAAATCTCTTGGTTTTACTTTCGCACCCACCCTACTGGTGTTGTCATGACAAGTATTGCTTCCCGTAATAAATTTACGGTCAATCCCGGATATATCAAACTTGAAGGCAATCGCGAAATAGTTCAATATATTGATAATTTGAAATATCAAATGACTATCTGAAGCTCATCCGAGATCTCCACACGTCTCTTGCAGTTCCCGAGATCGTGAAAAGCCAGAACTCACCAATTTGCTTCTCCAAGACCATGTCGACTGCTCAAAAGTTTGCTTACTTTTTGCTCACGAACATTGCAATTCGGTCGCACCGGGACATGTTCTTTGCAACGCTAACCCTAAAAGCCTACTTCGCCCAGACATGAAGACCGCAGTGGGTCTCACGCCCGTCAAAGTGCGTGATGCGCGTTTTTTATTCAAGAAAGGGTAGAAATAGACGCACTGCGGAAGCAAACTAGCCAGCATGGATCCGCGCCGTGCCACCATCAGCACGCTTGTATTGCGAATCGTGCTTGAACGTGCTGGCCACGTTTCCGTTACAATAGGCAACATTTATACGGCTGATCGTCACACACTTGGACAACAAGCCAGGCAAACTGTTGTGCCGAGTTTCGGAACCGACTTTCTGTTGGAACCAGTCGTCCTCGCTTCTCCAATGTCCTAAAAAGTCCGCGGGGGTCTCGCATGCCACTCGGCACTCGACGCCTCGTGGCCGGTACGTACTCCCTTTGTTCTTGGTCCTTCTTTTCCGGCCTCTGCGTCGGTGACTGCCGACACTACACACACATGCTGTTAAGTCTCGAAAGTGCAGTTCACCTTTGCAGAACATTCAAGGTAGTTCCCAGTGACATGTACATAACTGTGTGTGCACGAATGAAATGCGTTCAGTGTGGACCTGCGAATAGCACAGTGACGAATCTTGCATGCCGTATGTCGCAAGGCTCTTTCCGCGAAGAGAGGATGTGGCGTGCGGTGGTTTTGGTAAATTCGAACTAACATAAAGATCCGTTACAGTGCCCTAGATAAGTGAGGGTTGGGGTCGGATTCATTTTGGCCGTTTGCGGAATCCTAAAATGCCGTTCGTAGATCGCCTTTGTCTACGAGAAGAAAAACCCGGCGGCACAGCATCTCCAGTTCGGCATCCCATGCGCGGCCACTCAATGAAAAGATTGAGTGTCATCCATGTTTTTGTGTGGAACGCATATCAGATTGGAAGGCCTTTCACATTCTTGAAACAGAGTAGCAATCTGCTCTTGCCAATAACGAACGGCGGCAGTTTGCACGAGCCACTCGTATACAAAGTGAACTAAACTGGAGCATACTGCTCATTTTTCCTCCATGGCGTGTACTGCCCTCAGATTCAATATCTTGTTTGACAGCATCTGCCAAAACAGTGCCATTTCAAATGTCAGCATTAAATATTTTCGCTGACGCGAGAAGAGATTGTGCATTTGTTAGAAGCACACTCGCAGAGGTGCGACACAGCGGATCGTTTGATATATCGAATGTGTCGATGAACGGGAGTTCAATGTACGCTTAGTACATCAGTATACTATTGTCAAGTTAAGCTTGATTTGCATTCGACCTTTTTCTTTTAATCTTTGATCTACTGCTGCTTGTTTGGGGCAACACTGCATCAAAAACTTCTATGAGAAAGAAAATCCTACGAGTTATTGCTAATGTACTTTATGATTTGCACACCACTTACATTTATGAACGGTAAAATGTATTGACCGTAATAGAACATTTTGATCAAAAATTAAGAGCGTTTCTATACCAAGACAATTGCCAGAAATTATACTTACCTCGTGAATCTCTTTACACTTGAATGCTGAACATCTTATTCGACCATAGCCCCAGATACCTTCATGTTGCCCCAATGCAGAACTACGATTTTGCAATGTTAAAATATCTACCCAATTTTTTAAATCTGTCAATGTCAAATAAGTATGAGCATGTCTTGCTGAAAATGTCATTCTGAAATTATTTTAATTTCTCTGCAAGTTGTCAGTATACAGTATATGCGACTAGTGCAGTACTTTCAAGGCGATCAATGCCATGCCTTTCATGTTCTTGCAAACAGTCTGCAACGAAGGTGACTGTACTTCCAAAAGTGTTAAATCTACCCATCTAGCTTACTTTAATGTGCATTTTCCTTTTATGTACCTTTATAAGCTTGCAACAATTATAGTTCCAAGCTCCCAAATGTGCAAAGACAAAAAAACAAGCGCAGCATTCTGAGTACGTATTCGTTTAATAGTTGGTAATGATCACACCACAAGCTCAGCGGTGAAAATCCTGAGACAACTGTTACATCACGTCTGGTTAAAGCTTCCCAGAAGTTTGTTCTCCAGTCAGGTCCTTGTTCCCAGGTGTGGGGAAAAAAAAAAAAGAAAGAGCAAAAGCAAACAAGGAACGCAGCCTCGTCAGCATTCTTTTACTAGTTTACAATGATCACGCCACAAACTCAACGATGAGAACTGCGAGACACCCTTCCCCGCCTTTCGCCCTTCCAACGAGACTTGTCCTCACTCATGCCATTGAAACGGGCTGCAGTGCTCTGGCCAGCAGGGCAGCATAAGACGCCACTGGTCACTCATTTGTGTGTATGCGTACACGTGCTGCAGGTCGAACTTTAATTTTTACTGGCTACGACGGGATTGGGTGGGCTAGCCGGCTGGGGGTTCACGGCAGCACTGCAAACAAAAAGGTGAACACAGACAAATTCACATCAGCACACTATCCACAAAGCTGAGCCAACCACACTATTTTCAAGCCTACCTTTGGGGCTGCTGTCCACCTTCCTTTACTGCTGAAAGTTATTAGGAAACAATTAAACGGCTAGCTTTTATGCCTTTGACGTTAGTATCTGCAGTGACATATTTCTGGCGCAAATATTTTAGTAAGTGATGGGTTCTTCTTTCTGGGGTTTTATGAGCCAAAACCAGTTCCGATTATGAAGCACGCAGTAGTGGAGAGCTCCGGATTAATTTTGACCACCTGGGGTTCTTTAACGTGCACTACAACGCAAGCACACGGGCCGAAATGCGGCTGCCGCGGCCGAGATTAGATCCCGTGATTTCGTGCTCAGCAGCGCAACGCCTTTGCTAACTGAGCCACCGCGGCGGGTGAATATCAAAATATTTTAATGAATCGAATAGTCAAGTGCAGACGCATATACAGTAAAACCTCGTAATAACGAAATTGAAGTGGGAGCTGATTTACTTCCATATATCCATTATTGCATCTACTGCACTATGAATCTCTTCGGCAATTTCATTTTCTAATATCCGTTATTTCGTTATAACGAGGTTTGACTGTATTTAGAGCAGGAATACTTATTTCAGTGTAATTAGGTACCACCCCTATTTCTACTAGTGCAAGAAAGAGCTATCAGAGACAAATGATCAGCTTTAAAAACCTGAACAAACAGCCTCTCCACTTTAAAGCATAGTTGCAAACAAGCTTTTCAAGAAAGAACGGGGCTGCTGTACGACTATATTTCCAAAAACGTTAAAATGTTTGCGAAAGAAAAAAAAAAAGCCGCTGAAGGTCTTGTGTGTCATACACATGTAAAAGGGTCAACGCCTGTAGCATAAAAATAAAACTGCTATGAGGTAGACTGCGAATATCTAAGTGGTCATGTAGGCTGCAAAACTGAAAACAAAGCTTTGCATTACCCATTTTTTTTATTTCTGCATTGCTTCGAAAACCTGTGTGGTCGTCTAACTTAGGATAATTAACGATAATATGCAGTAACCAGATTTAATATTTGGTTAGCTTCAAAAGTGCCAAAGAATTCTTTTTCGAATATGAATAGTTAGTGTGAAGTATTCGATTTGCTTACCGCTAATTTCTGTGTGAATCATATTTTGCAGACAGCTACGGATTGTCATGGAAACATCTGATACTCTTGTCTGCAGGTGCACCTTTCATAATTAGTTTAGCTTTACACCGTAGGCACCATCCTACACTTCCATTTTCTCAATATCATTCTGTAGCATGTTATCTTCTTGCACCCTACCATTATAGCGAAACAGATTTGGCAGCAATTCGTGCCTAGTTTTTTCAGCATCAATTCCTCACTACTGCACGTGAAATTAACCCTTGAACGAGTTTGGCCAGCCAAGAGCATCCGTGTCACTATAATGCTTCAACTTGACAGTGATTTTCACATTTGTCATACAAAGCAGGCAAGCCCCAAGGATGTCGATGCAGTAAAGGAGAGTTATTTTAGCAGAAACCACAAGGAGGCACGTGTGTCCTTGTGGTTTTTGTGATAAAGGACGCTGTAAAATGATGAATCAACAAGTCCATATTACAACACTGGTCAGTAAATTTTATTTCGTTTGGACTTCACGGGACCAGAGCTTTCACCCACCTGCCAAGGCTTCAGATGCAAAGTACCGAACATCAACGTCTGGATCTGTGTTCAGCTTTTCCAAGCAGGGCTTTACCTGGCCTTGCAGCGTCCTGCAAAACAAATTTCAGCTCCTGCAATGTGACAGTCTTATGGCACCCAGCACATGCCTTGAAATACAGCAATACTTATTCCTTTCGACACACAGCACATCTATCAGTCCATGTGCATTCTTTCAAATGGCACAAGGGAGATGTACACAAAAGTTTGAAAGAAAGATTACAGCAAACCATACAAAGTAGCCTGAAAACAAGTTCTTTTCGGCAGTGGTCCCTCCTTGCTGCAGAGTTGTTACAACGGGGCCTTTAACCCTTTGCGGTCCGTTGTCGGGCCCTGCCCGACAACCCAACACGGCCGTAGCGGTCCGCTGTCGGGCACCGCCCGACAAGGGTGTTCGGGGGTTAAATTTCGCGGTTTTTCTCACTGCGATTCGTGCGCATTCTTTGTATACATGATGCGCCATCTCTTGAGAGATAAATAAACTTTGTTTGTTGAAGTTTACTTTTTTTTGCACTAGGGTGCAGCACAATGTTCAGCACGGCTTCTGGATACCCGAGCGTTCTCACTTGCACGCGCAACCACACGTTCGCGCGGTTCGCTGAGAAGCATGGCCACATTTTCACCGCGTGCGTTTTATGATGGTGAATTTAGTGAAAGCTTGTATGGGTTTCCATTTTCAATAACTTTATTTTGAGGCGCACACAGCTGCAGAATCATGGTGAGAAAGAAGAGCGACACCTGCAGTACCGCCGCAACCTCATCCTACAGCTGGTGGGTGACGTGAGGGCTAGATCCAAAAAGCGAGGCCCGTCTGCGCGGAAGGAATGCGAGGAGCCATTTCGTCTACAAGCTCCCAGGCCGAAGCAGCAAGGACTGTGTCGCTTGTAGCGATCGAAAAACAAACGGAGGCAGGAGAGAAACTGTGTGTTTCTGCAAAACCTGCCTAACAACCCTGGCCTGCACCCAGGAGAATGCTTCGAGCGTTATCACACGCTGCTCAAATATCAGTTGAGGAGTTGCCTGCAGAATGCAAGAGAAAAAATAAATATCCTGTGAATTTTTCTTCCACAGTTGGTGGTTTTGTTAGCGGCGCCGCAAACTGGCAAAACAGTTTCGGACCGGAACAGCCGGAAAGTGGGTAAAAGTTGCGGACTGCAAAGGGTTAAGGAGTACTGACATATTTTCAAAGTTGTAGGAACTCCATCACATGCTTTTTGCACATAAAAGGGTACACTTAGCAAGCATGAAGGTTGGAAAACACATTAAGTTAATTCTAAAGTTGGTCTCAATGTCGGTGTGGCATCATCGACATTGTCGCAATGCAACACATGTCGAGTAAACGTGAGGCTGTGTATGACAATATTGTGAATAAAAATGTCAACGCTGCTGCACGAGTTTCTTGTGGTAGCCGCGATTATCTCGGGAATGGAGTGCATCAACCTTCTGGGTATCAAAACCAGAACTGGTTTGTAGAAACATGCATTATAATTTAGTTGGCGCGCTCCTGACACTTGCCAGCATTTTTTCTAGAGTTTGTGCCTTCATTTAAGGAAAAAAAAAAAAAAAGTCATGCTGGTACAAAGGTGCACTTCTCAGATGGTCTGCAGAGCCTTAGAGAGTCCACCAACATGGGCTAGGGCCAATTGTTGCCAAGCAAGTGATTGTGAATATGATAAGTGCTCTGGCATGTGGAAAGCTGTTATCCGAGATAGGTTGCGGAGCTTAGCATTGTGGCACCCTGCGCAGTTGGATATTTTTCTGTGCACCTGCTCTTGAATGCTGATGGAAGCCCATAAAAGAACTAATACGACTCAATTCTTGGGTATACCCAAGAACTGAGTACGTACAAGTTGTACAAGTTCTATCAGCATTGCAAAGTAAGTGCTTAAAAAAATATCGAACTACGCAGAGTGCAACAATGATAAGTCCTGCAACCTATCTTGAATAACTTTCCATATGCCAGAGCACTTGTCATATTCACAATCACAGTCGCTTGCTTTCGCTATAGACTGAATATTCACTCTTCCATGTCACAGAAATGGGTACCTGTCTACCGCTATAAACAAGTTGCGAATCAGCTCCTGCAGATATGATGGATTTCCTAGTTGTATTAAGCTTTTTATCACAGTAAAGCAAGCAGCCTGGTTGAAGATTATTTCAGTGATTTTACTGAAAACAGCAAGTGCCCAAGCACTCGAGCACTCACACAGTGCTTCAGCATGTGATGGACATGTATAGAAACAAAGGAAGCACTGCAAGACTCACGCTAAAAGGTTTTGTGTGCAGTTAGAAAGCAAACAAACAGCAGATTCACACACAGATTCTACATAGCTTCCTTGCTATGTCTCGGTACGAGTAGTTGCTCACGGACCACAAATGTATTAAAAAAAATTTCGAGGCCACCTAAGAACTTCCTAAGAGTTGTGAATGCGAAAGCATTAATGTCCAATTGAACGCCACTGAGCGGTCCTTCGAGTTATGAACTCCGCGTGGGCAAGCGAGCACGTTGAGACGCTTCGTGTGATTTCATTTGGCCTTACCGAGATGCAGTTACAATCTTGAGAGCTTGCATGGACAACGCAAGCTTCCGAGAGCGAAAGCGACATGGCAACAATGCCCTCTCCCCTCATGCAATAGGGCGAGAGAAGGTGCTCCCTTTCACCCGCTCTGCTTCATTGAGGCCCAAGCCAGTGTCCTGAGTGCTCTCGTGACGTGGCGTCGCAGCCAATGGGAAGTTCGCTGCTACAGACAACGCTGGCTTTTTTGCTCAATGGACCATTTGACGCTTTCACATCAAATGTTTTCCCCAAATATTTTCATGTTCCAAGAAAACAGTACACAGCGCCTTGTGCCACTGGGGCCGAGCAGTAAGGTGTCATACCGACAAAACTGAACCCCAACCTTTGACAATGACTGCAGTATCTCTGCCACATGGCCTCAAAAGACAGCTAGTGCCACTACCACAGTGGCTTTAATACCTCTAGCAACCAGAGAAGGACACTCACGGTGCATCCAGGAGGGGTGTGATGCGCTGCAGCGTCTTGGCAACATTGAAGCGGACGTTGGCAACCGAGTCGCTGGCAAGACCGAGCACGGTGGCGAGCATCAGGCGGCTGGTAACCTCACCGCCACATGCTTCAGCCAGCACGTTGATGCAGAAGAGGCAGGTCATGCGGTGAAGGTAGTTCTGGTCGCGCGACATGGTCAGCACTTTGGGAATGACCGTGGCCTGGGCCCAGTCCTTGCCAAACTTGTCAACCAGCTTGCGCAGGTTTTGGGTGGCCGCCTCACGGATGGCAAACACGTGGTCCACCAACCACGTCATGCACAACGCATTAAGCTTCTCGTCGAAGAACTCCACACCCAGCTGGCCCGCCAGCAATGGCATGTACTCAATGATAGCCAGCCGCACACGCCACTTGGAGTCCTCGGCCAGCTCGACGATGGCTGGCAGCAGCGACTGCGAAAGCTGCTGGATGCCGATGACCTCATTGACGCAGTCTAGGTTGGAGATGATGTTGAGTCGAACCTCGGGGCACTCGTCCTTGAGCTGTGAGAGGAACAGTGGGAGGAGGTGCTCCACGGTGTTCTGCTTGCCGAGGATTGGAGAGAGACCCATGATGACAGAGGCAAGGGCCGACTTGACGTGTTGGTTCGGGTCAGAGACGAGGTCCTTGACACAGGGCAGAATGTTGCTCATGATCACCTGCTCCTGCACTTCAGGAGGCAAATTCTGGCAGAAGTCCTTGACCTTGTGAGCGGCAGCTGCCCGCACTTCAGCCTCACAGTCCTTGAGTAGGTTCTGGAAGGCGAGGACCAGGTCGGCACGCGTCACTTCAGGACCGAGGGCCTTCTGCAGGTCGGTGAAGCGGTCGGCCACCATGTAGCGCACCCGCCAGCTTTTGTCCTCGGCTGCCTGGCGCAAGGTCGGCAGCAACAGTGGTTCCAGATCTTCCCGTGGCAGGAGGCCGGCCAGCGACACACAAGCTTCCACTGCGAGCAGCCGCACGCTGTCCTGCACACATGCAACAGTGTAGTTTTAAAGAAATATTCACCAGCCCTCTACGAGAAAGTAAGAAAACAGGATGCCAAAAGAACATTGTTTAATGATGCTAAATGTAACATCAATCTAGGCTGTTAAGTATGCCTTTCCAGAAACATGGCAAAATGTTTTTTGCCATGCTATTAATTATCTCAAGAGAAAGCTTTGATAGAAGGGACCACACAATAGATTGATTTCACGACAAGTTTTACTACTTCCGAAGTGCGGAAAGTTGGTCTTAGTATGGGCTAATTTCTTACATGATGCACCACAGTGTTTCACTACACCATGAATGAATGCGTGTGGTTTAGTGGTGCAAGGGCCAGGTATGGCCAAAGAGCGCCATGCCTGTTTCACTACACCACCGATGCCGCAAAGCATTCTGGTAGTAGTGGTCCTTAGCGGGCTGAAGGGTGACTAAGGTATACTGTGATTGTACCATGACAAACCCACTTAGCCTCCGAGATCAAAAGGCAGGGAAGCGAGAATAAAAGGATCCTACAATAGCAGTTGGGTTGAGGAGATCACCTCCCAATTTCTCCCTGAAATTCAGTGGAAAAATCCACCACTGGCATTCTCCTTGGAACTCCCCTCAATGTTGCCTCAAATCCAAGTACTATGGGAAAGTGGAGAGAGTTTCATCATGCTGTCCGCAGGGTCGCAGTGCATGCACTCTGAACATGGCGAGGTCAGTCTACTGCTCTGCAATTTAAAATTACGCATGAAAAAGGTGGGACATGTACGAGTACTGCGGGCGGCTGGCAATTACAGGGGTCTTGGCTAATCCAAGTGAATAAGTTTTTGCATCCTAGTAGCCACTGCAGTTCCACAACCTTGTTCCGAGCAGCGTAATGGCACAACAGGCACAACGCACCTGTTCGTCCTGGGCGAGGTACCCCCACATGGCGACCAGGTCCCCTTTGAGCCACTCGGGTTCGACAACTTGGGCCAGCTCGCCCAGCTTGGAGGCTGCCGCTCGTCGCACCATGGGCGTGTCGTCCTGGCACAGGTTGCGGAAATGGCTGCGCAGCTCTGCCTTGACGGCCGGAGACACGCGTGGGTAGCAGACGGCAAACAGGCCACACGCCGATGTACGCGACGTGAACCAGTCACCCGAGGCGAGCCGCTTCACCAGGGGCACAAAGTACTGCTCCAAGTCAGCCGCACTATGCTGCTGAGAGATGGCACGCAGGGACTCGACTGCCTTGTCCCGCACCACTGTCTCCTCAACGGTGGCCAGGCTCTCGAGAGGGGGCTGCATGATCCAGCACATCCTGGATCAGACCTGCTTTCACACACTTCAGACACTGGGCATGCCCCAATGACCATATACTATACTATTCTGTTTTACATACCATGTGTCCCACGTAACTTGTGTTAAAATTTAAATATATGCAAGTGCTACGTAGCTGGACAGAATCAAGGTAATGCTGTTTGTCGTTGCTTGGAGCAAGTCAGACTATTTTTGTATTTCACCTAATTGCAATTTCACACACTATGAAATGCAATGCGCGAGACTTTTATGACTACTACTTGTGTGGCTTCTGCAGGCTTGTCTGCTATTAAGTATGAAATGGAGTATAGACTACGTAATGCTCGAACTAGGAATAGTGGTTAGTGGCCGTGCATTTGATCTTGTGTTTTGTCTTCCCGCACTGTTGAAATGAACTAGCAAAAAGATGTTGCTCAACCAGCCTCTCATGCACAACTTAAGGTAAAGCAAGAGCCGCACCCTTGCCCACTGAGCGAGTTCTGAAATTATCCTACTGAAATCCGAAGTACCTAGAGCCATTATATAAGTAATGTGCGCTGTTGTGAGCACAATCTTGTGCAATGCAAACCAATAATTTCAGTCAAGGATAATTAATTTTAATATATTGCACTAATTAATCTATTGATTGGTGTTATGTCATTAGACAGCATAAAAAGAGTGCATAAAAACAGTACCCACCAGGAGGCAGTGGACAAACTCAGGGCCACCAACCAGTGGTGTGAAGTTGCCCAGCTGCTCGGCAAGCGCCAGAAGCACCTCGTCTTCATCATAGATGGTGTCTGCATCACCAAAAAGGCAACACCCTCACCTCAGGCTAGAATGCATCACTGCACATGCGAGTCTCAAGACAGGAATTAAATTATAGCTGGTGCCTGCTCTTTTAGTATTCTGGACTTGGGAGCAAGCGATCGACAGCGTTACCCACAATATGCTCCCAAGGAAGCCGAGAGTTATGCGACGGACAGCGTATACAGGGTGTTTCAGCGAACACTTTCAAAAATTCTTAAATGTTGCCTGTGGCAGATAGCACAATTCTAGTTCATGAGCTGGTCTGCTCGAAGAGGTGGACGTTACTTACAAAGAAATTGAAATGTATAATCGAATAATTAACAAAAATTCACTAATTAACTTTTAACTAATTAACTGATGGCTCATATTGCAATTTACAAATTGTAGCCGTGGAGTTCGCAAGGCGGATCCACTTGGAATTATTCCTCCGGATGACACCAGTTTCAAGATATTAATTCCCGAACTTAACGGAGAAATGCATTCACGTTCTAGTTAAGTTTTTAACAAAACGTCGCTTTATGCATTGAAGCACAAAATTAACTGGAACGCCAATGCATTTCTCCGTTAAGTTCGGGAATTAATATTTTGAAACTGGTGTCATCCGGAGGAAAAATTACAAGTGGATCCGCCTTGCGAACTCCACAGCTACAATTTGTAGATTACAATATGGGCCATCAGGTAATTAGTTAAAAACTTAATTAATGAATTTTTGTTAATTAGTCGATTATGCATTATGTCCGCCTCTTCGAGGAGACCACCTCATTAACTAGAATTGGGCTATCAGCCACAGGCAACCTTAAATAAATTTTGAAAGTGTTCGCTGAAACACCCTGTATATACAATGAAATTTTGTCTACACAAGAGATTGTGTTTACCTTTGATCAAGCCTAGAGCAGCCAGAGAGGTCAGCGTGTTCGTGCCACCACATGCGAGCAGCAGTGACATACATGTGGTGCAATGAAGCAGGACAAAGCCTCTCACAAGAGCTACAGCGTGACACCCCTCCTTGCCCGTGCTAAAAACATCCCAAGGCTGGGAGTGCAGAGCGTACCAAGCACTACATATTCAGTCCAGATGCATTCTCACTGCGATAAAAAATTTAACAATAAAGGCACCAGACTCTGAATTCAATTACTGCGAACTGCAGTTATGCCCCATTCTTTCACACTAACACACCTTTGATGTCACTTACTGCGAAATGTTTTCAACTTACATTATATCTAATGTAATTATTTGCAATAGATGAGTAGGATTCTTCATTGCATACAGACATACTGTTCGCTTTACAAAAGCATACACAAAGCGAATTTCACAATATAGATTTTGCCCATATTCAAGATTTTCTAATATGGGAGTATCATTCAACAATGCAAGCATTATCTGTTCACCTGCACAAAGTGGTTATGACTTTGTGGTCAATACACTAGGCTCAACATTATTGGCTGGAATCAAGAAATACCCGCTTGGATACCTGTTTCGTAATGTCATGCCTGAAGCAAAGTGCGAGGAATGAGACCACCACAATCGGCTTATTTCTGAGCCCATAACTGCTGTTCGCAGTAAAACTGCAGACCCGTATTTTCGCAATTCCTTCAGCAACCAAGCAGCATTATATTTAGACGGGTAGCCAAACCCAACACAACACGGCTTCCATTAGTTCCATTTTACAACAATTTCAAGCAATAACAACCTCAAGGCCCCAGCAAACTTGTTAATGCGCGCGATTAAAGCATGCAATCCAACACCTAACAGTAGCCACAAGCCGAAATGGTTACTAGAGCAAAACACTTGCTGATGATCCACCAGTATGATTTTACCAGGGAGGCAACATTTAATATTTAATTGCTCATGCACCAACTCTGTTCAAATGTATTTGCTGGCAAGGTAGATCTGCTAGGAACAGGAAAAAGGATAAAGTACAAGAACAAGCAGTCCTTAATGAAAGCTTAATTAGATAGTAGCCTGACAACTAGCTTGCCATGGTGCTGCAGCAACGCGACAACTTCTGGTAAGTGAAATAGTAGCAATAAAGAACAATGAAAATTGTTCATGCGTCCTGTCGTTCAAACCCACAACCAATTCTTGCCCTAAATGCCAAGTTAAAAAAATTCACGACAAGCAATGCTGCATAAACTCGAAATACATTCCAGTAATTTCAGAAAAAACTGCTAATAGTGGTCCCGATGAAGTGGCACCAGCAATGAGAAACCAAGTGCATATAGAAGAACCACGTACCAGTGAGGAAGGGGATCAGCTCGCTGCGGGTTCGCTCCACACCAAGCGCCAACGCAATAGTCGACAGTTTCTTGATGCTGTTCAGCCGCAACTGAAATGCACAAATGAAATTGATGTGAAATGTTGACCTTCTTGAAGATGCAGGCGGAAGCGAGGATTCAAAAGCCACGAGGGCTTCTGGTAAGGTTTCGCCCTCACATACAGCGCACGCAACTGACACCTCATGCATGATACAAACTACTACTGCAGTCTTGTGTTCACTACATAGAGGACTTCGCTCTTCAAACAGTGTTAAACAGCTTTGACTTGAGAATGCTTTTGGGGGCAAAAATTGCAGGACCATGGTCATGTGCATTACTGGTACAAACAGCCCCCCCCCCCCCCCCAATCATTGCTGTTAACAAATTCGGCAAGCCTTGGCAACTGCTCATAGACTTTGGCGCGAACCTGTGTGTGTGCATGCAGCTAGTGACCTGCATCTTTTTCTCTCTGTTTTCATGGTTATTTTATTTCCCAAGTACACGGTAGCGTTTCGTTAAATGCCTTTGCTTTTTCTTTTCCTCTCTCATAGATGACGCTACTGACTCCGCTCAAAGAAGTGCTCCTAAATAGAATACTATTTGGCTTACATACAAATGCCACCATAATTTAATACAAATGAAAAATATCAGGTTATTACGACTGCGCTTGTACTCGAGCAGTGACAGATGAGTTTACCATGCTGCAAATGAACTACAGTTATTAGGTATATTTGCTAGAGTTAAAATTATAGCATGCAGTACTCGGAACATAACTTAAGCTAGGTATATCGAAAAGTCTACTCGCACGCACTGCAACACAGTCGACAACCGACATTGGTGTTGCAGACTGCACACCACACAGTGACAGAAAACTTCCCACCTAGGAAGAACTGTGGTTTGTTCTTACGTAATGTTCACTTGAACAGAATACCAATAGAGTAGAATGGAAACAGTGAATTGAAGAATAATGAAAGTCTGTAGCAACCAACAATAAATAATGCATATTGAATACACACATTCAGCAAAGCGAAACAGTTGAATAAATGCTTTACAACTAACGGCAATGCATACAATTGTGTTTCTTTTTATCTTATTTTCCTATGCAACATGTAATATCATGCAGTGGTTATGTCTATGCACTGCAAAGGTCACAAATTCTATTTCTATATACCTTGTGTCACATTTCGAATGGCTAAATGAGAGAAAATCAAGTAAATGAAAGAAGGCGCTGAATATACTGCACCATTCCATTAAAGATAAGTGTGCGTGTAAGATCCGCATGAGCCGACATTATGTTAACATTTAATGTTGGAAATAATTTTTTTATTATTATTATTACGCAGAGCAACGCTGCACTTATTCGCACTACATTGGCGGCCAGCATACCGGGTTTATTTTAGCCCGTTTGCTGGTACTTGTATACGGAGGACATATAAGCTTCGCATATATATCCACAAATATATCCAGCGAAGAAACGACGAACACCAATCCCCGGGGAAGAGAAAATAGCTTTAAAAAGAAGTACTGGGCATCACAAGATGGCTATTAGCGGGGCGTAGTACACCACCGAGACGGAACGACGCCGTGCCTGCAGCACGACGGACATCGCCCGTCCCGCAAATTCGTGCGCAGCATGTTTGTTTTTATTGACAAAAATAAATACCAAACAACACACAGCAACTAACTTAATCGGATGGTCAATCAATGAACGGAAATCCTACTCGGCGTTTGTAGCGCATCGCTTACATAGCTTTCAGGATGAGATTTCAGCCCAAGGCGAGTCGCCGGAAAGCGCCTTCACGATGTTTACATCTGAAGCACCAGGCTTCTCTATAAGAATAGAGACAAGTTCCACGTAATGATGAAGCTGTATTGATTCTGCTAATTCTGAACGAACGGAGGGCTTTTTTTCTTTCGTACATCTCATGCAGTAACTTGACGAGGTCGTCAAGCGTCAAAACTGCCTACAGGCACACCGCGCTGCTACCTCAGAGCTCGCGTTATAACTACTGCAAAATGACGAATGCTTCGAAAGTCACTGGTGACGTAGGTTGGACAGTACTCGGACATAAAGGAAAGCGGAAGAAAAGAAACTTCGTAAGAAGGCAACTGTACCGCCTTCGCAAAGTCGTCGCCATACAATCTGTTAGGACTAACACGGCAGTAGAGGAGACGAGCATGAGCGGCGATAAACCTCACCTGGACATCTTCATTCCTTAGTTCGTCGATTAGTACCGCGATTGGGTAGAGTGAATCCTCTGTGTTTGTGTCGCTCGCTGCCATTTCTGCAGAATCTCTGGGCAGGTCAGCAAGACCCGCTGTAAAATGAAAACAACACAGACGACACGGGCTACAGCGCTACAGCCAAGACAACCGCAAAATCAACGGCGAGAGTCGCTGCATTTCAAGCCACGGGCAAACGACGGCCGCTCTCCTACGGGACCAGTCGAGCCACATAAAAATATGTTATAACCAAATATATTATAAAATAGGGATAAGAGAAAGTACTAAAAATAGTGATCACAATTTTTGACAATTGGGTAATAAAAACGCTGAAATGCGATTTTTTTTTTTTAGCACTGGCCTCAGAAATTGGCAGTCAAAATCACAAAGTAATATATTTAAAAATTTCTGCGCACATCACGGCCGGAATTTTGTAGCGATGCCTAATGACTTATTCTATACTTATCATCCACCGCTCACGACCGGCTGAACCCGTTGATAACGCGAGCGGACCGTCGCTCTGACCACTGACAAAAGCGCGATAAGCGCGAAAAGGCATTATTACAGGAAAGGCATCGCTACAAAATACTGGCCCACCATTGAGTTTGAGTAGAAAAACTTGATTTCACGAGGAAAGGAAATAAAATCAGTCTTGTTCACCGTAGTCTTGCTTACATGCAATTTCATGCTTCGGTGTGACATAGCATTCTCGACAGCAAATTACCGAGCGCAGAGTTTTCGAGAAAGTAAACGCAGGTAAGGCAGATGACGATTATCGTTGTGTGACAAGATAAGCCGCAAATGATGCAACCTTTTACTTCAAAAGATAAACAAATCTTGGAGGCCATACTTTTGCTTACTGCTACCAGAGCCATGATGTGGCCAGAGCAGAGCCCAAAAATACGTTCGTATTCTACATTTTCATATCTACCTGCCTTTTTATGTGTTATTAAGATTAATAAAGACGTTAAAATTTTGAAGCATGTCTCAGGGACTGACAGCGGTTCATACAAAAAAGAAAAGTTATGAGCACAGACTACACGAGACTACTGCTCTAATACTGGAGCTGACTGAAGCCAAGCCAAAGCCTAGATTTGTATTTTGTTCTTTTATGTAGTTTCGATATTCTGGCAGTGTTCGAAGTGTCGTTTTTGAGAAGTTGGGCGCCGTTGTTAGTCGAAGGCGTTGATTGTCAGTGTCTGTTGATATAATGACATAAGATCAGTAGGTCCATTGCACGCAATTTATGTGTATGCGTTGCTGTGCTGTTAGCTGTTAGCTGTAGTAACGGTCCTTCAGTAGCGCGTCGCCGGGTCATGCGTAGCATATCCGCATGAGCCGACGAAAACATGTACCCGACTGCACATGTGGGACCTGGCGCCGAAGACATGTCAGAAGACGTAAGTGTGCCATGCATCAAGGAAGTAAGGAAACGTGGTCCGAAACGGACGCCGTAGGCGCGTGTTCCATGACAGCTAGGGGGCTGCCGTTTACGGAATCTCTGCTCATGATGTCATGATTGCGTAGTTACCTGCGACACAACTCCTGCACTAGCCGGTTATGATTACGTAGTTACCTGCGACACAACTCCCGCACTAGCCGGTTCTTCCTACACTGGGGCTCTTTCTAGGTGTCGTGTTTTTTGTGTGTTCATTGTTTGTACTCTCGCGCACTCGGTCGTCGAGTATGACAGGTGTGCTCTTAACGCAGAGGAAACGTATGAAAAGCCTATTGCTTGTGTCCGCATGTGCAGCTACATACTACTTCGTATCAATGTCGGGGCAATGCCGAAAACAAAGTTGATTTTAGTGCAAATAGAAAATGAATACAGATAACGAGGCAGTTGTTGAATTGCATTTATCTGATTGTAATGATAAAGTATTGACATAAACACGGGGAATGAGGTTAAAACAATATTTTGGTAAGTTTGTGCGTGTTTCAGAGTGCTTGAAGTATTTCTGCGCGAATTAAAAAATGACAAGGTTGTAGGGGTATAGTTATTTTGGTGATGCGAGTTTGAAGACACTTGCAGTGGAACCAAAAGTATATTTCGGATGGTACCACAATTTTTCATGTTGAGCCGGTCACCTTCTGCGATACACGAGGTGGTGCCAGAACTGTTAAAAAATTTGATGCCAATGTGACGCTGCTGCAATTCGGCCCAGGATCTGCACTCGTCACGAGACACGCTCATTTAGCTTAGCATGACTTTCAGCAGCTGTAAGTTAGTTTATAAAAGTTGCCAGGGATAACAAATATCAGCACTATCCACAGTCGCCACCATACCTTACCTGGACATGCCTTGTGCAATTTTTGCTTCTCCTACTGAGGGGGTTGGAAATTTTAGGTTGATGTGCCTTAAATGGAGGGGTTGCAAGCTGAATGTATCATCTTTCGAAAGCGTTCAGTGTTTGCTCCTTACAGCCCATGTTTGTTAAGGATAAGTCGCCATTTAGTGTCATTGTTTCGGTCAAGTCTTATAGCAGCTGTACTCACTGGCTTAAGACAGCTCACATGCTTAAGTGTTGTCATAAGCAAAACTGCATTCATTTTAGTAAGCCGCGACTAAAAGCCAAAGTTGAGTTTCATAAATGTTGTTCGGGTATCTCGGTCGCTGCGGCATTCTACTGCTAAATAAAAAGTCGAGGGATTGATTTTTGGCCACCATGGCGATGTTACAATGGAGGAGAAGGGAAAGAACACTCGCACACCAAGCTTTAGGTGCACATTACAACTCCCCTGCTTGTTGAAATTATTCCAGAGCTTTCCATTGTGGCATTTCTCGTAGACTCTGTGTTGTTTTGGGATGTTAAACCCCATCAGGCCTAACCAAATTGTATGCAATGAACTAACTTCACCTGTTTTGGTTGAAGAACTGACTGGAACACTTTTTGCAGGTCGTCTCAAAGATTTTGAATAGCTGCGGGGAGATCTTTAGGGCGAGGCAGTATTTTACATCTCGTCTTTCGGCAGAGTTAGCACATATTCGCTGTGACCTAGCAGTTGGGCAGGTTTTTTTGTCTACCACATCTGATAATTGTGAGCTGCCTTTAATCAAATTGTGAGGTCTGCGTGAATGCTGAGACAGCCAAGACCAGTGGTTCTTCTGTGGATGCTCCTGCAGGAGGAAGCGTCCTTGGTGCAGGAACGTGACCGGACGCTGCGCACAGCCCTGGACCAAATCCAGCAGCGACGGCGCGCACCTGCACACCCTCCTAGTCCTCCCTCAGCTGTAGGTGTCAACGAACACCAGCTTAAGGAGTGCCATGACAGCAGCGATGCCGTGGTGGATGGTGACAGCACCGCTGCAGCAAAGCCACCCCCGCCCCAGGTGACTTTCAATATGACTGGTCATTGGATCTGCACACCATTCATACACCTGGTTCACATTCAACTCAACAGACTCACATTCCTTCAACTTCACCGCATAGAGCACAGTGGCACCAGAGTACTTTTGATAACGTATTTTCTTGTCTTCTATAGCAAAGCATGTATGCCGTCTAAGGTAGCCATGACATGGCACAGTGTCATTCACAGGGAACTAATGATTGCATACCTGCCAACTTTTATGATTTTATCATAAAGTGCTTGATTTTTAGTGCTCATTTATGATTGTCGCATTGACACTAACATGCACGCTTTTTCATTTGTGTATAGTTAGGGCAAAACAAAGTTTAAAAAACCCAAATAACTCTCCAAGTGGTCTTTCGTGGCCCAATTTTTCGGGTACATTGATTATACGCCTGCCTCAGTGCTCATGATTGTGGCACTTATACTGCTGATCAGGTGTTCTCGTGCAGAGCGTGCAAAATTGTTCGCTGCGAGAAACGGGACAAATGCAACAGCTGACGAGAGACCGTCATCAGAAGTGCGCCACTCAGCAAAAATGCTAGGCAAAAAAAAATGGCAGGCCCTGTGATCTATTCATCACGTGATCCTGTGGCTCCGGTATGGGAGAACGCAGGGAAGGAATTTTGCTTGCAGACGCTAGATGGGGCAAGTGGATAGAGTGTCTATGTTGACGGTGACTCTCCTCTTGAAATCATGGGTTTGCAGCACTTTAAATATTTCTAGCTCTGCTATTAATGAACTAATTTGAAAAATTATTGTGGTAGAACTTTTCTTAGAGGGCGCGTAAAAACTTCCATCCAGTGGTGGTCCAACTGCGCCATTTTGCTACAATTCCACTTGTGTGCGCCTTGCTGCGCCCAACGAAGTGCAACTTGCGCCAAGTGCGCCAAAGCGCCACCTTTGCCTTGGGCTCTACGCGGACGTGGTAGTAGCTTGGCCGATCCTTCAGTTTGTGGACATCTCAGACACGCGGCTAAGCATTCCGAGCACCGGCGACGTGGACTTCGCGACCAAGCTTCGCTGCGCGGAATCCTCGGATATGCAGTTAAGCATTTCGCGCATTGGCACTTCGGACTGTGTGGCTAAGCACATCGAGCGTGGACTCCTCGAGCCCGTGGCTAGGCATTTCGCACATTGGCATTTTGTACTGTGTGACGAAACACATCAAGCGTCGACTCTGTGCTTGATGCCGTGCATTACTTACCCGTGTAAAAAAGACATTCTCTAGTGGCTTGGCTCACAAGAGCATGGAGCAGGTCCAAAGTGGGCAACAGTTAGCTGAAGGGAATGTGAGCCTGGCTACCACACTTTTCGAGCTTTAAAGAGCTGGAAAAAATAAATGGCAACAGCCACTGACAGAAATAACTTTCCATATTTTAATTGTAACCACACTATACTATACCACACCACACTATAACCAAAACAACTATTTTATTGCGATAATGGACACTCCAGGCGCATTTCTTCCGTCGCTGTCACCGTGCTCTAGGTTCCGTATTCGCTTACTAAATAAATTAACAAGCACAGTGTCACGCGCGCACAAGCAAACATGAACACATCTCGCTTGTTGACCGCGGAAACGAACTGTCAAAATTCTCGAGTGACGAAGCGCGGCGAGCAAATTGACCTTCATGCTATCGTGCCTCTCGCTTCAACGCGACCTATAAGAGGCGAAAACACGGCGCGCGGCGAACTTTCCCCATCGCAGATTGCTTTCAAGATAGGGCCAAGGCGATCGTATTGCCGAAGTGTATCGTTGCAGATTACGTTCTGCTTTGGTCCACTGAAACCGTTTCGCATTGCTTTGCTGGCAAGAATTCTCTCCTTCTGTTTGCACCAGTCCCGAACGCAAGTTTCGGATTTGCCGAATGCCCGTGATGCGGCCCGATTTTCATCCATCTCCGTACACATGATCACTTTCCTTTTAAATGCGGCATCATGATGAACTCGGTACTTCATGGTGATAGAGCAGACGCAGAGAAGGTGAAGACAGATGGTAGTCTATTGCCTAAGCCTGTGTGCTGCAGCACATAGAGGAAGCTACGGTAGCTAGGCTCGAGAGTAGCTAGGTTCGACGTGCGTGCGAGGCGGCCATCTTGAAATGCTGACGGCTATATGGTAACGCAGATTTAGGGTCGTACTCGGTTTTAACGCGCACGCAATTTTTGGACCTGTTTTATCGGAAAAAAAGTGCGCATTAGATTCGAGTAAATACGGTATTTGTGGCTTGAGGGGAGCGTTTGGCGTCTTGGTTGACTGCCGAACTTCCAGGCAGCTGCACTGTAACCGGTATTTCGTGTCCCGCAACTGCACTATAAGTGATACGCGTATACATAGAGTGCTATGGGAAAATTTACGGGAATCTGAAAAGACCGTATTATATCTGGGTACTGCACTATAAGTGGTTACGTTATAAGTGGTCTATACTGTAGTTATCAACAGCTGGGAGAAATTTCCTGACACAACACCAGTGCAGTGGATGTTACCACTAGTGATTGAATTAAATGATCTGCACTTAGTTGTCTACCCAGAATGCACTGCTTTTTTTTTTTTTGTCTCCCATAACGCTGCTGTAGGAAATGTTACACAGCTTGCTCCAAAATGCATGTGAGTTAGCCTCATCTGGCCAAAGACTAGTGCCCTCTAAATGGCATTTCACCTTGTCATGGCGAGATTGGGTAGTATGGTAAGCGTTGCCATAGAAGTTTTGTGACCCCCCCCCCCCCCCCCAAAAAAAAACAAAAAAAAAAACAAAAAACAAATTGATGAAACTTTGGCGATGCTCTTTGCTTTTTAAAGAAGCCACTGCATTTCAATATTGCTTCATAGTGGTTCTTATGACTTGCTTGAAAAGCATGCCTTTACTGTGGTTCACTTGATTAGGCATGAAGAATGCCCAGCTTCAAAATTTTCATCTGAGAACCGTTGTGGAGTGCCATTAGTGCACGTTGACTATTTCAGTTGAGGTGCAGTGTTGCCATCCAATTTCATGAGTCGAAATAGTGTGTTGAGCAAAGCACCGCATTTTTCTGCTGTATAAGTTGTGTTTTTTCCCCAATACTTTCGCCTCTGTGTCTTTACAATGGTGAGACTCGTAATGTGTGCTAGTTCGGCGAATATACAAGTTATCTTTTATCTTTTGCTATCCTTTGCCCCACAACTACAACAAACCGTGTGGAGCAGCATTCTGAAAGAAACTGAATCTTCTTTTAACAGTGGAGCGACTAGTTGGTACAGATGCTAACTCCTAGGGCTCACTGTGTAAGCAGTGCAGTGTTAGCAGTAGGGTAGCAGGAGTGAAGGTCACCAGCGTGGTCTCTGTGATACAAGTGCCGCTGTGATTCGAGAGCACACTATGGTTTGCTGTTATAGTGTAGTTTTTTTTAAGGAAAAGGTTGAACCCGTGGAACTGATGCAGTAATTAACTAAATTATGCCACAATTTTTACTGATATGTTGTGGCACCTGAGATATACCCATTACAAAATGCACCACTTGGTTATCATCATCAGTTGCCTGTGCGAAAAGTCGCAGTGCTTTCGGTTGCCATAAGTTGGCATGCCCAAACCTGACTATCGTGGCATGTTTCTGGCTCCTGCAGTTATTTTCACCGCACTAAGCCAGCAAAAGCATGGTTTTTGAGATCTGTATATTTGTTAGCCAGAGGGGGCCCTTGCAGGGGGCAAGGATATGGACACCCCCTATTGTGTGCATGTGTTCAGGCTAGTTCAGGAATATTGTGATCGTTTGCGTCTTCATCCTGAGCGTGCAGCACGGCAGAGGTAACGCCAGCGACGCGCCTACAACTTCGCGTAAAAGTTATTCAGAGGCAGGTGACAGTTGGAGAGTGATGCTTCTGGTCGAAGTGAAATGTTTTTGACAGTGTGTTGAAGGACGAGGCCTTTGATGGCTTCGAGTGAAGTGCAATAAATATTGGTGTATTGTACCTAAGAGTAACGTTGGTTGAAGACCTTTTTCTATTAAAATTTGATGCTCATAAAACTTTTGTTTATGTAAATTTAGTGCTCTTAACCCTTTCAGTGTCGGGCTTTTTTTGTTGGTGACGCAGCTCCAGCGTTAGGTTTTTTTCTTGGATGTTATAAAACGAACAGAACAGTTTATTTTTGGTTGTGCAGAAATGAAAAAAATGACACAGATAATTGCAAATGTTCTCTTGGTGTGGTCCTCGCATTCCTGTCAGACAACAGGAATGTCAGAAGGAACATGGTGGGAAAGAAACACAGAAATGTACTGGTATGTCACTGACACTGAAAGTGTTAAATGGGTAAGTTCAGAATTTTGCAGTAAGTGCACAATCGTCATCTTTATGGGAAGAATCTGATAGGTCAAGCGTGCTTCCTGTCAGGATCATTGTTCCCGAAGCTGCGTCAGACACAGTGCGTCCATATCAAATTCAAATGAAACAATTCTCTGCAAGCATGCCAAAAGAAGGATTAATATAAAATACTAAGCTTTCGGTATGGAGGTACAAGCAAAATACAGAATAGTGTCCTCCTATCCTTGTGTTTTTGCATCTTGTCGTGCCGCAGCCTAACATGATGCCGATGAGACTATTTGCCACATACTCGCATGTTCTCTTTCGTAGTTATGACTAGTGTACATGCATGCACCATTTCATTATGCCAACCTAGTTAAAATAGGGGCCTCTTATATACCGTCGTGACTAATACAGTCAACGTCCGATTTTTCGGACTCCCTAGGGGCTGCAAAAACGTCTGAAAAATCGGGCAGTCTGAAAAAACGAATGCATGCCTTTTACTGCCCCCAAGGGCCCAAATTGCCACAGGCACGTCTGAAATAGTTATGAAGGCCTGTCAGCACACTTATTAGGTGTATCGTAGCTTGTACTGTGCTAGGAGGTGGCGGGTGCATGCGTGTGTAATTAAGGAATACATACTGTGTCCCGTGACAATTGCCCCTTCCCACTCTTGACATGCTTCGCCGAATACTTACGTATGCTTCACTGCATAACACAGCTGTAGCGAGGTGAAGCTGGCTTTCGGGAACCGGCATTTCACTACGCTGTGCTTTCCCGGTTTCTAAAACAAAGGCGGAGTAGGCGCCATTGCTAACAGCAGCGAATTGTTTCAATGAGAAAGGCAGCACCGAACAGAAAGAAACTTAGTGAACATTGAAGTAGCTAGCCACCACCATTGCCATGGTGGTGGCTTCGGCTGGCTGCCAGCGGATCTGTGTGCGAGAGCGCTGGTCCGAGGAGGCGAGATAATCAAAATGTCAGCGGTGATGGCTTCGATTAATGCTGTTTCTGACCTTGGCCATGGTAAAAATTCTGGAAAATCAGACAGCGACGGTTTTTTGCATCCGAAATTTCAGACGTTTTTATACGTTAACTCTATGGGGTAGGTGGCGATGCCGCGAAGGCGTTCGGATTATCGGGCATGTCCGAAAAATTGGACTTCCAGAAAATCGGTCGTTGACTGTATACCAATTCTTCGGAACTTGTGGAAAGTGGGGGTTGCAACTTATAATCAGAAAAATACGGTAACATTTAAGAATGTGTGTGTGCCTAACAGCTGTATCATTAACCATTGCTCACTTTTTGCACTAGCTGCTTTTGCACTTCATTGATATTCTGGTCGCTTAGTTATTTGAAGCATCAATTTTCGGGAGGGGAAGCTCCCCAACTAAAAGACGGCTGAGATGTCTTTTATTCTTCAAGCTATTATATATCATTTTATTCTTTAAAGCTCAAGGACAAGACTGTCGTCTTGCAGAGCATTCACCAAACTGCAGAAGAGCTGCCTTATGATTGCTGCTGCATGAGAACTCCATCGTTAGGCCAAGGAGTGTTCGAGATCTGTGTCAGCCACCATGAGTGACCGTGTTATTGTTGCTATATAAAGCTCCCCCCATTGTCATGGTGACATAAAGATGATTGTTACCACTGGTGACTGACTATGGCTACAACTTACGATGATCTCTGTTAGCTGTGAGTGCAAGTGGAAGGTCTCTGTAAAGGGTGGAAAGTCTCTGACTTGCTAAAAGGCTTTGTAGTGGCAGTAAGTTGCATCCGAAATGTGTGCTCGTGTTTTATGTGAATAATGCAATGCAACTATGGAACTTGTGCTTTTTGCCTTTGCTTTGGTGAAGTGACCCAGGTTTGGGAAATGCACATGCAGGGTCCTTTAGAGGCTTTACGACAGCGGGAGTGGCTGCTGAACCTACAGGAACAGCAGGAGCTCCAACGCCTCAAGGTTGCTTTATCCTCACCTGTGCAGCAGGTGCCCATATCTACCTTGTTTTTCTTCCAATTCCTTTTTCATTTTTGTTTACTTTGTAACTGTGTGATGCTGGGGCATAAAGCATGCCTCTGCAAGACCACTTTCAGGGTACAGGGCATTTCATTTTGATTGATTATGCACAAATGTAACTGGATTTGACAAATGTGATGTCTGTGCTTCATTAAGGTGATGATGATAAAATGCATGTAGATTAAACGCATCTAATTTTTCATGTTTTAAGAGTAACTTATCTCGGAAAATTGATTGTGACTGATGAGTTACCAAGTTCCTTACTTATTCCTATGTTTGGTAACATGCTTTGTGAGGTGCTTTTTTCTTCTTTCCCCTGTGCTTCCTGCATCTAAGAAATGGAGACATTCTCTTCCACATGTAGTAATGTTTTGTGCCTTTTTTTTTTTTAGCTGAAAATGTATTGCCATTCCTGGTTCCCACAATGCACTGCAAAGCCAGTGCAAATGAAGGCACTGCTTATTTATTACAGCGCTGTGTTCCAGTGGTCACGTGAACAGAGTGAAATTTTGCACTCTTGCTGCGAAGGCAGTTTTCGGACTAGTTCTCTTGGGGTAAAAAATGTGCATTTTAGATTTGGCTGAATATGATAATTAATCACAGTGAGCTGCTCTTTTTGCTTGAAAACCTTCATATGGCAGGCCATAAATAGGTGTTTTTGACAAGAGAGGCACAAAGGCAGACACAACAGCTATCAGGCTCATGATTGCGGCCACTGCTAGGGTTATGTGCGTGCATGCTGACCAGCCAAGTTCGAAATACCTGGCGAACGCCAATTTCATGACAGAAGTAACAAATGTTCTGGTCCATGCGGATGTATGGGCGCCGGCTGGGACCTTTGCTCAGGATTTAATTAACCAAAAAGTGTAATTAACAAAAGCTTTATCATATTAAGCTTAACTCGTCACCTTGGCACTCAATCACCTCATGTGGCCTGTCGCTTACCTCTGTAACCACCACTCTTTTGGACTAATTGAGCTGGTGACCTTTGGTAGATGGAGCAGACGTATACTGCATCAAACTTTTCCTGCACTGTAGACAAGTGTGCTGGCAGCTGTACTGAAATGTTTAATTTATATGGGTGTGTGAATAGCAAGCAGTTTTTGAGACCAAATTAAATAAGAATGAAATATTGCCAGAAGTGAATCAAACATCTGTAAATACAGCAGAACCTCGTTGATATGAACCCAATTTCAATTTCCTGGTGCCAACGGTTGCGATTGAGAACACAAAAAAGTGAACTAATACAGTTACGCTTCTTTTTCACCAGTTAAGTATATACAGTCAAACCTCGATATAAAGATGTGGTACTTGCAGTGAAAAACTTTGTTAAATTGCAAATTTTGTTGATTTTATATTTTGATGTTTCTGCAGTAAAAGCAACTTCACAAATTTCCAGAGCATTCCTGGTTGATAGTATCTTATTAGTAAGCCCTTATAAACAAATTGCGAGACGATTGGGCCATAATAGTGCGGTTATGAGCTCCCGCATGTGCAGTGCAGATTGTGCCGAGAGCAATGCATTGGCGTGGTTCACGACGTCCGAGATTCACATCCAAAAATAAAAACAAAAGCGTAAAAAGATACAGATTTTTGTCCTGAGCAAATAAAAAAGGAGAAGTCACAGTTTTGCCAGAAAGGCAGAGCAATGATGACATTAGCTGAGAGACAACTACACGAAGTAAGGTTCATAGTTTTATCAGTGTCAGGCGGGCTCAGGCATACATTAACAGATTTCACTCAATGACCACGAACTCACTGTCACAATGCCGTATCTCAGAAACTTGGGGTTACGTGACCGCCAACACTAGATACGTGGGAACCCAATGTGCATGAAGGCATCAACCGTCTCAGCTCGACCTTTGCAGTTGTATCTTGGAGGTACTCTCCAAGATACATCGCATGGCTCGCGTATGGATGCGTACGAGGAGGAGATGCACGTGCTAAGAGGAGAGGGCAGCTAGGTGTGCATTCCTACCTCCACAACGCCCCTCCCGTAGTGCGTACTTGATCACGTTACTGCATGGTCACTCCATCCCCCTTGTGCAGAAGGAATCTTCAGTGCTCATGTTTCTCCGAGCTGCTACGTGCCCCGCGGTTGGCGACTGTTTTCAATTAATGACTGTTTTTATCATCAAGCCTGACACTCAGTAGGCTAAGTTCACATTCGTTTTTGTTAGGGGAGTGCGAATATTCGAAACATCTGAATAACAAATGGAATATTGACCTATTCGATTCAGTCTTTGAATCGAATAGTCAGTATTCATAAATTTGAATATTTCTTGAATACTTTTCGAATATTTACAAACGTCAACTGCACCTAAATAAACATGAAATTATAGCAAAAGTATGGGGATGTTTCACCCCTGCATAGTATAGACATAAACCATCATAACTTGTGTAGTGGAGCAGGCTACGTCGCTTAGGTTTCCATACTTAACAGGCTGTGCAGTGATCATTCGCACTTTGTGAGGAGCTCTGTGCATGCAAAGAAACTACTTGCTTGCTCTTGCTCCATCTGTGCTTGTAATAAACAATGCTTCCTAGCATACCATGTAAAGACAGAAACTTGCTAACTTTAAGCAAACTGGGATGTGAACATCATTTTATAGTAATTGTGATAATGGTTATTAGTTATTTGAAAGCTATTGAAAAACTATTCGATATTCGATTCGCCTCTGGCGCTATTTGATTCGTATTGGATGCAGTCTCAAAAATGACTATTCGCACACCCCTAATATTTCTGTTTGGACTGAGGTTATGAAACAGCGACCACTTGTTGCTTTCTCAAGGCTTGACCACTGTAAAAAGCTCCATATAATATAGTTTGCAATCACTTTTGTAAACTTGCTCTGAAAGTTTGTTTTACTGCTCTAAAATCTATTTTTGGCAGCTCCAAAAGCTGTTCCCAAATGGCATGGGCCAGTAGCATCACTGCTCTTGGCAGATCATGTTGTATGGGCAGTCGGGGACACTGGTTGGGTGCTGTGGTTCTTTCGCAGGAACTGACCACAGAGGAGAAGGAGGAGCAATTGCTTTTCAACGGTGAGGTGCCTCCCCTGTTGCCGGTGCAGTCTGCTGCAACGGCCACATGTACCACCACAGCTTCTTCGACGTGTACTGCATCAACCTCGACATGTTCCACCTCCTCGTCATCGCAACATTCCACAAGTACCACAACATCTGCCCCCACGAACTCTGCGCGCTCTGGACCCAACAGGGGCTCGATGGGGGGTAGGGGCTCGATAGGGGGCAGGGGCAGGGGCGGCAATCGTTCCAGGCCGCCGTGCGTGCACCACAACAGCCGGGGCAGGCCCTTCGCTCGCAGGGAGCATCCTCAACAAGGTATTTTTCTTTAATTGCAATATAGGCGAATGTCACCCACTTTGGAATCCAGTCCCTATGAAGCCTAGTGTATTGGCTGACCGCTTAAACCGTAGTGGCTCATCGTATGACTACCGGTTAGCGCGTACCACGATCACTTTTGTTGCGTAAAGGTTAACTGTTTGGTTACCGCTAGAAATCTACTCATTTTTGGTGCTTTTATGTTTTACCATTTTATTTCAAGATGTAGTGGTCGAAACGTATACTGCGATTCATAAACCAGCGTTGTCCTGTGCGTTCCTTTTCTTGTGCTCGCGTCCATACCTGTAGGAACCCCCCACACTCTCATAAAGTTATAGCCTAATCACTGGTGTTCTGAATGGATGTATAGCAGTAATAAATAGGTGTATGCAGCTACCGAATAGTAGATTTTGAATTGAATGTCAAATCAAATATCCAAAAATTTAACACAAACATTCATGGTTACAAATTTTGTGCAAAAAGCATGTTGCTGCACATGCTCAAGAGGTTACTCACATTACGTAAGAAGAATCTAGCTAGCTATCAGCAACTTGGGTACCTAGGAATGGAGATGTATACTCTACTCTTATTGAAGGGAACACCAAATTAGTATACCGGAATTTTGTGCAAAAAGCATGTTGCTGCACATGCTCAAGAGGTTACTCACATTACATAAGAAGAATGTAGCTAGCTATCAGCAACTTGGGTACCTAGGAATGGAGATGTATAGTGTACTAATTAGTATACCAGAATTGGTAACAACTCAGTTTATATATGAAGGTCTGGAAAATATTTATTGAGAAAATTTCAGTAGAAAAGTTGTCGCAGTTTCACCTGAAAGGCGAAGCATCAATTGCGATAGCAAATTTGTAGAGAGCTATACGGAGTAATGATATTAGCTTTATCAGCTGTATAAATTTGGACATGCAGCAGCACCGGCAATGCGCAGAACTGTTGTCGACGCCGTCGGCGTTTTTCCCGCGTTCGCTCAAAATGCCTGCGGCGTTGGTGACTGTTGCCGGAGCCTCTGATATAAATAGGCATTTGGTGCCGCAGCTAAACGTCGTCTCCCTTCCCTCCCCCTCCCCCCCCTCCCCCACGGCCTCTCGCGCGTCGAAAGAAGGCGCGTTTGCTCTACATATATGATGATTGTAAAGGAGGAAAGAGACGCCTACTTCTGCAGCCCTTAAGGAAGCACGGCGCAGAACGCGCGTTTGTTCTCCGCCGTGCGTTCACTCGCCGTGAAAGAGCGCGTCCCTCGCGCCCTTTCACTCGCACATACAGCGTTCGGCGGCGCGCGGCGACGATTTCATCTCGATTGACGTCATACGGAACCTCACGGCGACGGCGACGGCAACGGCGACGGCGACGTAGCATCAAGTGCTTTTAATGTGTAAGCATTCTTTGGCAAGTACCCCAGCTCTGTCACACAAGAAGTGTAATGCCTTGTATCTGCACAAAATTGCGTAATTTGCGAAGACATTTAACTGTCATAATAGTGTAAATGTAAATGATTGGTAGCTTTATAAGCGATAAGGTACAATTTTAACGACAAAAATTAGAAAGAGCACCCAAAGAGATACATAGGGCTCCGTAGGAAATGCATGGAAAAGCTTATAGTAGGCGTGGGCCAATTGAAACTTGGGGATGGGTCAACTTGAAATTTGGAGGTGGGCCAACTGAAATTTAGGGGTTGGCTAACTTACATTTGGGGGTGGGTGAACTTGAAAATCGGGGTTGGCACAACTGAAATCTGGGGTTGGGCCAACTGGTAATTTGAAAGTGGACCTACTTAAATTTGTGGTGTGGGCCATCTTGAAATTTTGGGGTGGCTTTATGTCCAATTGAACGCTGCTAAGCGTCCTTCGAGTTATGAACTCGAAGCCTATAGCCAATAGCGTTGGTCATCCAGTCAGCCAGAAGTGTTGGTCGGCCAACTGCTTGCAATCAGATGTCGATGACGACATTGCGGATGCTAGAGCAAGCATCTGTTCACTGCTTTTGACACAAGATTGTAAATTGCCTGCTGCATGCAGCAGGCAATTTACAATCTTGTGTCAGTAGCAGTGAACAGATCACTGGCATTTATTTTACTTTGCTAAAAAGTGTTGCAGGGCCCCTTTAAGGCCAATCTGTGCGACAGACAAAAGCGGGGAAGGCACATCATGTGAAAGTCGGCGCTGCATGGGTCGACCATGTTCGGCGCTGATGGTAGAGTTCTCAAATCGGTAGGCCTGCAGCAACAAGTTCGTGTAAACCTGCTCCCCCTTTCCCTCTTTGCCCTCTTTTCTTTGTCGTCCGCGTCCATCTGCAGTTTCTGTAAATGTGTCTGCAGCCGGTGGTCAGCGCTGGTCATATGACATTTTTGAGCCTGTTGTGTAAATCCATAGCAAGTCTTGTGACTGGTCGATCGAAGCTATGGAAAAAGACCATTGTGTGCCTCTGAACGGTGTTAAGAATGAGGAGCCACCATATGGTATTTCGCAAAGATGGCAGCTGTGAACAACCGTCGTCCTGTACACTTCCTTTCGTTGGCAAGGCGGTTTGTCGGCTTTCTGAGATCATGCGACCACTGTGAATAGACCTGCATTGATTCAGTACGAAACCGTAACTTTAGTCGCCGATGGCACAGCTCTCATTAGGCCTACGTACTAGACAGAATGGCTGTGGCAAAAATTCACTGCCGGCTGATGTGACAATGGGCCGCAAACCATTGCAGAAAGTTTGTCGCTAATATGTTCTTACAGGTGGCTCATCAGTGATCGGTCGCGAGATTGTGTGTACGGGTTAGATTGCTGGCTGTTGAAGTGGCATTTAAGTCGCCGGGCCGGCTACTACCACGAGCATGCATACCAAGTTCGTCTGTGTGCTCACATCTGAGCAGAAAGCTCCAGACTGTGTAAGTGTGCATGCATGTACACTGAACACGTGTATCTGATACGATCAGCGTGCCTTCTGGTGGCTAATCAGCCTGATCTATGCACATGCTTTCGTGCTTTCCATAAGCGCTGATTTTGTTGTTCCCTCTGTCTGTGTCCCATCAGCGGTGTTTACGGCGCACACGTCAGCACAGGGACGCCGCGCTTTCTAGTTCTTGGGTGGTGGACGGAACGTCGCACGGCGCGATGGCGGCGGCTACGTCGTTCCACTCGCGAGTCGACGGTCGTCTCAGTGGCGGTGGTGGTGGTGGCGGCAGTCTCGCGCGGCAAACTATGCACGGTCTTCTGCATGTCGATCAATACGTTGACCTCTTGCCCTTAGATGCCAAAGTGTCCACTGCCGTGCGTGAGTAGCCGCATGCACATGAAGGGAAGGCGCGGCGCAATCAGTCTCTCCTCGACGGTATTCAGCTTGGACAAGTCCTCCTCGCCGGGAAATCACCGAGTCAACACGTCCACCGCCTTGTGCCGTCGCTCATCCGACCGTAACCCGTTGATTTCAGAGAGGTCGTTGTCGAACCACAGCCGATCGCTAACTGTACAACTCGATCCGAAGTTACGGTGGAGAAAGTCTTTCTTGAACCTTGCGTAGGCACCGTCGAGCCCTTGCGTGCCTTCGCTGCGACCAGCGTCGTCAGCTCTGCTCCGTCTCTTGCTCGCCGTGTCGCGGCCACATTCTTCTTCGAGGGACGGCGATTCAATGGCACGACGCCGATTACCGTTTCGGTTGGTCCGGTCAACCTGGTTGAACCTTGTACCGATACAGGTTGTGTGCTGATAAGAGATTGACACGAGTGCAGTGCGTAGTGTGTTTAGCCAACGCAGCAACTGCAGGCTGCTTTTTTTGCTGTGAATGATATGCACTTGGACTTTTCCCGCTCAAAGAAGCAGCAGAGAAAGTCGGAAAGCATGCAATACGCTTTCAATGCCGCTTTGTACATGCCAGACACGCTGTCAAGCAGACAGATGAGGATGCTTATCGCAATACGGTTGACGACGATAGGTCATACAGCCACGCTCATTGATGACTACCGTATTTATTGGAATCTGAGCCAGGGGTTCTCAAGTATGTTCGTTCCAGGGAACCCTGCTAAGCTCCATGAAGCGCCAAGGAACCCTCCCCCCCCCCCCTCCGAACTAACCAAATTAAAATGTCCAAATTAACCGAATGTCGAATTATCCAGGGTATCAAGAAAACAATAAATGAATGCTTACTACGTCAACACGCTTTTATTTACTGAATGAATCAGCAAATATTGTTTCTATTTTGCACAAGAGCAGTGCAGAAACTGAAATTCTCATCATCTCATGACTGATTAGACAGTGGTGGTCCAACTGCGTCATTTGCACCATTTTGCTACAATTCAACTTGCCTGCTCCTGGCTGCGCCCACTTAAGTGCCATTTGTGGCAATGGCGCAAAAGTGTGGTATTTTTGCGTTTTCATGGCAATGCAGTGTTTTAGTAGGGTTTGTCAACGCCCGATTGCATCGCCACGGTACCCATTTCAATGTATAAGAACGTCTGAAATTTCGGACACAAAAACCCTTCGCCGTCTGATTTTCCGGACTGTTTTCCATGACCGCAGGGCGGAAACGGCATTGATCGAAGCCACCACCGCCACCGTTTTTATTATCTGGCCGCGTTGAACAGGCGCTCTCGCACGCAGATCCGCTGGCAGCTGTAGCAATCATCATGGCACCGCTAGGCCTGGCTACTTCGACGTTCGCTACCAAGCCTCTTGCTGTTCGGTGCCGTGTTTTTCATTAAAACAATTCGCCACTTTTAGCAATGGCGCCGATTCCGCCTTTGTAATCCTCGCCAGTGGCTTCGAAGCTCGGAAAGCACGCCGTGTTGCGTAATGCCGGTTCTCGAAAGTCAGCTTCGCCTCAATACAGAAGGGTTACGCGGTGAAGCATACCAAGAGTGGGAAGGAGCAATTGGATTCGGGACAGAAGAAAACTTAATTCTGGATTCTGGAAGGTATTTCTGGAAAATTTTACGTGGTGAAACCACAATCTCATTATGAGGCACGCCTGTCTTGGTACAAGGGTTTTCCGGGTCAACTCCGATCGAAACAATTCCTATAGTCGACCACAAAGCATGGCGACGAAAGCAGCGCCTGTGTGTGAAGATATAGAACCGATTAGCGACTGGAAGGCATGCACATCATATCGCATTCGCGTGTTTATGCACACAGACTCGCACATTTGCACATGCAGTTCGGAACTTTCTGTCAATCTGCGAACTTCTATGCGCGATTGCAGTAATTGCTGGCTTCGACAGTTGTCAAAAACACGTATGCGTGATCTCGGAACTGATCGCTGGTTAGCCACTCATGTGAAGATATTAACGGCAAACTTTCCGTGACTGCTTGTGGCAAGCGTGCCGTTTTCGCACACTGCCTTGGGCGTTAGGCCTAAGCGGCAGTGCTTCGAAAGGTCGGTCGGGTATCGTCGACAAAAGTTACAGTTTTATGCCGAATCGACGCGTATCTATTCACAGATGCCACACGGCATGCAGGAAACCGACAAACCACCTCGCAACGAAAGTGAGTGCACGGGATGGTACGAATGTTGTTCTCCACCATCACCATCTTTGCGACACACCATACGGAGGCATCTTGGCGTCATTAATAGACGCACAGTCTCTTGTCGGCCTTCTAGCATTGTTATTGGGCGTAATACACATTTTGTCTAGTGTGGTAAAGTATATCAAAGCACATCTGTCATTTGGAATCCCCATAAGACATTTGCCATAACTTTTTGTTGTGTGCGTGACGGCACAAATTGTTCTAGCACATTTGTAATTTTATGTCTGTCTTGCGCCTAGGCGCATATCTTTGTTCGCGTTAGTCTACAAAATTTAGTTTACTTGTTTACAAAATTAAGTTCCCCGCCTACCCAAATAAAGATGTTTGCAACATAACGTGCAGAGTACACCGTCCGTGGGAAGGCAAGTTTAATTGGTCGCTGTTGGCTTTGTGTCTTGCTTCACTTTTGAGCAGCACTTACTGATTGCACAGTAATTACAAGCTTCGCCAAATGGCTACAGATTGCTGCTGTACTACTCCAAGTGTTCCAAAAGGAGCAATGTTTCTGCTCCGAAACTGCTCTGAAATGCTGGTGTGTCTTCTCCTAAACTGCTCCAGTACGACATTTTTCCTGCTCCAAAAATTGCTTCAAATCCTAAACTGGCTGGACCATCACTGATTAGAGCTAGCAGCGACGAAGGCCTCGCGACATCCTTTGCCGCGTGGCCGCGGCGCACGTCTCCATCTGAGACACGCTTCAACTACCGTGCGCACATCCCGATTATTTTTTCACTAGTGAGCTGGTCGCCAACAAATTGTCTGTCCATCGTGATGTAGCCGGTGCTCTTCATCTTTGACAGATTTGCACTGAGTCAAAGCGAAACTACTGCTTGCCGGAACCGCTGCGGACAAAACCGCGGCCGTTATCGACGCGACGGCGACCTTGCGGTTCAGAAGGCAGGTGGCCGATGCACGCACCAAGTCAAAACGAAACTACCGTTTGCTGCAACAAGTGTGCACGAAACCGTGGTCGCTATCAACGGGATCATGGATGGCGACTACGCAGTTGTGAAGGCACGCAGCCGATGCGCGCACACAGTGAAAATGAAACTGTTTGCTGCAACTGCTGCGGACGAAACTGTAGTGGCTATCGACGCGACCATAGATGGCAAATATGCACTTATGATGCTTGGGATACCGCATGGGATGCTTCCACCCCTCCGGTGCGGCAGCTGCTTATTGTTGCATCTGAGTTTTGTTAAAACTGGTAATGCTATAAGTGGGTTCAACTGTACTTCCTTCTTTCTAATTAAAATGTTCGGATGTTTGGCCCCTGTGCTTTTTCCGTGCAACCTGGTTATAACAATTATCGGTGATAACAATGGGATTTTCTTGGCACTTAAATATTGTTTGAATTGGGTTCAAATGTATTAATCCGTATCTGGCGCCAGCCACTGAATTATCCCAGCTCACTCGCCTTTGTCGCAGCTGGGCTCCTTGTCACTGTCTCTTACAGCGCACAGTCGTCGGCGCCATCCAGTACATTCGAAATGCAGCCCTTTCTAAATGCACGCCAAATATTCTGGGATGTCATCCCAGGCTGCAGCAATCCCACCCACCACTTGATCAAGGGACACATGCTTGATATGGCCTGTCATTCTATGCGAATATTCACCCCGCAGCACACTTGAAAAGCTGGTTGCGCTGCTTTCACCAGCGACGCACATTCATCTCGTCCACGCCACATTCTCTACAGGCTTGGAACTGACTGCTCTGCCGCCAGCACAAATTTTTGCTTGAATACAGCCCTGTAGTGGCACTGCTTGCTCACTGCCATTGCACTGACGTGTGGCCACAAATGAATGACGAAAAAAAGAATAAAATAATAAAATGTGCCCGCATGCCTGCACTATCATGCACTCAAAGTGGTCAAAATGGAATTTTTTTACCTGTGCTTCAATGATGTTTACAATGATAACCCTTGTCTGTATATTTTATATGCGGTAATTAACCTATAATGTAATCATAATAAATTGATTTATGTGTTTTTGTCATGGCAATAGCAGAGTGCCATTTTTTCATTTTAATGGCTTCTAATGAAATCCTAATATAAGCCGATTCGAAAGTTTCACGACTTATGTTTTTGAAAAAACTATCGGCTTAGATTCGAAAAATATGGTAGAATTGTTTGCTGGAGGTTGACACCACTACTCCATGCATTGCTTATGCTTATCTGCATATGCATCACTGCACACGCTCCGAAGCCAAATTCATTGATAGGACTGGTTTATGCACATTCCTCAAAAGTAGAAGATCTTTTGCGCACAGCTTGTTAGCAGCCGCAGTAGAAGCTGAGGCAGTGCAGTTAGCCTCTATGCAACAAAAGGTATTCGTTGTACTCTTTAATTGGTAGGCACATGATGAGCCACTATGGCTTATTAAGTGATCAGCAAATACATTAGGCTCTGTGCAGACTGGGTCAGGGATTTGTCACAATGATGTTTTAGTTAGTACATTTTAACCAGGTACATATTAATGTTTGCTGCAGATTCTATTGTTTTGAATTCTTAAGAGCAGCACTGGGAAAGTGTACAGTAAAACCCTGTTAACTTGAAGTCGTAAAAACGGGAAAGAATTTCGATATATGCAGTGTTTCGGGAGAAGTGAAATCACGAACATAGAAGCCTGCTGACTGTGCATTAGTGTACCACCACACTCATTAGTGTGTACTAGAATGTAGTAGTACTAATATGAAGAAAGGGCCCAAAATGCCAGATGCATGGCGGGCCTCGCATGTCATTTGTTTTCTTCCCCTTGTTCATTGGGCAAAAGACGGTTGGGCGCTGGTCTGTACTTTCCGACATGGCCTTGATCAGCGCGGCGCAAAGTGCAGAGGCTTGCCTTGTCGTGAGTGACGTGGGGGGGGGGTCTCCTGCAAGAGAATGTGCAACCACAAGGCTCTTGCCACGGTTATTGATGGCAGTAATTAGAAGTTGCTGTGGTTGCAGAATTCTGTTTTCACTTTTTGGTGATATAGCATCTGCACGCAAAGTATGGAAACCTGTAGGTAGTGACTTCTCCCTGGTATTTTCGCAGTCGCGATTTGGAGATATCCAGAGTCTGTGCAAAAACTTTTTGAGGTAAGGGATGAAAAACACGGGGTTGACGCTGTAGCTTGAGAAAAGCTAAATTTAACTGATATTTCAATTTTACTGTATCCTATTTTTTTTTTTTTTTTCATAGAAGGTCAAGGGACATTAGAAATTGTTCTCAGGATCTTTTCCTAGAAGTTAAACGGCGATCACTTCCGAGGTGCTGATTAATGGTGTGCACAATTGTAACATATTTTATATCATTTGACTTCTTTTGGTTGCTTGTTCTATGCAAGGTGGCCGTTGGGGACAGGAACGCCGGCCACAGAGCAGAGAGAATGTCATGCAAAGGATGCCCAGTGAACGAGGTAAGAGTGCATGCAGATGTCGTTCACTCATTGCATTTAGCTAATTTGGTTGCTCTCACTTTTGTGGGCTGTGCCTCTTCAGCTATTTTTGAAGTTCTGGAAATTGATAGTGTTGCAGAAATTTTTACCCTGTTTCTTCTAAAAGCTTTTGATCTCTGAAGGCAGTGCTAGAGAAGTGTTCATTGACTTGCGCAGGGCTCCCACTCTTGGGCCAAATTGTGCCAAACAAAATTTCCTGCGTCATTCTGATAAACACGATTTTGCACCGAAGTGTGGCAAAATTAGCGATTGCACCAAATGTGTGTGATTGCAATAGTCTCCAGAAAGGCATTGCACGCATGACTAAAGAGGCTTAATAAATTGAACTCCCGGTTTTGTACTTCACCAGCCAATAATTCATTCTCTATGCGTACCACCTAAAAGTCTGAATAATTGGGAGTCTAAAATATCCGAATTCGCCTGAAAACAACTGACCTTATTCCGCAAGTAGCTGAAAATGTGTGCTATATTCTAGGATGATAACTTTCGGGGATTCTGTCACTTTTGCATGACTAGCGTCGGACACCTCGGCATCTACGAGCAACGGCATTCTTGGCACTGTTAGTGCCACTAACGCCCATCTGTCCGTCAACGTGTCACGGTGCTAGTCACGTGAAATGTTGCTAAAGTGAAAGTATCCCCGAAAGTAATCGTCCAAAAATAAGGCCGAAGTTTATCAACAGTTTGCCGTGCATACGTGCGCTTGCCTACAATCTGGTCTGTCCGCATTTTAGCCATTGTCATGCTGATGCCACAGATAGGTGAAAGGTGATAGGTGAAAGAACATTCGAATAACCCAATTCGGTTTATTCGAATGTTCACTGTTAGATTCTATTAGGTGATATTCGAGTATTTACACTCTCTTAGTCAGAACACGTAGTAATTCGAACTCGTTAGTGCTAACACCTTTTTATTTGAACAGACAGGGCGCCCAGCTACCCTTCTGGCAGCAGCACACCAACCCACATGACAATCAGACCCAGTGGTGCACCGGCCACTACTGCTGCAAGTAATGCTCCAAGTAACCCTCCTGCACGTGAGTGACCATGGCATCTGATCACGTAGCCACTTTGAGTTCTGAGTCGGTCGGTTAGCTCTGGCGGCAGCACTGCAAGGTGCAGTTTTGACATACTTGCATTGTGGTTCTGTGCATAGGCCTCCTATGAAGTTTCTTGTATGATGGTGCGTGGAACTAATGTGCAAGCTTCAAGTGATTTCTGGCTAGCTGCAGAAAAAACACACTTAGACACACATCACCAGTTGTTTTCTATCCAGTGCGTATTGTGCGCTGGAAAAAGGTCTCCCACTAATTTTTCGGACATGCACCATTATCACGGTGTAAGATATATACTCTTTAGGTGGGGACACTTCTCGGCTTGCTTGCGAGACGCCATCGACCTGATGAACTAAAAACAGCGCACTTCCGTTAGCCCGGGGACATCAGCGGCTACCTGTAGGCGGGTCGACACAACTTCAGTTAGAACACAGGCAGGCACAAGGAACGCGCACAATGAACGTGCTCTTAACACAACCAATCAGAGAACGGCGTCTGCACACGGCGTCATGGCACCTTATCTGCTCCGTCGAGGCGATGCCCTCTCCCCTGCCATCTCCCCTCACCACGGTGATCTACTTTCGCGCGTCACTCAATCATTTCGGATTTCCCGCGAAGCGCCGGTTGCCATACCAATGGGAGATAAATCCAATAACCTTTTCTGTATTGAAGTTGCGTCGAATCGCCGATAGGTATCTGCTGCCATCACCGGGCCAGTCGATGCGCTTTGATCGAGTCTTGCGAGTGTCCTCACCTAAAGAGTATATATCTTACACCGTGACCATTATTCAAACATCCCTGCAGCACCGCCACCTACTGTAAAACCAATGTATAATGGCGAGGAAAATTTCTGACACCATGCGATGGCTCGCTCGATTTTTCAAGCTGATTTTTATGCGCGATGTTGAACACATGCATGGAGGCTGCAAACAAAGTTGCCACAATTCAGTCTGTCGCTCATGTTCTTATTTTTGTTTTGCGGGTGGTTCCTCTGCTTTCCAGTGCTGTAAAGCCACTGCAAGAAGTTTGTTGACTCGGCAGCCTAACTGCAACTCATTGTAGACTCCCGACGAGGCAGCACTGGTTAAGCCTAGCTGGTTGAGATGGCAGGCAGGAAACTGTTGCAGAAAGCTCGCTTTTTATATGTTCGTACCTGTAAATGGCGCACAGTAGAATTCCTCTAATATGTTTTCCATGGGACTGCAAGGGAAAAAAAGGTAACACCCGGGAAACGTATTGCACAAACATGCTGCTAAAATAAATCACGCGAACATGGTGTATTTGCATGGTTCTACTGCGCCCCCAATTGTGGCGCGCACCTTTATTTCTGCCCAAATATAAAAAAAAATAACTTGAAACCGATTCTACCCCGCACATCAAGTAACGAAACCTGAGTTGACGCATACCATGTAGAAATGATTTCACGGAACGTAGAAAGGCACACAGACACGCACACAGCTGAATCTTAGCGGCTAGTCACTATCGTAGTCCGATGATACCTCCTTTTTGCTATCTACCGACCACAGAAAGTCATCTTCAGTTCCATGTAAGGCATTAGAATTGTCGCACCTTTTGAGGGCTCGAGCATGCATCGTCTGCAGGAGGGCATTACACGTACCATTGGCCCAGCTTGCGATGTCTCCGAGCCTTGCTTTCTTCAGACGACTTCCTGGTGCAAACTGGAAAATGGCGACCGTAAACCAAAGCATAATGAAAAACGTCCGTTTGATGGCAGTGTGGCTAGCTACCTTGCATTCTTTTTTTTATTTCTTTTTAAATAGGGATCAGTTTTGTGTTTCTCTTTTTCAGCAGAATTAGTTATGATTGTAATGCGCATGGAAACTTGAACACAAATTTTATTAAACAAAGGTGCGCGTTAGAATTGTGCAAATACAGTAAATATTAAAACAAGGACGCTGTGTGCAACTCAGCCTCCAAAGGATTTAGTCGCTGACTGATGATGTGGACTAGACGGGGACTGCTTAAAGGTTCGAAATATTGGATTCACCAGAGAGTGAGTGACTTACTCCAAAAGTGACCTAAAAGGTATTTCGTATTCTCGGATTGTCATTTCAGGGATACGCTATCTTTCATTAGATTTCACGTGACTAGCGTTCCAGTGACGGCTTTCTTGGTGCAATGCTAAGCATGCTGTCTTATCCCAGTGCCAGAATCACTGTTGCCAGTGAGTGCATCCAGTGCTAGGAAACTGATAGTAGTATCTTTGAATATCCCAAGTTTGTCAATATGTTGCTGCGCGCACATTTGCTTGCCTGTGGCCTGGTCAGTTCACATTTTGACCATTGTCATGCTGTTGCTACAGATAGATGAAAGTACAGTCAATGCATGCACTGAATCTCATCTCCTGGCAACATAATCGAATTCAACCGAGTTGTGATAGCTGAATGATCGCGGGTTTCTAGCAGTAGTCATTGTCCGGCGCTTCCCTCACGCAATTACCACCCTTGTCGGTGCTGACATCGACGGTGGAGTTGGCACCATTTGAAACTGTACTATTATTTATACGAAGCATAGCATACAGCAAAATTTTATAAGCAAGGTTTCCATGGTAATGTATTTCTAAAATACAAAGAAATTGGTTCAGTCAATAAAAGTGTAATTGTTCCGCCACTCGTCATGCATATGTGCACTGTGTCATGCAGCACGTGTGGAAGGATGTGTGCAAGGTTAATTTTGAACTTCGTTCTCAGTCTAAAAAAATCTCGGGCCCCTTCAAGTTTGAATTACTTTTGAACTCGTTTATAACGAACTAGATAGCTCCGCAAAAGGTGGTCGTTATATCATTAGTTCGTTATATATGGACTCGCCCTTAAAAAGCTGAAAAATTAACTGCACTGTAGCTGGCGTCAGCAGTTACAATTCGGCAGCACTTTGGTCTGAAAACCAGATTTTCAGTGTCATTTTTTATCTCTGTGCGTACCCACACCTAGCTGCAAACTTCCGTTAGAAACGCCCATCTAAAGGATTAAATGTGGCGTTGTGTAGCTCTTTCAAAATGCCGCCCGGTTCCAATTGCCTGTCATTTCAAAACTGCAAGCTCAGCCGTCATTTTTTATTGAAGAGCTTGCGATATATTTTAGTACCAGCGGCACATCACTGTATTCTGCACACGAGAGCGAAGTGTTCTAGTTAGCCGGAAGCGTAAACTTTGGAAACTACTGCGACATGCCGCCATTCTCTGCAAAGGTATCAGACATCATGTTCTCGTCATTACTACTGCGCGTCGGCTATACAACAGCTGTAAGATTACGTTATCTATGTTGTTCAGGCAAAAAGAAAAATGCGATGTTCGAAAGGTAAGACGTCACCGCGAGCCGTTATCAGCAATCAGCAAATGTGTAAACGAAGTGCTACCGAACCCACTTATAACGTCTCAGCCTTTGCTTCCACGCCACCGCGAATGTTTCCCGGACGATGGTTTTGGTTTCGTTTGCGGCTTTGCCGTTTGGCATACGTATATGTATACTAATTTCGCATTAGTGAAGTTTTGCCACAACGAAATTTCTCACGTGTCCCGTGAATTTCGTTGTAGCGGGACTCGACTGTATACGACTTAAGGAAGTTTGCAGGAGTTTAGCACAGTTAAGGCGCATTGGTGGTGGTCAGAGGAGTGACCGCTATCACAGTAAATGATTTCAGAGCCGGAGGATTCGCTGAAACCTGCTGATTTCTTTTTTGTTACTGAGTGGTCAAAAAATCTGCTGACACTAGGGTGATCCAAATCTCAATAATTGGGCCTCCACAGCTGATGGACAAAATGGGGTGCTGGGAGAGTTCAACGAATGGGGTGTGTCTGTTTTCCAGGACCTGCCAACAGCCCAAAGAAGACCACGGAGCCACCGGTCTGGCAGCAGGGGGTTGTGCCCCTGTCAGCGCAGGATGAGGCCTCCATGCTAGCGCAGGCGATTGAGCTCAGCCGCCTGGACGATGGTGCTGCTAGGTGAGCCTGCGTGTAGTTGTTGCTTTGGCCTGAAAAGGGAAGGTGAGGGACTTATGTGATACTTAGTGGCCAGAAATGAAAAGATTGTCAAGATTGTTTTTATGATGTGGGCATAAGGGAACACAGTATGTAACATGTTACCCACTGTGGTAGCTGAGTGGCTCTGGCGTTGTGCTTCTGAGCTTGAGGTCATGTGTTCGATCCTGGCCTCAGCGGCTGAAATACAATTGAGATTGAGGTCCACGTGGTCAGAATTAATCCGGAGTACCCCACATAGCGTGCCTCATAATCAGATCATAGTTCTGGCACATAAAACACCAGAATTATTTTACAGTCGAGCCTGTTTATAACGAACTTGATAGTTCCGCAAAAAGTGTTTGTAGTATCAGTAGTTCGTTATATGTGGGCTCCCTTTAAAACTCACTAAAGTTAACAACACTAGCTGGTAGTTCTGATTCGACACCACATCGATCCTGAATTTGGATTTTCAGTACTTTTGGATTTTTGTTCTCGGCACTTTTCCGCATACAACTGCAAGTTTCCGTTTAATCTAAAGAACGAAATACGGCGGTGTAGCTCCTTTGAAACAGCACCTGGCCGTTTTGACGACGTGTCATTTCGAAACTACAAGTACATCTGCTGAAATTTTGCATTCTGCATACGATAGCGAAGCGCTCTAGTTGGCCGGAAGTTGAGACTATTAGGCCTGCCGGCATTTTGCAAATGTCTTGCTGTTAAGGCTGCAGTATCGGCAATACGTATGCCGAGAGTCATGAAGTTACATTTTTTTATGTCGCTTCGGGCGAAAAAGTGTGAAGTTCGAAAGGTAGAACTCTATCGTGAATGATTGTCAGCAACAACATAAACGAAGTGTCAATGAACTGTACCCACTGACTCATTGCAACATTGTGGGGCAGCTGCTGTTGGTTCAAATTGGTCCAAACTGTCCAGATACTGTACATAACGTAGTGCACACGGTGCGCATGAAGAACTGCGCAAAAATGAGAGTGCTGCCTCCGTAGCTTCCTAGATTGCATTTGGTGCCATCAAGTTGGTGCACGGCGAACTCTGCACTAGTGTGCCGCCATCGTGGCCTCCGAGATCGGAAGCCACGGTGCCGTACACTGTACTGCTTCGTTCTGAAACACGTTGGAAACATACCTCGAAAGCACAGTTACCCTAACGTGGTTGAAAGCGAGTGAATTTCCTCACAACTACTGAAATATGTGCTTGGTGCTCGCTCATTTCAGTGGGTCGAATCTTTGTTGTGGTCAGACTGGAGCAAGGGGGGTGCTGCCATGCTCCCTCCTTTTTCAGTGACCTGGTTTGAAGTGTTCGTTGTAACAGTACTGCGCTTTTGAAAATATTATATCTGGGTGTAGTTTCTATAGGCAGGGTCGAAAATTGTAAATGTCATGAAATGTGTCGTTATAAGTGACAGATTGTTATATCTGGGATTGTTATAAGTGGTTTTGACTGTATAACGTGTTCAACCTAATTTTTTGCTCAAATTTTTTGCAGTGTTCCTACTGCTGTGGACACATTTGTTTTTTGTTTCTCACTTGGAGTTGCCGTCTCACTTTCTTGCTGTTGCTACTACCAGTGCACTATCTTAACAAGGGAGGCCCACACTGAAATATTTTTTAAAAGCCACTGTAGGGCTAGACATTGTGTAGAGTAAGCTTTTAGTTGCAGTAAAAAAGAAAAAAAATGGGACCTTGAAAACAAGCAGTGAGTCTTTTCCAAGGACGTTAAAGAAAAATATTAAATTAGATTTGTTGGTTGTGGGTACTACGTATTTAGAGGTGGCTCCTGTAATGTTTCACTGTTGTGCAGCAGCATAGAAGAGGAGCAGCTGCGTGTGGTCCTGGAGCAGTCTCGGCAGGAGGCGCGAGGAAGAGGAGGAGGTGGCAACAGTCGGCGAGGGGCATCACGCTTTGCACGCCGAGGCTGGGGGGGCCCCGGTAGGGGAGGAGGTGCCGAGCGCCGCCCACAGATGGAGGCTTCACTGCCACCGGTGCCTCCAAACCTCCTCAACGGTATGACCATTGTGGGCAGCATAGACGCAGGCCGTCTCACCTCAGGGAGTGTGCCTCCTCCTCCGCCGCTGCACCTAGTTCAACCTCCCCCGGCTCCGCCTCCGTCGTCGTCCAATGCGGAACCCACCGTGACATTCGACCAGTGGCTGTCACTGTGCAGCCGCTACATGCCCCTGCTGGCCCAGGGCATGGTGGAGCTTCAGCGCACGTGTGCAGCGGTTCGTTCGGCTGCGCCGTCCCTTGATGGGGCGCCCCTTTTGCTGCCGCCCCCACTTTGGTCATCGCGATTTCCTCCGGGAGGTGCGCAGTCACCTCTGTCACCCATGGCCCCTCCCATGACCACGCCCATGAACTCTCCCATAACCTCACCCATGGCCCCGCCTCCCTTGGGTCCTTCTCACATGGCCCTACCCGATGGGGGCATTTTCAATGCTGCACCTTCGACGTTCCAGTGTGTTCCTCAGCCAGCGCGGCCACCGAGGCCGGTGAGTGCTCTTGCCCTTGCAATGGCAGGCCTCCCATTTGCACTGCAGATGGACAAAAATTCAGAAATGTTGGATGCCATCTGCTATGTCTAATGTGGTATGAGAAACAGAACGACATAATGCACATCTGCAACTGTTTTTTTTTTTTTTTTGCGGGAGCCTAATTTTGTTACTTCAGCAAATCGGCCGAAATTCTTGAAATATTCAGTCATGCCAGTATGCATCTGGTCCTTTCTTGATTTATTTTTTTATTGCGATAGCAATTAATATGCACACTTGAAACATATTTTTGCCATCGTCGACGCTGTTCTGTCAACATGGAGATACGCCATGGTATAGACAGCGTATGCACGGACTGAGCGCAGAGGATTAGAAGCCTTCAGAGATATGAGTGATGTGCAGTGCTGGCTGCAAGAATGACTTAGTCAAATGGACTCCCCGTCACATTATACTCAATGAGCTGTGCAGTAGAAAAGGAGAAACGTTCTGCCTTTTTCTGCTGGCATGAGTGTTGTGCAGATACCTACTAGCATTCCTGCTGATCAGCTCTATGCATACCACACCATGGCACATACACTGGCCTGAGCAGATCAAACAGCAAACATCTACCTAAAGCTGTCCAATTTATTGGGCTTTATTGGGCTGATGGATTTTCATCAGTTTCAACTCGTTCACCATTGAGATTGGATGCCTGCAATGCTGCTGGTGGCACTCCTCACCACACCAGCATTGCGAGATGCCTGATAGCTGACAGGGCACTGTTCTTTCTGCCCAGTAGTAATTGTCTCGCATGCTCTGTGAACATGTCACCTTAAAGGTGCCCTGAACCACTTTTTTATTGAAGTCAAAAAATGCATTTGAAGTTAAAACAGACTATTTCAGAAATACTTTGCATCATATTTTAGTGTGTTCAGAAGAAGCAGAGTTTTTGGCAAAGATTGCCCATGACCCCCCTTCGCGATGCGCCTGCTCCTTCTTCAATGCATGACAAATGGCACCAGTGAACATGACAGTGTTGTCTGTTGCTCATTTTTTCTGCCTGTCTTGCATTTTGCTGTGCATATTGGCCGTAATTCCAGTTATATGGATGCTTTTATTGGACTATTGCCTACAACAGACAGAAATTTGGGCAAATTTTGTGTTGATTATCCATATAGTACAGTGCTCTTGGCTATGCGTGGCAGTTCACTGCATGCAACTTTTTTCAGCCACTTGCGGAAAGCGCAAGAATATGCTTCTTCAAACGAATAAACTAGCAACAAGCTACCCGCAATGGCGTACCGCGCGACACACCACTGGCTAATGAAGAGCTTTCAGAATGATCACACAACAGCTCACCACCGCACACCGCTGTCTGCTCGGTACCAAACAGGTGCTGAGGGTGTCACTAGGCCTAACCCGCTTTACTTTGACGCCATAGCTTATGTTTCAACGATCGCAAAATGCATCGTTTTGTGAACACTTTATTTCTCATCGCATCAGTTGACACAAAAAAGAAGTTTGACTATTATTCACATTGCCCAGGCTGCGATGGGCTTGATGCGGGCAAGCCATACTCATGCAGTGCAGTGACAGGTGCACGCGGGCTCATAGTGGCTTCAGTAAATGCCGTTTCGGACTTGCAGACATGCAAAAAGTCCGGAAAATGGGACGGAGACGGTCTCATGCGTCTGAAATTTCAGACGTTCTTATACGGGACGGTGTACATGACACGATTTACTCAGACTCGAAGACCGCTATCAGGGCCTTTCAGATGGGAATGGTGGCTCCCCAGGCCCTACGTATCATCCAAAATGTTAAAGACCTCCAACATCACTCATTGGCCTGGTTCCCTGCGCACCTTGGAACCAATGAGGGTGTCTCGCTCAACCCCAACGAGGAGGCACACTCGGCTGTACGAGGTTTGACTGACCGTGCGCCGGGTAACGCGTCCTCTATTGGGCGACCCGAGCCTCTCTGCTCGTACAACGAGACCTGTAAGCACAATTATCTATCAAGAAGACTCCTGCCTCTGCCGCACTCCTCGCTGTCCCCTGTGTGGTGGTTATGCGGACTTCGAGCATGTCCTGTGGGGCTGTGCCCTGCCGGTCCCCCTTTCACCCAAGAGGAAATGATGAAGCTTATTAAGGCCCAGGATCAGACCTCTCAAATCCTAGCTGTTCAGAGGGGCCCGCGAGAGGGTTGTCAGGTTTGACCCCTAGGTCAAACCTGACTAGGTCCCCGAGTGGGCCTAGCCAGGTGACGTTAAGTTTACTCGCGTCTGTTGTGGACCGATTAAAGTTGTTTCACTCACTCACGTTCTTATACATTGACCCTATGGGGTACATGGCGGTGACGCAAAGGCGTTGGAAATATCAGGCATGTCCGAAATGTCGGGCATCCAGAAAATCGGTTGTTGACTGTAATCTCCTGTTTATACCATGACGGGGTGCAAAGAAGCCTTAGCAGGGTATAACGAATGCAAATTATCGAACATTCTAATGTGCGAACTTGTTACTGAAAACGAAAGTGACACTTGAGTTAAAACATGATGTCGCATGCGAAGCCAGCGAAGGCGGAGCTTAGCCCCGATCACTCGGCGAACGAGTTGAGGAGGAAATGCATGGCTAGGGAGGAGGGTAACTTGTAATCGTCCGTAGCTCTCTTAAATGAGACTCTTCACTTAAATTGTGACGCAAATGTTTTACTGTAGCTGTACCCTACGTGTCTACAAAATTTCTCCGAACCGTTTCAGGGACCCTTTAAGGGGTTAGGGATGTCAAAGGCAAATATTAAGTTACAGTAAAGTGATTAGACGTCTAGTGTTCCTTTTAAGCATGGTCTACATTTTTTTCCACCATGGTACTAGTCTTGCACAACTTGTTAATTTTCAATCACATAAAGTGACCTAATTGTGAGTGGGTAACCAGTATAAACCATTACGCAGAGCTTGTTCTTATGTGTCGTCAAGGCAGCAGGTGGAAAGCCATTTCCCTGTCCACCTGTTGATTCAAAGTAATTTTCTGCCAGAACTGATTAGTTTTTTCTTTCTTTTTTTTTTTGTTCTTTATCCTTGCTGCATGCTGTGAGGTCATGTCATGATGCAGCAGTCAAGTGTCACTTCTTTCATTATAATCTAGGCACGTGCTGCACGCAAGCAGTGACAGTTTAGAATGGACTCTAATTGTAACTGGCCTCTTACCTAGAGGCACACGTAGTAGTTCATTTGTATTCAGAATTAATCCTCTATGTACAGTACATGATTGTAACAGGGGAAACACACTTGATATGTTAGATTATGATGCCTATCATAATTATGTGCATTTGATCATGTCCTGCCCTTCATTGTATTTGGCAGAACAGTTCTCGCAAGCATACAGCGAATGCGGGGAAACACAAGAGAGACAGAGAGAGAAGGGAGACCTCACAGCTGTGAAGCAGAGCTGCGGCCGTGTTTAAACATCCTTTTCAGCTTGTGTCCATTCAGCTTGCACTGCCGGTTCTAAGAGCTTTGACACTCTTGTGCAGGTCCGCGGTGCCGGTCACAATGCTGGCTTGCATCAGAAAAATGTACAGCAGCATCACCAACAGATGCCAGCTGCACATGTTGGCAAGAGGCAGCACCCCAACGAGCAGGTGAGCAGGCCATCCACATTAACATCTATGAGTGCCTTCTTAGAGTTCGAAACCATGCATGCAGGCCCACGGTGGGGGACAAAGTTCGGGCGATGTGGGTCATCGCCTACACCAGAAAAATATGCAGCAACATCAACATCCACATCAACTTTCAGCAGCTGCTAATGCAAGCAAAAAGCAGCAGCCCACTGAACAGGTAAGCCAATCATCAAAGCTTGGTCAGCTGCCGTGGTTGCGTAGTGGCTATGGGGTTGGGCTGCTAAGCACAAGGTCACGGGATCGAATCCCGGCCACGGTGGCCGCATTTCGATAGGGTGAAATGTGAAAACATTCGTGTGCTTATATTTAGGTGCATGTTAAGATCCCCAGGTGGTCCAAATTATTCCGGAATCTCCCACTACGGCGTGTCTCATAATCAGATCCTGGTTTTGGCACGTAAAACCCCAGGATTTTTTTTTTTTTTAAAGCTTTGTCACATCTCTATAGAGGGAGACTGCATGCTGGTCAAGAGAGTGCTGAAACCTGAGTCTGAAATTTGCTTATCGTTGGTTTCTCAGGTAGAGGCCCATGTCCTGACTGGTTTACTTATCGACAAGCTGCACAGAGTGTGACATAGTGTAGATAGGGTGACACTACCTTCATATCTGTGTAAGGGAAAAATTGTCATCCACCCAACTGTAGCACAAAGCTACAAAGAAACCCATATGGGAAAAATTGTCGTCCACCCGACTTTAGTATGAAACTGCAAAGAAAATCAATGCGGGATTCTCCCTATGGGTTTCCTTTGTTGCTTCGTGCTGCAGTCACGTAGGTGATAATTTCTCCTTTTGATGAACCTTCCGTCACCTTGTGGGCTTCTACAAAACTGATTTGTCATATTCTGTAAAAAAGAAAAGAAAAAAAAAACAATGTAGCAAACATTGCTGGCCTGAATTTTCTAGGAAGATAAGATTAGTAGAAACGAACAAGCTTTGGAAAAAATGCTGCTTGCCTGAATTTTCTACAAAGGCAAGATTATTAGAGACTACTGTTTATCGCTTCAACGCAAACTGAGCGCCGAGAACACACAGTACGCACAAAGCTACGAGCCACTGACGCACCTACACTGCCTAGACTCTGCCCCCAATGCAGATCGCTTTCAAGATACGGCTCGTGCGACTGCATGCACTACTCAGTTGTTGCCAGAGTACAACGCCGCCTGCTATCCCTCCCTCGCCGGTGCCTCGAGCACAACGGAAGGCCCGTTTCCTCTTTCTAGAATTCCTCTTCTACGCTTCCTCCCCGCTTTGCTTGCCCACGCGAGATTTGGCTGCAGTCGTCGGCTCCCCTCACACGCTTTCACTTGCACATACAGCATACGGCGCGCGGCGGTGTTATCGCCCTTGGACTGTATACAGAACATCTATGCGCGATAACCAATTTTAGGGCCCCGACGCGTCATTGACACCATCTTTAGATAGCGAATATGGATCTCAAAGGCCATGCTTTTGTTGGCGTAAACCGAAAATACGTCATAGGTGTCGCCCCCAGCACTTTGGGCGGCCAATCCCATCGTCAAGCCACCAAGCCAAGTGACATGAAAAGTCAAAATGGCCGCTCGGGCTGGTGCGGGGTGGCAGTTCGCAGCGCATGATGCAGGAACGGTCCCACAGTAATGACGCAACAGCGGGGTTACCAATGCATTGGGTCCTATGGGAGCTATGCCATGACCGGCCGAAAACGATGTAACAGCCGGGAAAACGCAGCACCCGGGAACGTAACAGCGGGGTTCTACTGTAGCTTGTTTGAAGCGCAGCATGACATGTGATTATAATAACTGCATGCCGCCAATAGACAGTTTTAGTTTAGCGTTTTACGCTCCGCTTAGCCGCTGAGCGGAGCGGAAGCACGAATGCGCATGCGTCCTCCGCTTAGCCGTAAGCGGGCTAGCGGAGCGAGAAACACGGTCCGCTTACAAGCTGCCTAAGCGGAGCGCGGAGCGTTGCTGCCGTCTTCCGCTAGCGAGTGTGGTCGATGCACGCGCCCTCTCTCGCGCGTACATCGAAGCACCTTGCATCGAGGTACTAGTCGCGCGAGCGCGAATAACTTGTGTAATACACCTCCAACTGGTTGTTTAAGAAAATAAAGTGACCAGCACAGCTAACAAAAACGTCGCCAGCGCATTGGAGTTAGAAAGGATTGGATTGGATTCGAAATGCAACCTCGCTGGCTATCACGTGGTGTTCACTAAGTCGACGCTTCCTTTCCAACTCGAATAAAATGGACCGGCAGCGCATTACAAGCACCTGTATGATACTACATGAACAAATAATTTATATATATATTCGCCTTACTTTGTAAAAGTGAAAAAAAGGGTTTTTTATTTTGTTTCACTACGCTGAATTTGGCCAGAGGGCGCTGCAACAATGAAAGGTCCGCTCCGCTACGCTACACGCATAACTAAAACGTGAAAATCGCCCGCCGCTCCGCTGTGGCTTAGCGGGGCAGCTCGGAGCGGAGCGGACCGTAAAGACGCTCAACTAAAACACTCTAATGTGTCCATCATTTCTGTTTCTGGATATACCGAATGACATCTGGGAAAGCTAGTAATATATGAAATGATATCAATTTGTGTGTGTTTGTCGTATGCACAGAAGAGCATTTTTTTTCTCCACGATATCTGCAATGGATGGAAATGTTTACCAAGCTTTTCGTAAGAATGTACGAATTATTCAGGTCTTTGAATGTAAGTTGCAACTCGCTTTTTTGAAACACTTCAGTATGTGAAAAATCAGCTGCTCCCAAAAGCCAAATTGCCTGCTCCAAAGTGCTCCAAAATGAAATTTCTGATGCTCCAAAAATTGCTCCAAATCAGAAGTTGGCAGTAACATCACTGAGAGTGGAACGCGACAGCGTTCAAAGATCCCTGGCTGCTTATCAGGCTTTTTTCTCGTATATTCAAATTACAAGCCGACATTATCACATCTGTAGGTTGTGGTTAAGTCATACTTCAAAATTTTTCTGACGGATTTTACTTTGAGAAATAAAATTTTTGTTCACTATCGCCTTGTGCCACACGAAGGGCCTGCCCGGTCAGGGGGATTCGGGATGGTGTGATTCGGCATGACTATTTCTGCTAACGACGCCGGCGCTTACGCCAACACCGACGCCGTATTATATGCGACACGCCCTTAACGCTATCGCGTTAAAATATTGGTGGCATGAATTAGAGATTAAGCATGGGTAGACAATATTCCGGTTGTGAATTAGAAGGTTTGGGCAGGTAATGCATGCAATACATACGACAGCAGCAACAGAAGGGCATTGACAGCAGCCAAGAATTAGATGAAATGATGAGATTACGAAATTTGCAGTCATGTGGCATGTTCAAGTAATGCAGGACTGAAGTGAGTCATGATCTCTGGAACAGGCCTTTATGTGTAGTGGAATTAAAATTGTCTGGTGATGATCTCACCAAAAAATGAGGGTGGCTATTACTACCACATTGTGGATACTGTTAGTCTGTTAAAGCCATGTAGCTATGTTAGGAACACACCTGAACCTTTATCTGATAAAGAGTTGTTTGCAACTGACAACTTCTGAAATTGGGGCTTACATGTTTTAGCAGTGCCAACAATTTGATAGTCCCATCAAATCTCTGTTGAGTGACGTGCTGACACGGAACGTGTTTAAGGAACGTTATAATAGGAACTTATAGGTGCTAGGTGCTTAGGAACTAATAGCTGCTATAGCGCACATCTCCCTGGTCTCCCACAACATTGTTGCAAACGAAATCGGTTCAGTTTAATAAGTGTTAGCCACTATCACATGTGGCAGGCCATTGAAGGCCATGGTTTTTGAGGTGGAGTTGAAAAGCAGGAAGGAGCAGATCAGCAGCTTGACAGGTTAGTTGCTTCATACTTGATCTGAGCATTTTCGCATTCTGCCTCCATCAGAATGCAACTGTCGTGGTGGGGAGCTGAACCCACTGTTTTATGCTCACCAGCAAAAACGCTGTTGCCACTCAGACACAACAGTGGTTTCAAGCCACCTTCTCAAGGCTGCAACATTTGTATGCAGGTCCACGGCGGCGGGCAAAGTTCTGACGACACTGGGCATCGCCAGCATCAGAAACCTGCGCAGCAACAGCCCCAACAGCCCCTGGCAGCTAACATGGGCAGTAAACAGCAACAGCATACCTCTGAACAAGTAAGCAGGAATTATCATCTTGACTGTGCAGTTTTGCATCATACTTTCCTGGACCTTTCCAACAAACACATCCTGGGCACTGCCATAATATGCATTGGACTCTTCCAAGTGTGCACATTCACCTGTTCAAGAACACTAGCAAGAGTACAGGGCCTGCCATTTGCACCTTCTTGTAGTAGTCCACAGAATGCATGGTGTTCAGAATGTAAACAGTGGAAAGGTCGATTGTCTCATTTACTGGCCAGTGCCCAGAAAGGGAGCAAGGTGTAAAAAAAGACTAGGAGCCTCAAAGCATTGAGTAGGAGGGAGACACTTGGGAAAAGCAGCACCACTGCCTGATCCAGCCAGATAATGTGGTAGTGCTGTTAAGTGGCCTGAAAGATGGATAGGTAATATAAACATCCCCTTCGAAATTGGATGGTCGCAAGCACCAGCAAGCTCATTCTTTTTGCCTTTCTGCTGCCACGTCTTGAGTCGTAAGGTCAATGGTCCATAGCGTACAGTTGTCATACAGAGATTGCGAATAATGGCTACACCATCACTGTCTTCTCACTTAAGATCTCAAGCTGTGGAAAAGACAGACAAGCAAAATACTTTTTCCTTGGAATAAAAAATGCTGTGTTTTCTTGTTATGGCTTGGTTTTAGTTCTTCAAAATTACATTCCAAAGCAGTTAGATATAAATTGCTTGGCCTGCATAGACAGTAGTTCACATGTATAGTGCAATCTTGTTGATACGATTCTGCGTAATACAATACATTTTTCGGGATAATATGTTTCTTTCTTTTTTCCTGATGATACGATTTGTTGGGATAATAAAATTTTCGGATGATACACTTCAATCTCCGGTCCCTGTGAAGATGGTATCAACAAGATTCCACTGTATAGACGCTTCGTTCCATCTTTCCGTAGCTAAGCATTTGGTGTAAATTTTCAGTGTAGCAACAAGGACCATGAGCAGTGCCGTACACGAAAGGACACATTTTCTTTACTAATACAGTTGACTTCCGTTAATTTGACTCCGGTTAATTAAATTTTTTGTTCAATTCGATCTCTGCCGAACCCTGCTGGCGCCCATGCATTTCTATGGGCCCTAACTTTTGTTATTTCTGTTATTTCAATTGGCCATCATCGGATGATTCGATTTTGACCAGTCGGCAGACACCTGCCTGACCCCTATGGTGACTCCAGTAGCGACCCCTTTATTGGCAGCATCTGTCTCGGTGGAGCTTAGGGGAGAGTGAATATTTTGAATACACGTCAACTCCCACCGAAAACGCCTATTTTCGGCCTGTCCTTGAAAGATTTTCGAGCAATAACTGTAGCTCACAATGTCTGACCATGCTATTTACCCAATTCTAATGAGCAACTTTTTTTTTTTTCCGAGAAAGTTGAGCCAAAAATTTCCAGTGAGGTGCAATCGAATACAAAAGCAGAACTGTGGTTGCAGTGTTCATATGCTTTCCTGCATAACATGGCTGTATGGCGGCGAAGCTGACTTCAGAAACCGGCCACCGTTGTGCAACACTGTTAGATCCTTACCCATATTTGGTGCAGAAAAGGCGGGGGTGCACGTTAGATTTCTTTGTTGTTTAGGAGCTTTAATGTCATTTCTACGTTAGTTTTCTACTTTGGACACATAGAAAGTGGGCACGTGTTTAATGCGATGCGTGTTAGAATTGGGCAAATACTGCCAAATGAATCAATGGTTTGTTTTGGCATTTTTTTCATTTTTCTGCATATTGTTGAATTCGACCCTTTGGATAATTCAATCAATTTTGTCGATCTCGTCAAAGTCAACTTAACGGAAGTTGATTCTAAATTAAATCCCCCACTTTCAAGGCATGGAATACCCTTAAATTAGATTAAGTATGGGAAAATTCTTAAACTTTGCTTTAGGCTAAGCTTAGCAGATTTTGTTTAAACATTTAACCAGAAAGTTAGTGCAATGAAAAAGTTGTGCCTCTGCAATTCGCTTTGTAGTTATCTTGTGAATGCTCACGGTAGTTCAATCACTAAGCCTTTATTGTGCATGCTTGTTTTGTTTTTGTTTACTTTTTATGAGTTTACTTTTTATGGAAAGGCACTTCTAAAGGGACATGAAAGCGAAATACTAAGTTAAGCTGCATTTGTGCATGTATTATTAAGGAATACATATTGTGTCCCGTGACAGTGGCCCATTTCCACTTTTGCTATGCTTCACTGCAACACATCGTGCATTATTCACCGTGTAACATAACTGTATTGCGGCGAAGCTTACTTTGGGAAACTGGCATTATGCTACGTTTGACCCTTACCATGCTTTCTGCACTTCGAAGCCATTGGCAAGGATGTCAAAGGCGGAGTTGGCACCATTGCTGACAGTGATGAAATCTTTCAATGAAAAACACGGCGCTGAATGGCAGGAGGCTTGGTAGTAAATGTTGAAACAGCTAGGCCTAGCATTTTTGCGATGGTGGCTATGGCTGCCAGTGGAACGGCACATGAGAGTGCTGGTTCGAGGCTGTCAGATAATAAAAATTGTGTTGGTGGTGGCTTTGATTAATGCTGTTTTGGACCTGCGGTCACGGCAAAGATTCAGAGAAATCGGGCAAGGAAGGGGTTTAGTGTCCGAAATTTCAGATGTTCTTATACATTGACTCTGTGGGGTACGTGGCGGTGCCGCAAAGGTGTCCGAAAAATTGGTTTTTGACTGAAGTCGCTTATCGGGAAAGAAGGACTACATTGCATTCCAAAAGCAACCAACAACTCAACCCTAGCAAGTTTCAAGACCATTTCCTTGTCCAAAACAATCCAATAAAACAATATACTTCAAAATCAGCAATGTCACACTGACAGATCAGCACTAAGGTTTCAGCATGACATTCAAGAACGGAGAGTTTTAACTTTATTGTCTCCAGTACTAATCAGTCTCTTTCTGCCAAGTTAATGAAATGAGGTTTTGAAAGAATACTTTACCATTCTTTTAGTGTAGCTCTTTAGTGTCCCTTTAGGAAGGTCCATGATCCATGATCCACTTGTGTGCTGTACTATATACAGATGTCATTGTTTCAGGCCAGAAAACAATGCAGTAAGCATGGGCATGAAAAAAGAACCAAAGTACACAATTGCTTTCCTCTTTCTTTATGTCCATGTTCCTTGTGCTGTTTCCTCACCAGCAATGAACCAACTAGCTTTATTTGACACTTGGGTACATTGGTGCGCTTTGCTTGTTTTCACCAAGATATTCTTTGCCATAAAGCAGTTCTACTTTTTCTAAAGGTGTTGAAAGATCATTGCTGGGAAAATTTATCACTTTTTCCAATCAATCATGAAACTACTCTGCATGTGATAGCAGGCTGGCATGTGGCAAAACACTATATAGTGCACGGTCATTACCGCCCGCTATGCTAGCTGTTCTGGTATGCTCTTGAATGTGAAAGTTTCATACTCTGCAGGTGGATGTAAGACAGCCCTCTCCTCCCCTTCCTTTCTCAAGAAAGGGAACTGCTTTGCATGTCGCACTTGTGTCAATTTTTCTCTACATGGAGCTGAGCTAACTTGCTTTTTCCTGTTTATTATTATTGTCATTCTTGTTGAGTCGCAAAAATGCTGTTGTTAGCGCTGGAGTTTTTCAGCTATCCCTTCATCAGTGTTACTTATTGCAGAGAAGACATGGGTATGCGGCTTTGCACCAGCAACTGACTAAGCATTACATTTCTCATTATTGTCCCACAAACTTGACTGCTTAATTCCTTGCACTAATTGACCACTTCTAGGACTCGTGCTTCAGGCATGTGTTGCACTCAGATTGTGCTTGTGGCACCAAGCTGGACACATTGCACATGGTCTGCCTGGCTTTTATTTAAGTACCTTTTCGATGCACCATTATATTGCATGAAGAATTCCTGTGGAAATTCATTGTTGGCACTGCGTGCGGTGGGAAGATGGCTTGCTATCAGGACTTTGCTGGCAAGCAGCTGAACATTGTGACACCCATCATAGTCGCACACATGCTGGTGCCTTGGCACTTCGCTGCTTGCAAGACAAGTTAACTCGTGTTTTGAGACGCAAACTGCTGTGCAAGTTGTTGTTCAAAGCTGTATGCGAAGCATTGTGCAGTCTTTGTGCATCTGAGCACATTGGATGGGCATAACTTGGTTGTAGAATTTAGAGTATTACACATAACAGGACTTTATAGTTAACCCGTGCTTATTATGCAAGGATGGCATGTGTGCAAGTGGGCAAATGTAGCAGCTCTCATTGAAATAGAAACTAGTGATGAGCTTTCCAAGTCGGCTGCTCGATAGACGACTTACCTTAGAGCTGCGTGCAATTGCTGTAGAGGCATTCGTTACCGCTGCAGTCTAATTGTGAAGAGTGGCCCAAAACATTTTCAGCCACATGCCCTCTGCCGCGGCGGGGCTCATGCAAAGAAGAAGAGGAAAGGAGGCAAGCCGACTTCCTCTTAACTTCCGTATTGTGATATGGTGAGTTGTCCAGCTCACTTCGAACATATCCTCTCTACTTCACTGCTCTGCCTCTCACGTTCTGAACTGCTTTCTGTTTTTCTCATCAGCTCTTGTCAAAAACATGTGCAAGTTTTGTAGCATTTCTTCACACATTGTAGTAGAAACACATTCTCATGGAGGACCATGAATGAAAATGCCAGTTTCTTCTTCCTTCCATATTCACAAATATTCTTTAACTGCAACTTTGTTCTAATCTCCATTAAGTATAGGGCAGTAGGCTTGTAGTATCCATTAAGTACAGTAGAACCCCGCACGTTTTTCACGGGAACGAAAAAAAAAACGTAAGAGCCGGGAAATAGGAAAAATTGAGAAATGGGGGGTAGGGGGTGTTCAACTGCACACAATATTATTTTAATTATTACGTGTGAAAAAAAGTCGTAGTTTCGCCTGACAGCCGAAGTATCGATTGCGATAGCAAATTATAGTAGACAGCTATACAAAGTAAGAATAGTAGTTTTATCGTCCGTATAAACTCGTAAACATTCGCTTATTAACTATATTAACAAGCATGGTGTCAGCACCCATAGGCAAACATGAACACATCACACTCGATGAGCGCGGACACGTGCTGTCAAACGCTGGCGTGAGGAATTTAAGCACCGCTGCAGAAGCGAGCGAAGTGCCCTTCATGTTGTTGTCTATCGCTTCAACGCAAACTGAGCGCCGAGAACACACAGCACGCACAAAGCTACGAGCCGCCGATGCACCTACACTGCGTAGACTCTGCCCCCAACGAAGATCGTTTTCAAGATACGGCACCGCCGCGCAGTATGCAGTTGATTCCAGAGCACAACGCTCCCGCTATCCTTCCCCCCTCACTCCCTCGCCGGTGCCTCGAGCGCAACGGAAGAAGGCGCGCTTCCTCCCTGCTTTTTCTTTCGCGCGCGCGCGAGATTTAGACGCGGTCGTCGGCTCCCCTCGCACGCTTTCACTCGCACATATAGCATACGGCGCGCGGCGATGGCGTTATCGCCCTTGGACTTACTTTATATGGAACATCTGTGAGCCAAAACCAATTTTAGTGCCGCAACGCGTCATAGACACCATCTTTAGATAGCATATACAGATCTCAAGGGCCATACTTTTGCTGGCAGAAACCGAAAATACGTCAGAAGTGTCGCCCCCGGCACTTTGGGCAGCTAATGCCATCGTTAAGCAACCAAGCCAAGCGACATGAAAAGTCAAAATGGCTGCTCGGGCCGGTGCAGATGGTAGTTCGCAACATATGATGCAGGAACGGTCCCACAGTTGCGACATAACAGCGGGGTTACCAATGCATTGGGTTCTATGGGAGCTGTGCCGGGACTGGCCAAGAACGACGTAACAGCTGGGAAAACGCAGCACCCGGGAACGTAACAGCGGGGTTCTACTGTAGTAGTAATTTACAATAGGCTGAAGTAGTCACTGGGGGTCAGTAATGCTGTTCAGCGATTCCTGCAATGAGATACTTGAGGAGAGCCCCCTACTCCAGTCTCTTTGCGTACACGCTGAAGGTACGTAGTTACAGAATTAGAACGTGGGGATCGTGGAAGGTCATTGCTGAATACAGTAAGATCTCAATTCGGACTCCAAGGGGGCCGTAAATTTATTCGAATAAAACGGAGTTCTAGCTAAGGGGAGAGCCTTTTTAAATATAGTGCCCGATCAATTGTGTGGTACAGTGTGCAAAACTTAAACCACCGTCACCAAGCTCGCATTGACAAAATCATATCTTTCTTCCATCAGCGTGCGATGAGGGGAGCACTGTAAAATGATGAAGCATGTGCTGAGGGCTCGCTCCTGCTTCTTTTAAGCCGAATGGGAAAGGAGGGCGCTTGTCGCTCTGCTTGCTCCGATTCGGTCTCGGCTTCCCACGCATCTTGTTATTCTTATGGCACACCACATCACGGTAGCTTGTGACGCAACAAACCTTTGCTTTTGGCTCGGGTTTGTAAGAAATGTGATGGGTGGGAGTGAGAAATTTTGTTTGAGATAACCGTTGCAGGGATGTTGGAGTTCTAATTTGCAGGTGTTTTTCTGTAATCAAGTACATATAACTTTGCCGGAACCAACAGAGCAGTTCTAATTATCTGTCAATTTGAATTAGACGATTTAGAATTACAGTGATTTCACCGTAGTAGTGTCTATGTTAGTGGTTCCTTTTACTTGGCAGATTTGGGGAATAGGTTGAGGTGAAAGTGTATTAATGCGATAGCGTTAAGGGCCCCGTGTCGCAGAAAATTCGGTGTCGGTGTCTGCAGAGTTTTCGGTGAAGCGCAAATTTCCATATATATTTAGGTATACTGTATTTTCGTGTGTATTGGCTATTTATAGGCGATATTGTAGAAACAGTTGATGTTAAAATTTGGTTATTCTCAGATGATTGCATGCTCTACAGTGAAATTAAAGACCGGAACGATCAAGTGGCCCTCAGCAACACCCAGTGGTGTTGAGACAGGCAGATGCTAGCTAATACTGAAAAAACGGTCACAGTGACCACATAACAAAGAAGAAATGTAAACTTTCAGTTCCACACTCATTTAACGGCATAACCCTTCAAGCGGTGACTCATTACAAATACTTAGGCATTTCAGTAACATCTGACCTTAGCTGGACAGCAAAAGTGCAGCATATGTCAAAAAATGCAATGAATAAGTTATTTTTCTTTAAACTAAACGTTTACTCCGAAATTAAACTCGAGAAACTAAGTATTTGTCATGTGTCACGTTTATCGGACCAATTCTGAAATATGCGAACATAGTGTGGTTTCCGTTCACAAATGCAAGCATTTCTGCTCTTCAGAGTGTTCAGCGCCAGGTAGTAATATCCATCTTTAACATTCACCTACTGAGCTTCTGCATTGCGCAGGACTAGCTACACTGCTCGGCAGAGAAAAGATGCATTGCTTGAAGTTTCTTTATCAATTGCTGAATGGTCACTACAAAACAAATGCTGTAGCTTTTGTTAACATAAAGGGAAAAAATGCAGATTCCACGCACTGTGGGAATGGATGTAAGCAAAGCTTTCTGTGCTGTTTGCTTTGATTGGCGATAATCAGCGGTGATGTTGACGGTGAATATTTAATTTCTTCAACGTTTACTCCAACACGAGAGTGGTGAGTTGATGTTCAACGTTATCTTGCGTGCCCCACTGCTGTTTGTCTGCATAGTACACAGAACACACAAGGGGAAGTGTTTGCTTGAAGCGTTGTGCGCCATACTCCATAACCTCTGAGAGGGTTGAGCATATTCATTGCTTCACATGGCACATTGCATCGTGGCAGAAGTAGTATTAAACTTTAATTGAATTATAGGGCTGTACGTGCTAATACCACAATCGGATTGTGAGGCACACCCTAATGGCAGACTCCAGATTAATTTTGACACCGCAGAGTGTTCTTTATTTCGTCCCCGTCGAAATGCGGCTGCTGCGCAAAGCTACCTTGGCGGGCACAGAAATGTTTATTTGACGTGTGACCGTTGGTCAGCCTGACGTGTGACCGGTGGTCAGCCTGCCGCTGCTTGCGTTGCTGCTCTATCCTTCCCGCATGGCGCTCAGCAACTCGATCAGCGAGACGAACTCGGTACCTCCATAGCGTGCTTCGCGTGACCATAGCATCTAATCCGATTTTGACGGCAGTTCTTAAGAGGAAAAAAAGGAAAAAACGTATATAAGTTGCACCGTTCTATAAGAAGCACCGACAAAAAATTTAGAAACAAGAATGCGACCTATACACCACAATAGCTTCCCTCTGGACTTGCACATTAGTAGAAAGGTAAGCACTGCAATTTCTGCAGTGCTTTTGTGGTGGGGTCACGGATAACTACAGCTGTCAAAAGGCTAATGTGGCTATACCCAGAGACCTCCAGAGGGTATTGTGAAAATTCGACGCGGTGCATAGGTCGAAACGAGTTTCTCGCATAGCCTTTCATTTCAGCCCCGCTCCTGTCATGTATGCACACACTCTGAACCATCCTCCCCGACGCATGCGGTGTGCCAAACAGCAGCAGCAGCAGCAGTGGTACAAACAGTTTTTTTTTTTTTTTTGTAATAGCAATAGGCTTTTATTTTTTTCCTCAAGCACTAATCGCGGAATGGAACACACTTGCCCAATTTCATGTAGAGCAGCCAACACTAGAAAAGTTTGTAGAGGAAATTGAGAATTGTGTACTGCTTGTGCTCCCGCTCAAGTGACACTTTTTGTGTGCCATTAATTTTAGAGCGTTCTTCTCATTTTTTTTTTTTTATATTGAGTACCTGTATATTGTCTGTATTGTACACCCACTCCTGTAATAACCCCGCCCGTGGGATTGACAGTATACCCAAATAAATAAATAAAAGCCCGCACCAATAATTACAAAAGTTAGCAGTAATTGGGGTGCGAGTTTACGCAAGTTTTACTTAGAGGTGTGGCTACACGACAGCACTGTGTGGCGTGCGCTGTCGTGTAACCACACCTCGAGGCAAGGTTCTCGGCTATTTAGTTTTGTTATCTCCTAGAGAATCCCACCCTTTCCCCACCACTGTGTCTTCAAGCTCCCTTCGGCCCTCCTTCATGGTCGTCCATTCTCCTCCTCTTTGCGGGTCGGCATTTTGTGTATAGCGAATAGTGCGCACGGCGCCGGCGAACTCATATGTCACTCGTTTCCGCAGCGCTTCCTCGGACCACGCGAAGCTCTTGGCGATACAGCGGAGAGTGAAATCGCTGTTGCCCTTGCGAGGGCTGCTCCGGTCTTACTGTCATCCTCTTTCGCGTGAATGCTAGCGCTGCGCCTGCGAAGTGAGCCAATTCACGTCGGATGTCATGTGAATGATTCGTCCGTGATCACGTCCGTCAGTGTGAAACCAGCTTATCAGCATCGCCGAAGAGGGGAGGGGGAACAGGGCCATGGGCCGAAGATACGACGTGGACGAGTCGTGCATCCGTTGTTGTATGCAGTTATTACCGCGGGATAGATGCGCAGAATATGTATTTTTTGATTTCCCGGCTGATGACAATTGGGGGTGCGGGTTGTAAGCAGAAAAATACGGTACATATGTGCCACTCCTTGCTATATGACATGCGGTATACGCGGGTTATATTGCAACACCATTCTATCGTTAAAGTTGCTCGTACCTTGTCTTGCATTCTTGACAAAGTTATTCCTCGGAATTTTGAGAAAGGCGGCCCAGAAACAAAGGTCATGAAACAAAACACCGACAGCGCATGCTTTTTATGTTAAATCTTCTCAGACTGAAGTATTAAAAGTGTGAAACAAAAACGGAAACATGAAATCGCAAAAGTATGTCATCTCAAAAAATATGATCGATTTTGCACTTACATTGTAGTTACTTGGAAAACACACTATTGCTGCTAGTAAATGCCCAGATTCTTTCAACTCTTCTCTAATATACCGCACACTTATTAATCAATTTTGCAGCAATAATAACAAGGAAAGGGTGCCCATGGGCATGAGGTCAGCCTTGTAAAGGCCGTTAAAAAGCTTTCAGTAAGTAACTTATATTTTACACTATTTTGCACCTTTCATAGGTCCCAAGAAGAATTAGTTATAATTTGGGTCACGGTGATAGGCACCACCTATTTTTTCTTGGTTGCTCCTATAGTTTCTTTAGGCTCTGGAGGTGTTGGTATGTTCATCCATATGCCTTGCCACCAAGTATCTACTATTACACGCAACTTTCATAGTTGCTCTTGGTACCTGTGAGGAGGTTGGCTAAATATTTTGTCAATACTCTTAGCATTTGTAAAAGCACTAACAGAAACTCATGAATTCTGGTGCAGCTGTATTTCTTTTAACCCTGTATTGCTTACCACAAAGCTTGGTCCTGTGTTCACTATTGTATGAAGTAGCGTCACCATATTCGGGGTGATCCCAATGGGCACCACTGGGCGACTCTAAGGTAATGGAACCCAGAAGTGATTATAATGGAAAAATGTAGTACAGTTAAGCCTCGATTTAACAAGCTTCACTATAGGAAAATTCTCAATGTAATCAATAATTTTAGTTTTCATTACTTGAGCTCATTAGAAGGGCATGTATTTTTGTCCTCAAAATAATGATGTCTGTTTGTCCACAATTTCACTATCAAAATTTCACCACTGCTGCAAGAGAAGACTGAGGCAATAGATTAAAACTGTATTGCAGGCGCCACTGGTCAACTGGCTGGTCAACTGGTTGAATTACATGCAGTTATTGACAGATGCACCATACTTTGGCAGCCTAGCGGAATGTGGTGTCGCGAAAAGGCACTCAGGGAACAAAGATTGACACAGTGTGTGTGCAGCATGTATTTTAGTCATTTGCGTGTGCAGTTGTCGTACATTTGATAGTGTCAGCAGTGTCATTGGTGCCAATGTCAACCATCAGCCTGCTATGTTTGTGTGAGTGCCTATGACACCGTCAGCATGATGAAGTGCAAACGCAAGGTCATTTTGTTCAGTGACAGAGTGAATATCTCGCAATGCATCTTTAAATGATGAGAAGACAGAAGATGTTTGCTGGCTAGTTTAGAAAACTGCAGAATTTATCCACACTCTTGAAATAGCAGTATGCCATCCTCAACTCATTGAAGGATGGAACAAGTGCTCACAGGAAGTGTCTTAGATGTTTTACCTACGAAAATGTGGACAAAGCGGTATCCTCGTGGATTATGTCCATCTGGGCACAGAATGTTACCTGAGGAGCTTCTCCAGAGCAAAGGACATCACTGGAGAATTTGAAAATGCCCTGTCCACACAGAAGGGCGCTGATGAAAGCCAGGTGTTGCAGCAACAGTGCTATTCCTAAGGGTGTATTCCTTTATCGGGGCTCATGCATTTTGGTAACTGAGGAAGTTACCGACAAACCACTCTGAATGATGCGCGGGGGAGTCGGCACAGGGATGCCATGGTAGCAAGCACGGAGAAACAATATCAGCTCGATCACCAGTGCTCACTAGGGGCTAATGAGCTAGGACAGGTTCCGACACTTTCCAAGCTGACAACACCAGCAGGAAGCCATTCAGGGCTTCTGGTGGCCTATGAATGCCGTGTAAAGTCTTTTCTTATGGCTAGAAAAGTTATGTCATTGGACAAGCCCCATGACATAATTCGGCTTGTCCCTTGGTGGGTACATGGGCTGTGTCAAGGAGGTTGCTTATTTTTGTTTATGCCTGCCTTATGTTGTAATACCCTGTTTTTTTCTACACAAAGTTTTAGCTAGTGCCTCTGTTATGCAGTTCAGTTGTTTTTTGTTTTTTTGCTCTCCTATGTCAGGCGCCATTCTACTCCCTCAGGCACCTCACATGGGAGTGGCTTTGAGCTTTGCTTTCAGCTTTGCTTTTCTTCATGACCATAGATTGATTTTTGCTTTTGTTTTGTCATTATGCCAATAAGACGACGCATATGATACGTTGCTAATGTATTGATTTACTTTTCGTTTTGTTTGTAACCCCTCCGAGTGCAACATGCCTATAATGGGGAGAAGGCTTTCGTCAGGCATTGTGCCTTTTGGCCTCCTTCCTGGAGTGTGTTCACTTCAAATAAAGAATAAATAAAAGGCTACGGGCTATTTTGCGTGAAAATAAAGCACTTTCAGTGATTGCACCCCCAACCGCAAACGTGTTCTGAAAACTTTTCGATGTAATGAAATTTTGAGATAGTGAAGTTAAAGTGCCAATGTTTTAAGGTTTCATTATATGTATGAAGGTTTAACTGCGTATGCCCTCATCTTGTAAATGTGCCTTTATAGGACTGAACTAAAATGACACACTGTATCACACACACTCAATGTTTAAAGTGAATATGGAAAAAAGAAAATTGAGATTAACACCAGAAGCTGTTTCCAGACCTGGCTATGAGCTCTGCATTTGGTTATCTCAGCAACAAAGTAATGATGACGACAAACCCTTGCAATGAGCCATAAAAACAGTTTGTTTCAAAAGCCAGGCAGGGCAACAGCTGCTGCTGCAGAGTGGGGCACTGAGTTTCTGATGCACACAGCAAACACGAACACATCACACTCGATGACCGCGGACACTTGCTGTCAAAATGCTGGCGTAAGCAGATGCGGCAGCAGCAGCGAGCGCAGTGACCTTCGTACAGTTGTCTATCGCTTCAACGCAAACAGCGCCGAGAACACACAGCACGCAGAAAGCTACGAGCCACCGATGCACCTATAGACCGTTTTCTCGAGGGCATTTTTGCAATCACAGCGCCGTCTATCGTCTGGGGCATTACGCCGCCATGCTGGTTTGTGGGATCACTCTGAGAGGTGTACAGTGGATGTGCGTTGACGACGAGTTGCAAGTTTTCATATTTGCCTGAGAGGTCTCAACAAGTTTTTGTGATTGGGAGTTTTCTTAGCGTGTCGTTACTAAGCGTTAAGATTCAGTATGGCTGCAATATCAAACTGCGCCAGGCCCTAAGGCGCTCCCGCAGCTCTACCTGCAATCGAAATAGGAGGAGAGTCAAGTCCGAAGATTGTCGACACCTAACATTCGAGCGACGTGTTACTGTATTTGATAATTTTAATCTTTTAACCACATGGCCAGCTGCTTATATGGAGATAGAAACCATCCTGAAATGCTAGAACCGTGCTTTTCCTTCTCCCTGTTTTGTTTCCAGCTGCAGTGCACGTGTAGATTTTAATGTGTTTGAATTGTGTTGTTTCCAAGACTTGGAAATTTTTTTGGAGGTTTATAGATAACTTATGGCTTCTTCCATGTTTAATACAAGTTAAATCACTTGTATCCTTTTTTATCCAATTCTAACCCTCTACGAATCTAACGCTTACCCAGTTTTTGCGGGCTTAAAGTGACAAAAATAAAATTGCATGTCAATGTAATGCACCCCTGATTTATTTTAGAAATGTATACCATGCCCCCCACATTCATTATGAATAATCGTGATGTGCAGGATTTAGCTTCCCAGAAGGGAAATTTTTTCTAATGAGCTTTTATAATGAAAGCAGCGCATTGTCATCACCATTGGTGTTTCATTGGCCACGGATACCAAGCACACATTGGCAGTATGTATTATCAAGTGATCTCTTTTAGAGATGCTATATCACTTTTGCCAAATTTTACGTGTCCCTGTGCCAGACTTGTTTAAGTATACGGCTGACAGTGTTATTGCCACTTTATGCAGACAGCGAGCTTGTCACAGCGCGAGAAATGCTGGTGGCTGATATGCCGACACACCTGGTGCCGAGTAGCGCGAAATCTTGCAAAAGTGATAGTATCTTGCAAGTGATTCATCAATACTGCTCCAGAGCGTAGTCGAACACAAAATGAACACACAACAACCCTCACGAAAATGTGCTCTGTTGCCATCTCGTGATAGCCATGGTGACAAATAAGGCCTTTTGACAGTAGACTGTTGCCAATGCAGTGAATGTGGTTGTGGTTTCATATCGAATTGTAACGCACAGGCAATTTCCTGACCCATTTTCTCGGAAAAAAGGTGTGCTTTAGATTTAGGTAAATACGGTATGCCTTGTGTGATACTTGCCTACCAAATGTAGTGTAGTTAAGGGAGCTATGTGCTTCAGACTAACCAGGCGACTTTTCATGCTCAAATTTTGCACAGAAGAGTCGTTTTATGGTGGCATTTAAATATTGTTTATGGAAACAGTACTTAGTGTTTGTTTTGTCCAAAATAATGCTAATATAGGTGCCATTCAAAGCACTGAGCGACAAGGAAAAATTAGTTTCATTGAGAGGGATGGTAGTGCCATCTATTGCAGTTCTATGGAAGCCCGACGCTTGCTGTTTTCTTGCAATAGCATTGACAGACGGTACTACTTTTGATAAAATCTACACTTTTAGTCCGGTGTCACTGCAAATTATCTCTAGTTGTGGCTTATTTAGAGAAGTACTTCATCGGAACACGATATTAAACATATATTAAACAATTAAACAAAATTTGAGCATGGATAAGCCAGCAGTTAGAACAAGCCAGCACCTCCACCACAGTTTAGGTGGAGCTTCATGTATACCTGATGTACGTTTGGTGCAAGTGTGAGAGAGATATACATTAAGGGTATGAGATTTGGTTAAGGTGCCCTTGTCATAGTTTCTGGTGCCCCTCTATAGGAGCCTTTCCCACTCTTAGAAGTAAAACTTGAATGCTAGCTTGTTCTTGCACAATGCTTGGAGAGTGAGTTTGTGTTATGTAGTGTAGGCATACAAAAAAAAATTTGTGGAGCCCGTGCGCTGTGGGAACCTGTTCAAACGAAGCTTTCACAAAGCTGTTAGGGAAGAGTGCTGTTCCTGCTTAGCAATCATTTGCAAGTAGAGATCACATTAATAAGTTGGACACATTTTCACTGGGAACGACCTTGTTCAACATAAAGTTGTACTCAAGCATGCATGTGCCATGCATGGCGACGAAGGAATAACCATGATGGCATGAAAATGTGTGTGGTGACAACGGCATAACGACAGTAATATGATTGCAGTGGTATGACGACAATGGTGTGATGATAATGAATAACGACTATGGTCTGTCTACGACAAAGTGAGAACAGTGGAACGGCATGACTGCGATTCCGGGTTGATGATGCAATGACAACGGTACGAAATGGCGATTCAGAGATAGCAGCCTGATGACACTGATATGACAAGCAGTGACAGCAACAGAGTGAAGACCGCAGAAAAATGACAATGAAGGATTGATGACAACGGAATGACCATGATGGCAAGACAACGGCAGCGTGTGTGTTGGTGTTGGAGCTGACATCTGCGCTTGCATGCATCAGCTGTCACCACAGGCCACCTCGATTCGCACTATATCCGGTGCTTGTTCACACTATGTCCAGTACCGGCCAATCATGCCAAACTGTTCCCAGCAGCCAGCAGAGATGACTATGTTATGATGACAACGATGTGGTGGCGACATTGCTTTCAGTGACGCACATTCAGCAAGAGAGTAGCCAGCAGCAGCAGTGGGAAAGTCGAAGGAAGATGGAGTGACAACAGTGGGCATTACAACAAAGGCATAACAACAGTGGAATCATGGCGACAAAATTGTGACTGTGGAAAGACGGCATGATGGTGACGATGGCATAACAGTGACGGTGTGTTGGTGTTGGAGCTTACGTCCACAGATATGTGCATCATCTGCTGCCCTGCGTTGCCTCGATGTGCTCTATATCCAATGTTTCTTTTCCACTATGTCCAGTGCCACCAGCTGTGGTGGCTTAGTGGCTATCGCGTTGCCCTGCTAAGCACGAGATCGCGGGATCAAAATTCGGACGTGGCGGCTGCATTTCGATGGGGGAAATGCAAAAACGCCCATGTACCGTGCATTGGGTGCACGTTGAAAAACCCCAGTTGGTCAGAATTAACCCGGAGTCCCCATTATGGCGTGCCTCGTAATCAGATCGGGGTTTTGGCACGTAGAATCCCACAATTAAATTTTATTTTTCAATTTTATATATCCACTACCGGCCAATTGTCTGACTGTAGACGGAAGCCAGCATGGATAACAATGGTACTACAATGACAGATTGATGTCGATGGAATGACAAAGACAGTATGACGACGATGGGTTGAAACTGGTTACGTGATGATATGACACACAATGGAAGCGACAGAGTGAAGATGGTGAAAGGATGACGGAAGACATGACAACAAAGAAATGATGACAAAAGCATGAAACTGATGAAATGACGACAGTGTGTTTGTGTTGGAGCCTACGACTGCACCTACGTGTATCGCCTTCTGCCGCAGGTTCCCTCGATATGGATTATATCCAGTGTTCGCACTATGTCCGGTACCGGCATATCATCCAAGACTGTAGCTAGAGGAGATGATGATGGTGCGATGACGACAGCATGATGACATTATTTTAAGTACTATATCCCATGCATTTGGCATGATGGCAGTAGCAGCAATGGGAGCTTTGCCTTATTGTAATAGTAAAAAATTGTTGATGTGGGAGCATTAGCGCCAATCTATTTCTCAAATGTTTGGTGGCCCTATCTGGGTATCCTTGGCACATGCCGATGTTGTTGTGATAGCAGCATGACGCACTGCACTACAAAAATTTCTGATCTGTGCCTCGGCATGAATGTTCCTGTGCTTTCATTAATTTTCTTCACAGCATATGAAAATTGCATTGTTGTATGTGCCGTGCCTGTATGGAAAAAACAAGTGGTCTAAATCAATCGACTGACCATTGCAATGGCTTCCCTGCTGCTAGCCTTCCATGGTTCGTTGATTGATCAGCAACGTCGTTAAGCACATGTCTACTGTTAAAATGTTTGAAGTGAAGTGGCTCAGTCAGCTAAGGCGTTGTGCTGCTGAGCACAAGGTCGTGGGATAGAATCCCGGGCGCCGGGGCCACATTTTGATGGAGGCAAAATGCAGAAACGCTTGTGTGCTTGCATTGTAGTGCATGTTAAAGCACCCTAGTTGTAGAAATTCATCAGGAGCCCTTCACTACGGCGTGCCTCATAATCAGGACTGATTTTGGCACTTAATATCCCAGAAGGAAGACGAAAGTGAAGCAAAGTTCCAAAGCTGGAGACTGTTCATCTGCAAGAACAAGAGGAATGCAGTTATGGTGGGAGCATACTTGCCTAGTCCGACCTGTTTCATGGTGATGGGAAGGCATCATAATACCTTTCACTTTGCCTTTCATGTGGATAACACATGTGCCACAACTCCTTTGCTTTTCTTGTGATTCAATACCCATGAAGTAGTGCCTGGTGTTAGTACACAGAAGCACGTGTTCCAAGGTGGAGCTGCATTGTAAGGGAACCCAGGTAATTTTTACTAATGCTAAACAGTCCACGTCCCTTCAGTCATTATCATTGCTGCCTCTGCCAGTGCTTTGTGTTGACTGGCCCGTGACATGCAGAGATAATTAGCACTACAATGTGCAGCACCAAACGTGATCTTGCCATTTGGTAGCATGGCACCATCATGATACTGAAACACTCTTATGTAGTCATTTCACCTTATTTATGATGCTGACGTCGAGGAAAGAGCACTAAAATTTGCACATTTTCTTTTGTTTGCAGAAGGAATCTCTTCCGTAATGCCCTGATGAAATCCTGGGAGGCCAGGAGGTTCTGGCTCCTGGAAGGGTGTGGTGTCTGCACAAGCTTCTTCAGTGCAGAGACTGAGCCACGCTACACAATTTGCGCTTGATTGTGGCATGGTGCCTTATTAATATAAGAATGAAATAAATGAGAATTCATTTTATTCAAACCATTCAGGATACTCAAAACTTATATTTTGACATACTGCCTGAAGTGCTTCTTACCTTTCTGCATCTCTATTGACACGCGGTTGCAATTGGCAGATGCTGTCCTGGTAGGTGTGGGTTCGTGCTCTCTCTCTTTTGTTTTTTTTTTTCTTGAAATGTTCTTTGGCAGGTGCAAAGAGCAATTTTTCAGACCTGATCAAATAGGAACTAAATACAGCTGGATGCAAATCAAATCGAACAGTCACCTGAAAGAGACAAACAATTGCATATGGATGTCAATATTGAATATTTTTTTTAATAATGAACAGCCTTTTTTTTATGATTGATGTCAACATACTTAGTTTGCAACATTGGCTAGTTTCCATCATTACGCTGTGCATTATGAAGCATCATTTTTTAAATGAACAGAGTATCAGGAACAAATAAGCAGTTCGTATACTGGGTGCTCTTAAGAGCATATGTGGTTGTACATTATCAGAATGAAGTTTAAAAAGGCAGCCTTGCAGGGCACGTAGTATCTGTATACATTTGAGACAAAATGGAAAATAGGTATCGTCTGCAGCAATAGAAGAGCAGAGAGGGAAACACTTTCTCCAATTGAAGTCTGATGGTGTCACTAGTGTATCAGTTGTTGTAACAAAGCCTGTATATATTTATTCTGAAGAAGAGAACATGGGTGCAACATCCATAAAAAGTAGCAAATAGTACCCACATCTGTATACCATGTCAGAGCAAAATTCGAGTACGAGTGTTCATGGTTTAGGTGGGTATGTCTGGCTTCTTCAGTGACGTAGTCTGCTCTACAGTCCAACTTCTGATCTTTTTACGCACTATGGTCGTGGGGTGGAAGTTGCTTCATTTTTTGTTGAGTTTTATGTTTTGAGCCGGCACTTTGCTCAAAAAAGCTAATCCACAGACTGAATTTCTACTTCAAGAGCAAGAAACAGAGTAAAAGCCTGCAGCTGCGAGTGTTCCCCCTCTTGGTCTTTTTTTCCATTTTCTCTAACCTGGTTAAATGTGGTGTTGTTGAAACAGGGTCGTCCAATGCAAAAGCCGGCTGCTGTACTCATAGCAACAGAAGCATGCATAGAATGACTGAATAACCACCTCAGCAATCCTTCCCTCATGCAGCTAGCGCTTTGAAACGCTTTGTGACATAACCATGGGGGTCGACCTAGCTCAAGCGGGGAGGGGGGGGCGGGTTATGTTGAAATTCAGTCAAATTTCGGTTGCATTCCCAACATGAACGTGGGAGCGCTCCGAGCTCGAGCGTGACACTCTTAAAGGAACCAGGCAAATGTGTTCTGAACATTCAATTTTGGCCAGCCAAATGTAAAGCGTGCCATCAGAGCGCTCGAAAGCGGCCTGTCGAATGTACCACAAAGTCGCTGAGAGTGTTCAGTGCTACCGATTGCGTGCGCCGGCGCATCCAGTCGCCACTCTGACGGAACGCAAATTACATCATGAAACCGCATTTGTATCGGCGCATTTCAATAGAGCTTCAGTCTCGTGTTTGCACAAACCAGTTTTCCCAGATAGAAACGTGGGGAGTTTTGCTGGCGACTTTTGCTTCTAAATCTTCCTTTTGGCTAGGTACTACGGGGGTGACACCCTTTGCTCCGTTTCAAGACCAAAGCCCATGAGAGTGACAAAACGGGCTGTTGCGCGAATATATCGCTCGTTCTTGTCACTCAATCGCTCGGTTTTGGAGATCTGTGAGCGACTATCCAATGGCACGAAGCCGGAGCCAGAATATCGCGAAGCCGGAACTTGATTCCAAACGGGATCATAGCGGCCTATACTTGCCTATACTGAGAGAGTCCGTAATGGCAAAGTGGCAGTTTTTTGTTGTCGGTGGTTGGTCCGTATCACGTGCGCACGTAAAATGAGGTTTGCCGCTTCGAAGTGCGCCTTCGGCACTCTTCCAGTGCCAGGGTCATCGGCGACGGGAGGCGATCTTTGCAGTACGTGCCACATGGGTCCTCTGTGCGTATGTTCCGCCGCCCAGCCATGAGCATGAACATCAGTATAACATGCAAATGAATATTTTACGATAACGCGATTTCGCAATAACAATGTGTCATTATTCATTGCTGTGTGGTCGCTAAAGTGCCCCAACCTAACCACTGCACACCCCCCTCTTGCCCACACTCTATTTGCAGGGGTCGAAGTGCTGCACCATTTGCGTCACGCTGCGCCAATCCGCTCTTCCTGTGCCATCCTGCTCCAAAACGCATTCTTGCGCTGAAACTGCTCCCAAGTGGTGCCTCCATGTGCCACCAAATGCGAGGCAACAATGAGATGTTCAATGCCAGTCACTTTGCACCGGGAGCAGGATAAACGCATTCGTTCAGCTGTCATTCGTGACGTGGCACGCTCAAGCGAATTTCATGCGCAGCAAGAATGCGTCAACGTTTTTGCGAGGAAACATTGCAAAATCTGAAATGCTTTTCACTCTTTCTGTTGTAGCTAACTCACTCCCATATACTTTAGCAGATGTGGCAACAACGACGTACCCTCATATGTTCCCATATTCACAGATAGCTGAAGCCTTCAAATGCGGGCGCAAGAAAGTTTCTTACATCCTCTCTGACGACCTGGGACAATACTTCAAAGGCAATGAAGCAGAAGAACTTGCAGAACCTGGGGTGCTCTATACTGTCATGATAGACGAGACGCCATTGCCCGAGATGAAGGTGCAGCAGCTGGATGTTTTCGTTCAGTACTTCTCTGTAAAGGCACAAAATCTCGTCGTAGAGCATCTTCAATCATTTCACATGGGCCACACTACAGCAGATGAGCTCTTCACCTGTCTTGATGACTCGCTTAGCGAACTGCCGAAGAATAATATGCTGTGCTTTTTCTCTGACAGCCCCAATGTGATAAAATCTCTGAAGCGCAAAGTAAAAGCAGAGCTGAGCCGCAACATGATTAACATTGGAGAATGTGGCCTGCATAAAGTTCATAATGCATTTGCTGCGGTGCTTGAATCTTTTTGCCACGAACTTGAATGTATTATTACCGATATCCACCAGTACTTCAAATATGCCACGAGACAAGCAGACATCAAGGATCTGCAGCAGAAGCTTGGATTGCCACAGCTGGAGTTCCTGCGACACATAAGCAGTCGGTGGCTGACCCTACACCCAAGTATACAGCGTGTGCTTGGGTTGTACAATGCCTTGAAAGTTTTCTTTTCCAAGAGTGGGAGCCCAGAACGTCCTCATCTGTGAGGCACAATCATCTGGCAGCTGCATTTGCTGACAGCACGCTCTGAGCAAGACTTCTTTTTCTTTAGAACGCCACTCAACTCTTCGACAGATTTCAGAACTTGTTTCAAAGCAAAGAGCCTCTTGTTCATGTCTTTTACGAGGAAATGGTGGCCATTGTGAAGCTGGTGATGGGCAGATTTTTGCGGCAAGAAGCTTTTGTGGATGCAACAGGCTTCCAGTTAAGACATGAATGTCGAATGACCTGCCAACTGGAAGGCGAAGCCTGAGCTAGGCTCGGACACTGAAAAGGAAATGGAGCTCTAGACTCCTACTCAGAAAAAGGCATTCCACATCAAGGCCAGAGCGTTTTATATAACCTGCACAAAATATCTCGTCTCGGGGTTACCTCTTGACAACAAATTGCTATTCCACATTAGATTCATGAAGCCTGATGCTGTAGGAGATACCTACGCGAAGTCTCTGCACTACATTGCAAATGCCTTGCCACAAGTCATGCTACCGAATGAGGTGTCAAGCTGACTGATGAGTGGCTATCCCTTGTCTGTGAAACAGCTGACTGGGAAATTTCTAAATATTGTAAGGCATTGGGCAAATGTGTTCGTGATGAAGATTATGAATGGTGATCCCAAATATCCAAAACTTGGAAAACTCACAAACGCAGTTCTTTTTCTGCCGCTTGGAAATGTGGACTGTGAGATAGGATTCAGCGAGAACAAGCAAGCGCTGCATCATCGAGCTTTTTGTAAATAGCAAGTATGTCCAGCCTTCGTCAAACAAAAGAGAGAGAGAAGAAGAAGGGGAAAGGCAGGGAGGTTAACCAGAGGGGAAGGTCCGCTTTGCTACCCAGGCTGGGAAGGGAGGGGAGGGGGAGGTAAAGTGACAGGAAAGTAGAGAGAGAGGGATGTCAAACATAAGCATTCCTAAAGCGTTATGGTGGTGACGCTACGAAGGTGCCACTGACTAGAGAGCTGCTCAGATGGGTTGGGGAATCATACAGAGCTTATCGCGAAAGGGAGGAAGCCTCAGCATCGCTCAAGTGAAAAAATGGGGAGCCATTGGCAGAAGACAGCGAGGTGAAGAAGCTCAAGGAAGAAAAAACTGGTCTTCAGTCTCGTGTAACCTCCCTTAAGTTACTGCTGGCCATTGCACAAGAACTCAACAGCTAGGGTGTGGCATCGAAAGGCGTGCAAAAAGTCGAGACTGGAAACACGCTATTTAATAAGGGGAACTCCAAATTTCTGTCAGTTCTTGAACGCATCAAATCGGTTGAATCTGCTCTTGAAGCTAAGAAGTCGAAGTAGGCCACATTATGAAGGGCAAAAAGTGGACATTTGAGTTGTCTTAGTTGTGGCCCATGTCAGCAGTTGTGTTTTATTAACATGAACATTTATTTCTCTGAAGTGTAGTCAGGCTTAGTTATGCAGTGCATAGCTTATCTCTAGTTTCCTCTCAGTTTTTCATGTGTATGTGATGCTTTAATGATGGGAGCATGTTTCATTTTTTTTTTCCTTTGTCTAGAGTCTCATTAAGGTTTACAATGAAGGTAAGGTTTTATTATTATGTGCAAAAGGGAACATTTTGCTTATTTCTAGTCTTCTCTGGGTTGTTTCTCATGTCACCTGTGGTGTTTTAATAACGCGAACATTTATTTTTCATTTGTCTGAATCTAGTCAGGCGTGGCTATTCAAAGCATCGCTTATCTCTAGTTTTCTCTTAGTTGCTCTGTCAGCTGTGGTGTTTTAATTATGGGAACATATATATTTTTTTAATTCGTCCAAAGTGTAGTCAGTTTAGGACTGAATTATAAGTAAAAGTCAGCATTTCGCTTATCTCTAGTCTTCTCTGTGTTGTTGCTCATGTCAGCTGTGATGTTTTAGTAACATGAACATTTATTTTTCATTTGTCTCAACTCTAGTCAAGTTTAGCTATTCAAATAATAAGTAGTTTTCTCTTAGTTGCAATTGCTCTGTCAGCTGTGTTTTTTTATTTCATTTGTCAAAAGTGTGGTCGGTTTAGTATTTGAGTTTTTGTGTCTAGCAGAAATAAAAAATTTGCAATTAATAATGATGTTGGCCCTATAAGTCTGCTCCAAAACAGACTTGCACTGCTCCAAAACTCCACTTTTATTGCTCCAAAGCTGCTCCAAAAGGCTCAAGCCCGCTTCCACCCCTGGCTTGGCAAGAACCCTTCGTGTCAAGCCTAATAGGGAAGTATAGAAAAAAAGAACATGACTGCAGAAGTCAAAGGGAAAATGATATACCATAATGCAGCAAGATTCTAAAGAAAGAAAAAGTATCGAACACTCGAATCGAACCGAGGAGCTTTCAGTTTTTAGCGCAGCGCTTTTGTGTGGGGCCACAAGTTTTTTTTTCATGGTATTTATTACAATGAATGAAATTTTATATGTACAGGAACTATTTACAGTATTATGAGCACCAGATAGTCCAAAACCATTGATGGGACAATGAGCAGTGCAAAGAAAACTTCATGCTGAGCAACACCTTCCATCACAACGAAAACTTGAGAAATAAGTTAATCATCTAATAAATGTGTATACCAATCCTGCGGACATCCATTTTGATCATAAATGTATTTCAAGTGCATAATCATCTGAGAGAAACGTACTCTTGAGAAAACTATCCTTTTGGCATTTCGTCCTTGCATACGAGTTTTCCACGGACTGTGCAGGCCTATCAGTAAAAAAACAAATCGAATGGTACGTCAACACCCGGTACAACAAGATATCGGATATTGTGAAAATTTAGATCAAAGTCTTTTTGCAAATCTTAATGGGGAACATCGCAGAATAGAATTGCATCTTTATACTCAATGCAGCAGTGCAATAGATTCAGGAACAGTACAAGGGCGACGGTTAAGTGACGAAACAAGAATATTCTTTTTCCGAAGCAATGTTCTAGCGGGCGCGGAACACGAAGGAAGAGTGAGCGTATTCCCGAACATTTATCCGCTGTCGCGTAATATGGCTAGGCTAGGGACAAATGGAGAAAAGCGTGTTCTCCCCCATAGTACCTAGGGACGAAAGGCACATTTCGAGAAGCAAAAGTCTCCATTATAGTCTCCAGATACGTCTCTTGCTACTCACGCATGCGCACGATGGTCAGGCAAATACGAGAAAGAAACTCTCGACATTTCATTTATGTTAGATGCACAGAACGGAAGTTCCTAAAGAAAAACGCAACCAAAATATACTCACAATGCAAGTAGCTAGCATAGATTTGGCACACTAATGTTACCGAAAAGGAAAAATAACATCAAGGCATTTAAATACTTGTACTTGCAAATTACCCTTGAACAGCACTGACTCTCGCAGCGCCATCAAGGAGACAAAAAAAAAGTCCAGTTTCGCCCTAAAGACGAAACATTGGTAGCGATAGCAAAGTATTAGACAGCTACACAAAGCAAGGTTCGTCATTTGAGTGGCCTTATAAATTGCAGTCCATAAATTCATAAGAAGGGAGACGTTAAAGAATTGAATCGTAGACCGATTAGCTTGTTTTTAGTATTGCATAAAATATTGACAAAGATAATTTCCAATAGAAACAAGGCAACAATCAGTGAACCAAGAGAACGGGCTGGCTTCAGGAAGGGATATTCTACAATGGATCATATCCATGTTATCAATCAGGTAATAGAGAAATCTGCGGAGTTCAATCAACCTCACTATATGGCTTTCATAGAATATGAACAAGCATTTGATTCGATCAGTGGAGATACCAGCACTCGTAGAGGCATTGCGTAATCAAGGAGTACAGGAGGCATACGTGGATATCTTGGTAAATATCTACAAAGATTTCACAGCAAGCTTGGTTCCCCACGAGAAAAGTAGTAAGATACCTATCAAGAAAGGGGTCAGGCAAGGAGACAATCTCTCCAATGCTATTCACTGCATGCTTATAGAGGAAGTATTCAAGCTCTTGGACTGCAAAGGCTTAGGAGTGAGGATCAACAGCGAATATCTCGGCAACCTTCGGTCTGTAGATGACATTGTCCTAGTCAGCAACAATGAGGACGAATTACAACAAATGATTGGGGACCTTAACCGAGAAAGTGTAAGAGTGGGGTTGAAGATTATTACGCAGAAGACAAAGATGATGTTCAATACCCTGGCAAGGGAACAAGAATTCAGGATTGCCAGTCAGCCTATAGAGTCTGTAAAGGAGTATGTTTATCTAAGTCAATTACTCACAGGGGACCCTGATCATGAGAAGGAAATTTACAGAAGAATAAAATTGGGGTTGGAGTGCATATGGCAGGCATTACGAAATCCTGACTGGGAGCTTACCTTTGTCGTTGAAAAGAAAAGTGTACAATCATTGCATTCTACCAGTGCTAACACATGGGGCAGAAACTTGGAGGTTAACAAAGAAGCTCGAGAACAAGTTAAGGACCGCACAAAGAGCGATGGAACAAAAAAATGTTAGGCCTAACGTTAAGAGAGAAGAAGGGAATGGTGTGGATCGGATCCGAGAGCAAACGGTGATAGCCGATATTCTAATTCACATTAAGAGAAAAAAAATGGCAAAGATTGCTCTAGGCCGCGCAAAGCTCGAGACACAGCGAAGCTGGCCGATCGATTGCGTCATTTCTAAGAGATACCTGGCCTAACCAAGCTCAACTCAGGCATAGCCATGGAAGACCGAACCTAGCTGCTACCAAGTTCAACCTGGATACAACCAAGTTCAAACTCGACACAGCCAAGTTCTACCTAGCTACTACCAGGAGACGCAATCGATCGGCCACCTTCGTCGTGTCTCGAGCTTTGCATGGCCTAGCGCAAGCTTTGCCTCCCCAGCCATTACTGACGACAGAATTAAGAGAAGTTAAATTGCACGCTGGAATGATTAGCGGCCACGCAGCCAGCTGTTTCGAGTGTTGTATCCCTCCCTCCCCCCACGCATCCAGCCCCACCAGTCCAACGCATACTTTCAGTGCGCTCTGTCACATTGTCATTACAATTCAGGAGGTGGCTTGAGGTCGAATTTTCCTGATTAACAAAAACGATCTATCACTGTCTTGTATTTATTCATTCACTCTTAAATTACTTTGAGTAAAACTATAGTGAACTAGAAGTAAAACGCTGAAGAAAGAAACATCGCCATCATCCTTGGTGTCATTATATTATTATAGTTATTAGGCATATGATTTGTTGTTGGATTCCTTTGGCTAAAGCAAGGAAATTGCATATTATGCAAAGTGCTTGCTTCCCCCCCAAAGACTCGGGAAGATGTGTGTAGTAAGAAATGGGCTCCTAGTGTGCACAAATACTTGTACCTCAAAGCGGGGACACGAAGTGGAACAGGAGGTCAAAAAAGCTGGCAACCAAGTACGGGAAGCGCAAGTAATGAGAAACAGAAACTGTAAAGTGGATGCAGAGGACGAAACCAAAAGGTCCATTGAGTTTTAAGACGGCAAGTAAGAAATCAAGCTAGGAAAGTTATACGTATAACAGTATACGTTGCTTTTTGTGGCCCGCGCGAGCTGGCGGCCTGAGGACAGAAACATACAAAAGCGAACATTCGCAAAATACCGAGGCATGTCCACTACGAAAAACATCTGGAGACGACTAAACACATGCCACATTGTAATGGGTATTCTCCCAACCAGAACCGTGGAGAACCTGCTAGGAGCTGGGGTTCAAAGCTGTTGGAAGCAGCGGTCGAGGCAAGCGAGAGACGTTTAGAGTATTCCATGGTCGAAAAACAGCAGGGAGTAGACGGGGGCGGATTTGTCATAGGCTTAGGAAACTTTACGAGATCAAGCAGATGTGTAGAGTAGTACTAGATTACGGCATGTTTAATTTCAATCACAATAGATTTCCTATGCTACATGTAAAGAAGTACTGACAATACTATTATTGTTGTTGCGGTAAATGCGGTTAGATACAGTACGATTGTATTCAATTGGATACTCAACAGGTGATCTACTTAGAAAAAAAAAAAAAAAAAAAAACACCGCATATCCACGGGGTGAATGATGATGAGTGGGCGAAGCTCCGGAGGGAATCATCGGTAAACCGTGAATCTTCCGTGTAATTCGCCCAGTCTCGCCGCACTAAATCGAACGATTGACTTCCACCAATGACACTCGCTATATGTGACGTCATTCCTATTTTATAACAGCGCCCTTCATTATAATTGCACCATCTCCCGCATAAGGGGACGCTAGCACAAACGCGTTAGAAACGGGCAGTACTCTAAGGGGGAGAGGCCACAGCGTCTTACGCAGCCGTTTACACATGCCGGAACGTGCACCGCGTTTGCCGACGCCATCAGCGTTTATGAATACGGGGGTAAGGCGGAGAGGCCACAGCGTCTTACACCAGCTTCTTACACGGGCCGTAACGCGCTAGCACAAACGCGTTAGAAACGCGCAGTCTTTCGTTAATGTTGGGTGTTTATTGCCATCGTGGTGCATCTGTCCATGTGCGCTTCGTGGCGTAGTGAGATCTCGAAGCGAGCGCCGTAACCACGCAGTGTCTCGTAAAAAATTGTATAATGATTTATGTGATATTGTTCTCCCAATTCCATTGTACCGGACTTATTTCTCGGAAGGAAAGTGGCGCAAAGTGCTGAAACGTGTAAAAAACATGCCCGTGCGTCCCGGGGTGAAAACCTTCTTCTTTAAATTACATGCAGGCGTTTTGCCAGTTAAGACTTGGCTTTCTGATAAGGGATTCTTCGTTCCGTGGGGTGACCACTGTTTTTTGTGCCGGAAACCTGAAACGATTGAACACGTGTTCCTGGAATGCTGGGACGGCGTGTTCTTCTGGGATGTCCTGCAAAGGACCTTAAAGAAGGATTTCCCTTTGGATGCACAGGGAATAAGGTACCTAATGGTTGATAACGAGGATGGTTTTCCATATGATATTACTATGTTAATGGCTCTGCATAGTATTTGGACGTCACGCATGGCTGTTCGCCATGCAGATGTTGATGCTCGCCCTGCAATAGAGTACTTTCGCGAGTCTCTCATTTCATTCCTCGAAATGGAAAAAGGGAAAAAGTGTGTACCCGATTGGGTGCCCCGTATGGAATGCTTGTTACACATGAAGCAGTTCTAAAATTATGAATTTGTCACTACGTGGTTGACTGTTATACCAATGCAATAAAGAAAGAAAAAAAAAAAAGCTTCGTGGCGTAGTGGTTAGCGCCACGCGTTCAGAAGCGAGGGGTCCCTGGTTCGATTCCGCTACGGCCACAACTCTCGGAATTTTTTTTCTCATAAAAGTAGACGTGGCTACCTACTACGACGACTACTACTACTACAGAGGAGGGACAGACCCACACCCTAAGGAGCTTCGCTAAAAGCATTGGCAGTTTCGCTGCCGAGCAGGTGGATGCGTCATGACGTCATGGTAAGCTGGCTTGCTCCTTTCCTGCTATCGCTGCGGCTGTGTGTGTGTGTGTGTGTGTGTGTGTGTGTGTGTGTGCTTTCCCCGAAAACACAATCGTACCAAGCTTTGTTGCTGCACCAACCTCAGGTAGAGAACGCTTCCGGCGTTTTGCCGCCGCTTCCCGCGCTCTCGCGCCCCCTCTGGTTCCGCTTGCCGGCGTCAAGGGATTAACGGTTACCCCAATGATCCCCCGGTGCTTCGCCCACTCATCATAATTCACTTCGCGGATATGCGGTGTTTTCTTTTAGGGGCGAAGCTCCTTAGGGTGTGGGTCGTTCCCTCCTCTGTAGTAGTAGTAGTAGTGGTAGTAGTAGTAGTAGTAGTAGTAGTAGTATGTAGCCACCTCTAGTTTATGAATTGCTCAATAGATGGCATTGTGTGTCCGTACGTGATAGAGTTACAGTAACTCTAGTACGTGAAAGAGACGCCGCATGTAGTTTTATGAAGTGTTCACTAGAAGTCCGTAGCTCTGGTTGGCATGGAGACCGCTATGTATGTATGTATGTATGTATGTATGTATGTATGTATGTATGTATGTATGTATGTATGTATGTATGTATACGCATATATGCATATATATGTATAGTATAACTGGAAGCCGACGTCCGCTTCCGTTTCCACTTCCGGTTCCGCTTCCGGAAGCCAGCTTCCGGAGAACGCTTCCGGCGTTTTTCTCTCTCGTCCATAGTATCCATAGCTAGGTGCGCTGCGGTGCACATGGGCGTTCGTTCCCAACGCGCGCTCTCTTTCTCGTCCGTAGCTAGGGGCGCTGCATTGCACAAGGGCGTTCGTTCCCGACGCGCGCTCTCTTTCTCTCTCATTCCCGACGGGCGATATCGTTATCTCTCGTCCGTAGCTGTGGTTTACCCGAATGATCCCCCGGAGCTTCGCCCCACTCATCATCATTCACCCCGTCGATATGCTGTGATTTTTTTTTATCTGGCACCTTGTCTTGCATTTCCTTTTCCGTTGAATCGAGATTATCTGATCACAATCGGGTCTATGTGATCTATGCCACTTCGGGTCGAAGCTTCGCACTCTGCGCTTGCGCTTAGTGCATAACTATTTCGCACGTGAGGATGACGTTGTAGCATTTGATTACCTTGAAGCACGCTTTTCTTTATTTTCATAACATGGAAGTGGTGCTTTTTTGGCATGAATTCAAGCGTATCTGTCTCTTTTCTATTGATAACTTTTCTATGTTTCCTACTGAGTTAAAAAAAACAGTCAAATTTATTCCGTTGATTAATAAGCATTTGAAACGCATAGCAAAGCGAGCTAAAAAGCAGGGTGATTCGTCCGGCCGCCTGAGTGCTATTCGCACTGCGCTGCATGAGTCAATCAGTCAGTCAAAGAAATGTTACTTTCATACTACTTTACCGAGATTTATCAGAGATGACTTCCAACGGTTTTGGAATACCATTTCTGGCCACAAGAAACAAATAAACCAAATTTCCCATAAAGATAGGTCGGTAGTTGGCCTGTGGGAAATAGCGCTGCCCTTCAAATCACCATTTCCATGGTGTCTTCTCTAGTCTATGTCCTCCTTTAGTTCTTCTTTCTGGGGTTTTACGTGCCAAAACCAGTTCTGATTATGAGGCACGCCGTAGTGGAGGGCTCCGGAATAATTTCGACCACCTGGGGTTCTTTAACGTGCACTACAACGCAAGCACACGGGCGTTTTTGCATTTCGCCTCCATCGAAATGCGGCCGCCGGGGCCGGGATTCGATCCCGCGACCTCGGGCTCAGCAGCGCAACGCCTTAGCTGACTGAGCCACCCCGGCGGGTCCTCCTTTAGTTAACTGATCACCCGGTCTTTTTTTTTTACTATTATTTTTTTATGGTGAAGGCGTGGTACATCAATGTATCGTGAACTTGCTGTAGAGGCTACTACTACTAAGTGGTCCATTTGGAAAGGAAAGGTTGGCGCTATCTTCTGCAGCCCTTGAGGGAGCACGGCTCAGCGCCAAGTAGAGACTGAGGGTAAATCGTCTACCGGACCCGATGGCATACTAAACGCTTTCTTCCGCCGTTATACTCAGTGACTAGCGAAGTTCCTTATTGTAGTTTTCAAGCATCTTTAACCTCGCCATGATTGGTCTATCCAGGAGACTCTCTGCTATCGACGGTATCAGTCATACCATATACGCAGACGACGTTACCATCTGGTGTACGGGAGGTTGGGATGGCCAGGTAGAGACGGCCCTGCAAGAGGCGATTAATGCTACCGAGAGATACCTCGAGTCCACGGGCCTTCGGTGCTCACCTCTCAAGTCGGAACTGCTACTATACCGACCTAAGCGCAGAGGCCCCAAACAAAAGGGGTGGAAGCCACTCGCCGAATGCGACATCAAACTACGGATAAACGACGGAGGCTATATTCCGAGGGTGGTTGCCATCCGGATTCTCGGCATGATGGTCGAGTCGAGTGGCTCTAACAACCAGATAATGCTGCGACTCACTAAGAAGACGGACAATGCCATCAGACTAATAAGAAGAGTGACCAACCGGCAGCAAGGCCTCGGAGAAGACAACCTCGATAGATTGGTACATGCGTTCGTAATGTGCCATTTCACTTACGTCGCGGCCATGCGCAACTGGCTAAGATCGGAGCGGGATAAGCTCAACGCATTAATCAGGAAGGCAATCAAGAGAGCTCTCGACCTCCCCATATATACACACACACGGAACGCTTACTTCAACTCGGCTGCATAACACGCTAGAGGAATTTGCGGAAGCGCAGGAGAGGGCCCAGTTCGTCAGACTATCTACCACACAAGCTGGAAGACACATCTTACAGGAGCTGGGCGTTCCCCCCACAGTAGACAAAACAAAGTTCTGCAGCATCCCTCGAGAGCAGCGGGACCGCATCACTGTCACCCCGATCCCACGAAACGTCCATATCCTGAACACAAACGTGGGAAGACGTCGGGCGCGCGTGATGGCCCTCCTGGAAAAGGCTCGTGAACGGGCTTCGGAGAATAGTTTCGTAGGCGCGCAGCGCGCTATGCCGACGGACAGGCCTTCGCTGCGGTCAGCGTAGACCATGAAAGTGAAGTAACGAACGCAATCTCGATTCGGACGACGTCCTTTGAGATCGCAGAGCAGGCTCCAATAGCGATGGCTTTATTGGATGACAAGAGGACATCAATCTACAGTGACTCGAGATCAGCCGTTCGGCATTTGCCAAAGGAACCGTATCCTAGCTGGCCCTAGGGATATACTAGGAAGCAAGCAGATCAAGTCACACACAGTGATCTGGTTTCCAGCCCACATGGGACAGATCGAGGGTGCCCCGCCGAACCTCAATGAGTCGCACGCACGCACGCACGCACGCACGCACGCACGCACGCACGCACACACACACACACACACACACACACACCACACACACACACACACACACACACACCACACACACACACACACACACACACACACACACACACACACACACACACACACACACACACACACACACACACACACACACACACACACACACACACACACACACACACACACACACACACACACACACACACACACACACACACACACACACACACACACACACACACACACACACACACACACACACACACACACACACACACACACACACACACACACACACACACACACACACACACACACACACACACACACACACACACACACACACACACACACACACACACACACACACACACACACACACACACACACACACACACACACACACCACACACACACACACACACACACACACACACACACACACACACACACACACACACACACACACACACACACACACACACACACACACACACACACACACACACACACACACACACACACACACACACACACACGCACGCACGCACGCACGCACGCACACACACACATTGTAAACTCAATAGACCTCAGGCTTTAACACTAAGGCTGCTACAGACGGGGGCATACCTAAACCCCCTACTTCTTCACAAACTGTACCCAGAAATTCAAACAACAAATGCATGTGCACTATGCAATGACTTAGCGAGCTTACCTCACATGCTCTGGCGGTGTCCCGCGTTACGCGGCGATGAAAGCAACACTTCTTCACGTTGGGATGCGGTTCTACGCAGCCCCAACCTCGAAGAACAGTTATGGGCTGTCCAACGGGCACGCGACGCGGCGGAGAGGCTCGGCCTCTCTGTCCCGACGTGGGAGCGGCCCGCTGCGCGCTAGCGTGTGCCCTAAAGGACCCTAATAAAGTTTTCATCCATCCATCACCTGCTGTTCCATAGGATTGGAAAATGGCACATGTCGTACCTGTTTTTTAAGAAGGGAGACCCTCCTTTAGCAAGAATTATCGCCCAATTTCGATAATCTCTTCTTGTAAGGTGCTTGAGCATATTTACGTCCCATTCAATAAAACGTTTCTAGGTTATAATTATATTTTACAACCAGTGCAGCATTGTTTCAGAAAAGGATTATCGACGGTCACACAGTTTTCAATCGTAATTCATTCTTTCGCATCCGTTCTTGATAAGGCAGGTGAAATAGATGTTATATATTAGATTTGAATTGGTTTACATGTTAAACTGATGCATAAATTTGAACTTATTAGGCCGCCTAGTTTTCTTGCATCTTGGATATCTGCTTATTTGCATGGTCGCAACCAGTAAATGGAATGCTTTGTCCGAAAATGTACGCGAATGCCCTTTAGATGAATTTCTCACTGCTGTTTCACAGTTGTAATGTATATGTAAAATTGACTCTTCTTTTCCTACTCCTGCTATAGCCAAAGTTTGGCTGCAGTATGTATAAATAAATAAATAAATAAATAAATAAATAAATAAATAAATAAATAAATAAATAAATAAATAAATAAATAAATAAATAAATAAATAAATATGTTGTCGTTGATGGGCGGGCATTCTATGTTCTTTTAGTTCCATCTGGTGTTCCTAAGGGCAGCGTCCTTGGGGCGCTTCTTTCCTGAATTTTTTTAACGGCATTGTCAGCGTAATCATAGAGCCTGTTCAAATCAGTCTTCGCAGATTTTTGTATGCTTTTCCTTGGTGTAAAAACAGTGGACGACCAGAGAGCACTTAATGCTGCACTCGATAGAATTCTGTCTGGAGCGATGAATGCGGTTTGAGGCTTAATTTTTATAACTCAGTCATGCTTCGAATAACAAGACGGACGTATCCACGGATATTTTCTTATTCTCTTTGTTCTGATCCTTTACGCGAATTGCGTGATTATAAAGACGCGAAGTTTTGTAAGAATTTGAGCCAGGGTACCAACTTTTCAAACGTCCGCCCTTCAGATTTTAGGAAACGTTGCTCACTTCGCCACAGGCTGATGGATGCACCTCACAAGTAAAACATTTATTACATATATCAATTATTAGATGAAAATTAGAATACGCTTGTGTAGTAGGGCACGCACACACAAAAAGTAACATTAATGCACTTGAAAGAATTCAGAAAAAGGCTGTTAACTTCATATTTTCGAAGTACAACCTCGAGAACCCCGTAACTGGACTCATGGAAAGCACTTCGATTAGAAAACTTCAATATAGAAGAAAATTTTTAAGACCTTTATTTTATCCAGATTATTACGCCAGAAGCTTGTCATCAACGCTAACATCTATATTACACGATTATCATCTCACCAAATGCATCATGCTCATTCGCAATCCCTAGCGCCATACGTTGCCAGGACTAACCTGTTTCAATTTTCACAATCACCAAGAACTTTTGTCGACTGGAACAGTTTAACTGAAGATTGCCTTAATTCTTTAGAGTTAATTGAAGCTCACATATTGTAACGTGTGCTGCTCGTTGCTTGCGTTTGAAACATTTTATATATTCGGATTTTGTTTTGTTTCTTTCTTGCATTGCCACATATTGTCGTGTGTTTCCCACCTATATTCTATTTTCGCCAAAATGATTCTTTTAGTTCTCTGCACCGTAATTTGTTTTGGGCCCCTCCTGCTTGGGTTTTGTCTGCAGTATTGAATAAATAAATGAGTTAGGTTCAGATGTCGCTTAAGAACTTGGAGTGCTTGCATGATACTGCGTATACTCCGTGTGGAATATCCCAAGTTATCAAAATTATCAGCTGCAACACCTAGACTACGCCGCCTTCGTATCCCAACTGCATGGACTCGGCTTATGCACAAGACCAGCATGCTTTCTTGGATATGGCTAGGAGCGGACCTTTAGAAGGCTTTCGCTTACAGTGTACTAGAAGAGTTGTAGTGCGCTCACAACGCGGCAGAGCTTGACGCACTTCGTGTCGCCGCCGACAGGTGGCGCGGTTCGCAGCGTCACCTGAAACTTTCCTACGCGTCGCGGTAGAACAGCTATCGGGTGTTGCTGTTTTCACCATATAAAAGTAAAATGCACGACGTGCAGCGCACGAAAGTGCTTTTGGTGCACCTTCGCAGTGTGCAGTGAAATAAATTACTATTGTTCCGGCTGATCTACATAGGGTTGGCGTTGTTTTGAGCCGGAGGCACGGATGAACTAGCCTTGCTATTCATATGCTGTTCTGTAAAGGCCTGATACGACCGCTGCAGTCACGGAATGGGCACTCGAGTTTTTTCTGCAGCCGATCGATATTTGATTTAAATGGTCAGTTTGGTTTCGCCACAACGACCGCACATAGGTGTTTCCAGCACCACCGCGCCGAATTTAACTACGACTTAATTTTTTTTTTCGCAGGTAAAGCGTGCAGCGCCTTAGACATTTTCACGGTGCCCCATCTATTCACGAAATATTTAGGTATCACTGCTGCACAAGTTAAGCTGGTTAGCTGGTTATTTATGTATTGCATCTTTCGTAACGTTAATGCGATATGAAATCGAAAGGATGAAAATACCAGGTACACCCGTGAGCAAAAGTATACGGACCACAAGGTCACTGAAACAACTCAATTTCTTCGTAATAAACATGCGTAAATTGAAATTGACGAGTACACTGGAAAGCTCACAATGCCAAGATTAGACTGCAGTCCTAAATTTCAAGTTGCATTCGCCGGTAGTTGAAACAAACGGCTTTATCGCGTAATCCCTGGTCCGTATACTTTTGCTCACGGGTGTACATTTATGCAATACCAATGTTTATTTACAACGAAATAAAGAATGATCCCGGAAGCGCCGGGAGCAGCCGGTGAAAACTCCGAATAGCTACTGTCTTGTGCGCTTCGGCTTTTCTTCGCGGGTGCTTCGTCCCTTTCACACCTTTTCCTTTTGTTCCTGGGCTTAGGTGTCGTCTTCATCAGGTACTGTGGTAAATTCGGAAGAATCGTGGGAACAGCGTTTTCTGATTGCAGTGGCAATTGTCACGAGGAATGCACACCTCTTTGCATTATATAAGGTGCACAAGTCCCTAATGATGAATCGTGGTTCGAAGTGTAACTCACAGACCGCGCAAGATTCCTCCAGTGTCTTATCTGCACGGTTGAGGTTCCTCTCCCATTACTTTCGCCATTCTTCATCACGTGGAACGCTGAGCAAAGACGCCTTTGGTGCATTTTTCACGCGACTGTAGCCAGTTCTGCACTCGGGTGCAAAACAGTAATTTCGACGGCGGCTAGCCATTCTCACTCACTCAGAGTGCACATTGAGTATACAAAGCGTCAAGCACAGAGGATACTGCTGAAAACGCCGGCGGGACTTGCAGTCGAGAGCCGACAACGTCGATATTAAGTGGTTTGTTTTCAGTAAGGAAAGGTTGGCGCTATCTTCTGCAGCCCTTGAGGTAGAACGGTCAACGTCGCGATCCAACAGAACGCACTCCATACCAAGCAAGGGAAGTTTTCAGGAGAAACTGGCGGCAGCGCCTCTGGCGGGCGCCTGAGCAGTCGACGCTGAGTGCGCCGTGGCGCCGCGGCGCAGGGATACAGCAGTGAGCACACTGCCCCTATTCTAGTACACTGTACTTTCGCTTTTTGCATTGCAATGGCCGACAAATCTAGGTGTGATGACGATTGTGGTTGCCAGGAGACCCTTCAACACGTTCTATGTGACTATCCTCGCTACAGTGCACATAGACGGCCGCTCGCAAATGCGCTAGCTCGCTTTGATCCCAGACCATTATCAGGGCAAACCGTTTTGGAATGCCATCCTCATAAGCCATCGCACCAGGCGGCGACTGAGGCACTGCTACAGTTTTTAATTACAACAGACCTGCACAAGCGACTTTAGCCTGAATTTGTGTTCATTGGGTTGCACGTGATTCTGTGCTATGAGAGTGCGTGTGGGGATCGTGACCGGCTGTAATGATGTGTCTGTGCTCTCTCTCTGCTTTCTTCTACTTCCCCCTCCTCCGTTCCTCAGCGTAGGGTAGCAAACCGAATTTTCTGTTCTGGTTAACCTCCCCGACACATTCTTTCTTTCGTTCCTGTCTCTCTCGCTTTTTATGTCACATAAAATTGGTCGTGGATGTTTAGAATAGAGTACATGGACGAGCTCATTAGGAGCATATAAAATTGAGGGTCGTTTTTACTTCCTTAAAAACGAAAAAAAAAAAACTAAAAAAAAAACGCGCCATAATGTTTTGTTAAGCGTTCTGTTGTATTCTGTATCGTTGTACTTTGTTGATCGTAATAGACTTATAGTCACTGTTGACGTAATTTCGTGTCGGTATTGCTCTGTTTGGTGGTGGAAAAGCGAAGCAAGCTCTGTTGAAGCTTCATACGTAGCGCAATGCACCGGTATTCACCGCGTCTGGAGGGCGTATCCAGATCGCCAGTGGCAGATGCCACTCGTAAATGTTTGCAAATGCCATTCTATGCTTAAAATCGGATATCTTGTCCGGGATGGAAGTTAACCAAAGATCGGTAGGCCGGCTGGATTTGGGAGCTCACGGTGAGACTACAAATGAGGCAGTGCAGGGTAACATATGGGTTGAGCCTCTTTTGAAGTCAGAGAATCACAGAGCAAAATTAGTTTTGAAGAAAGACTCAGGAACATGAATGAAAATAAATGGGTGGCTAAATTGCACACGAAAAGCGTGGGCACAGAATGCAGGAAGAGGTCAAGAAAGTTGCCAACCAAGTACAGGGTAATTGAAAGTGTAAATACACAACTAGGAATCGTAAAAAAAAAGCGAAAGAAATAGAGACAGCGGATTGGATGCAAAGAATGAAAACAAAAAGGACAATGGATATTTAGAAGAATGAAAAGAAAGAAATTAGAAGGGAAAATCTGTACGATAACAGAAAGGGCAGTGCCTTGCTATTTGGGGCTCGAGCCGGTTGCCTAAGGACAGAAACATACCGGAGCAAATATTCGGAACTAGAAGAAGCATGTGTATGCTGCAGCAAAAATCCGGAGAACACTCAGCACATCCTAATGGAATGCGAAGGGACTCACCCTGCGAGAACCGTAGGTAAAGTACACCTTCCTGAAGCGCTTGGGTTTAAAGGGGACGGAAGCATCAACCGGTCAGCAGTCGAGATAAGCAAGAGACGTTTAGAGTATTGGTGGAAAAAAAGCAGGGAAGAGATTGATACAACGGTATCTTATACCGCTACCTAGTCACAGGTAGTGGCACAGATACCGCTACCTAGTCATAGGTACAGCGGCACAAGGTAGATTTCGAAGAAAAAAAAAGGAGCAATAGATATTAAGGAGATGTATACAAAAATGCTAGATAGAAGAAAAACATGTATAATATGCCTCATTAAACCAAGCAGGCTAGGTGACTGTTTCATCACCATCATCATCATTATCATGGCGTTTGAAAGTTGCTGTTGGGGATGTGGCCTTGTTTCCTACAAGGTTTTCTTCATCTTTATTCTCTTCTTTCCGGTAAAATAGTCATTTGTACCAGCGATAAGCGATTCATTGGTTCATCTATCTTATGGAACGTAGGCATCCTTGCGCATTCTTTTTTCCGTGGTATACAAACTTGCAGAATTGAAAGAAAATTAAGAATCGCGTAGGGCCAAGTCCACTACTTAATGTAAAATAAAAAATAACAACCATAAAACCAAGGAACCGTGGCTGAAAGCGGAAAACATTGTCCGGTATATTATATAGTGGACGAAAAATATGAAAAGAGCAAGACGGAAACGGGATGTCGATTCTTTACCCCTTTGTTTGACCTCGCCTGAAGATATCTGTTTTCCTCTCCGGTGCTAGAAGGGCTAAAATAAACGGGTTTAACGAGGGATTTATGCACTAAATAAATAAATAAATAAACACCAAAAGCACATAGGAAACAGGCTATTCGTTCACCGGGCGACGCGTGCACGCCAGCAAAGTGTTATTTACTGCAGCGCCAGCAAATGTCAACGAGAGGGAAAGATGATAACGACAGGACGGAACGCTGTCTAGCATTTGACACTTTTTTGAAACACACCTTGTCTATGCAGCAGACTGTTTT